>NC_137677.1:2687024-2709524 GCF_963989245.1 Nansenia antarctica
TTTTTTTCCCCCCAATGGTTAAGTGCAGTTTAAGTGACATGCATTTCATTATTTTAAATATGAGAAGTGTGTTCAAATTAATAATGTTTACCAAGTCCTCTACCACCAGAAATAACCACCTGTTTGAGTGAAAATCATCTACTGTCTGTATGTCCCAATTCTCCATCCTTTCCCCTGAAATGTGCAATTGTCATCGGTGTAAGAGCCCATATTTCCCCAAATCTCATGCTACCAAATCCATTTGGTACACTGGATTAGCTGGATTATACACCTGTGGATGTTCCTCTCAAAGAGCAAAGGACATTTTCATGGACATTTTAACAGTTTCTCTTTTTGGTCAAGGATTTGACGTTGAACAAACGCCACATCAGGCACAGCCGAGGGAGGGGCAGATAAAGGATATTAGATGAGGCCAGCCGTGTCCTGTGGATTAGAGTAATCCTATCCACTAGCCTCGGGTGTCAGTGCACACATCACATTACTGCACGCCGAGGAGGACGATGGAGGTCAGCATGCGCTGGGTTGCTCTCCTGTCTGTCCTGCTGCTGTCTCAAGGTAAGCACCGTGTTTAGTTTATTTATTTAGTTTATTTATTGGAAGGATCCCCATTAGTTATACCCATAGGCATGAGCTACTTTTAGTGGGGTCCACATTTAAAACATACATTACAAGTAACATTTAACATATAAAACATACTTTAAATGACAAATATCAAACGTTAAAATATATCATACATCATACAATTTTACATTTGGCATAATATAAAACACTTAAATCTCTAGTTACATAAAAATAGAACAAATTACAACCATGTTAGAGAGGACTACACCTTTCCATCTACGGTGCGTCACCATCTAGTGTCACAAGTTTACTGTACCCAGTACAGTATGTCTATCTACAGTATGTCTATGTACCCAGTACAGTATGTCTATCTACAGTATGTCTATGTACCCAGTACAGTATGTCTATCTACGCAGCACGCCTTGCTCAGGGGGTCACGGGACATACATCTGTCCAGCCTGAGATGATCTGAATGGACGTTCTTAAATTCTGTTGGTCTCTGATTGTTGTTGTGATTGTCTTTGGTGGTGGCTGTTAGACAAAGTGATGACGTTTTGTTGTTGCCGGGCCTTGAGGGAAGTTATACTAAATCAAGAGTAGAAAAATAAAGCACTGAATGTACCTTCTTATTAATCAGAATAGGTGACCGATCTTCCATAAGTGATGTACTGTATGTTCAAAGGCACCACCACAAAGGCACCACCACAAATAGTCAAATAATGCTAAATGGGTTATGTCTTTCAGTGTTTCATCGTACATGATATAAAATGCCAGAATCTCTCCCCGAATGC
The DNA here is from genome assembly GCF_963989245.1 of Nansenia antarctica. NCBI lineage: Eukaryota > Metazoa > Chordata > Actinopteri > Argentiniformes > Microstomatidae > Nansenia > Nansenia antarctica. The sequence goes on from NC_137677.1 coordinate 2,688,377, forward strand.
AAAATGAATGTGTTCGTTCTGCTGCTGGTTTGAGGGGACATGCATGCATACACCATGCCAGGGTTATCTGTTACTGAAGTTACTTTCCTGCATGCCCTCCTGCTATTCCTATTCCTATTCCTATCTCCATCTCCAATTTCTTTTCTCACTGCATTTTCCCCTCTCCCTTTCTGCTGCCTTTCGATTCGCCCAGTCCTAATCAGTGTCCATACACAGGAGGTAGGTGTCCCATCAACCCCACTATTGTTCTGTTATTATGATCTATGTATACAATGTTGACAATTGTCTGTATGTATAGAATGTTGACAATTGTCTGTATGTATACAATGTTGACAATTGTCTGTATGTATAGAATGTTGACAATTGTCTGTATGTATACAATGTTGACAATTGTCTGTATGTATAGAATGTTGACAATTGTCTGTATGTATACAATGTTGACAATTGTCTGTATGTATAGAATGTTGACAATTGTCTGTATGTATAGAATGTTGACAATTGTCTGTATGTATAGAATGTTGACAATTGTCTGTATGTATAGAATGTTGACAATTGTCTGTATGTATACAATGTTGACAATTGTCTGTATATATAGAATGTTGACAATTGTCTGTATATAGAATGTTGACAATTGTCTGTATATAGAATGTTGACAATTGTCTGTATATAGAATGTTGACAATTGTTCACAAATGTGATTTTTGTGTCGGACCCCAGGAAGACTAGCTAACGTCATGGCCTTAGCTAACGGGGGTCCTAATAAACAAACCATAGCTATAGCAGGTTGATGATACGAAAGATTGAACACCGTCCCCATGTGTCACTCTGTCCGGGGACCAGGAGCAGCAGGAGGCGCAGCAGCAGGAGGAGGTGCAGCAGGAGGAGGAGGTGCAGCAGGAGGAGGACCAGGAGGTCGTCCAGACATGGACCGGGACAGGGACAGAGCAAGCGTGCGCATGTGACTGCCAGGGGAGCCAGTCTCCCACAGGTCAGCCCACCACCACCTCCTCTGTCTGGGCAACATCGGTGGCCCCCCCGGCCCCTCAGGACCGCCTGCTGAACTGCATGCCAGGTGAGGAGGACTTTGCACCGGGCGGTCACCTATAATAATAATAATAATAATACATTTTATTTATAAAAGCACTTTACATAAGAAATCTCAAAGTGCTACAATTAAAAACAAGAAGATAAAACAATAAACATTTTCAATTAAAAGGCAAAAAAAATGCTCTATTAAAAAGGTGGGTTTTAAGGCCTCGTTTAAGCATCCAGACTGTAGTTCCCTTAGGTGGTCAGGGAGAGCATTCCACAGCCTGGGAGCAGCCCAGCAGAAGGCCCGATCTCCCATGGTGCGGAGCTTGGTCCTGGGGGTCTTGAGGAGGTTGGTGGCAGTAGAACAGAGGGTGCGTGAGGAGGTCTGAGGGGTATGGAGGAGTTCCTTGAGGTAGGGGGGGGCAGTTCCATGGATGCACTGGCTATGATCCCTCAGCCCATGGTTGTCTGGCTGCTGTCTAAGCCTCTGCCTCCTCTGCCCACCACATCACCCGAGCTTTCTAGTCCTTATCTGTGTGATCAGAAGGACGACATGAGGGATATGTAGGTCAACGATGACGTGCTTTGTTATAAGCTGTTGCAGGATCAGTGAGATCTGGCACGAATGTTACATTTACTACGTGACGGACGTAGGACGTTTGGTGTGTGTGTGTGTGTGTGTGTGTGCGTGTGTGTGTGTATGTGTGTGTTTGTGCGCGTGCTGTTTGTTCGATTGTCTGTTGGGGCACACTGTTAAATTGTACCGTTCCAAAAATGACTGAAAATGACTGAAACGAGATGACACAAACCGCCTGTCGACACTGAGAATGGCATTTTTCCATTCAGCAGCTTGCTGTGACCCCCTGCTCTGGTTAAGCTTGGCTGACGCTATCACTGGGATTGTACTAAAGCTAAACCGGTATCTAGAACATCAGATTAGTAAAAGAGTGGACATGGTTTTGGGGTAGGAAAAGAGGCAGAGCCGCCAGATGGACTATGGAAGGGAGAGAGGGATGGCATATGCTGCATGCCATTAGATAAGCCCATTACTAGCGTAGCATGATGTGATGAAAAGATTAAGAGGCTCAAAATAGGGCCTGTCCTTCACCCAAAAACGTCAACCCACGATACTAGAAACAGCAGCACACGTGAGGTGAAGACGCTCTGTTACTCCTCGGTCATCATACTAGTGTCCGGGAGTCAAACAGGGTGATGGAGAGAACTGCCAATTCGTGACGTTAGAATTATAAGGTTCTATCTCCATTTTTGTCAAAATTGAGTTTTTTACATAATCTGATCCATTAGGTGTTTATTAATGCCTGTGTGGTGTTGTTTTTAAATGTTGACATTTTTTTGTTAGTAATTAATACAATACAAAGGTTCCATCTCACAAAACATAATGGAATGTAAAAACTTTGATCTCTGAACTACCCTAAACGGAGATAGAACCTTATCATTCTACACTCACAAATGTAATAGGACCAGGTTAATGGCTGGCAGCTCTGTGTATCTAGATGGGAGTAGTGGTAGGGCCTAGTGGATAGTGAGTTGGCTTGGACAGAAGGTCATGAGTTCAAATCCCGCCTGGGAAACACCACCACTAGTGTGCCCTTGGGTAAGGCACTTAGCCCTAAATTACTCCAGGGAGACTGTCCCTAGTGTAATCCCTAATTGTAAGTCGCTTTGGATATAAGAATGTAACTAGCAACAGTCATTGTGCTGTAGTGGAATGATGAAACTATACTGTCTAGATGGCTCCTTTTATTCAAATCAATTCAATTCAACTGTATTTGCCATGTGCAGTGCACTAGGAACATGATTTGGTATTCTACCATGCTAACAGCAAGACGACAATACAACAAAACTCAAGACAAAATATACAGTACCAATATGAGTGAATATTATGAATAAATATACTGTACAACTAAGTACAAGAACATGTAAAGTGCAAGGTGCAATGATCAGGAGTTATTGAGGAGGGCTGTGGCTTTCGGGAAGAAACTGTTCAAGTGGCGTGATGTTTTTGACCTGGTGGCCCTGTACCGCTGTCCAGAAGGGAGTAATACACATTTTCCACATGCCTATGGGCTTTAGTTAGCAGGATACTCCTCAATGTTTATTTAGTTCAGCTGTGTGAAGTCTTCACTTGAGTATATTCACTATGGTGATAGGAATGAGCCCTGTTGTCGACCAAGAACAAGAACAGTGGATTAAACAACAGCACCTGTAAATGTATGCAGAATATGTGTCTGTATGCAGAACATGTGTCTGTATGGCATATAACTTTACATCCACTATATGAGCAGAAGGTGCTATTTAGTGCGTTGGTAGTGAAAAGTTAACAGGATGTTCATGGAATCTGTTAATTCTAAACATTTGACGTCGAATTTGAACTTTCCAGATTTAATCCGTGTCACTGCAGGGATATCTTTTTGGGGGAAAAACGCAGGGTTTAGGGTTGATGGTGTTATGCAACCATATGAAAATCCCAAATGACATTTTATAACCACAACATTTTATAACCAAATTGGCAACAGAGTGCACTCTACCAAATGGTAAATGGACTGCACTTACATAGCGCCTTTATCCAAAGCGCTTTACAACGGCCTCTCATTCACCCATTCACACACACATTCACACACCAATGGCGGCAAGCTACCATGCAAGGCGCCGGCCCGCTCACTGGGAGCAATTTGGGGTTCAGTGTCTTGCCCAAGGACACCTCAACATGTGGCCAGCCGGGGCTCGAACCGCCGATCTGCCAACCTTGCGATCATTAGACGGCGGCTCTACCTCCTGCGCCACAGCCACCCAACAGAGTGCACTCTACCACTATTACATTAATCTGTAAAAGTACATTCAATTGATTGTTGGTACCCTAACACTACATGGTAAATGGGGAATTAGTTCAAAAACAATACTAACCACGACCCTAACTCTCTACAGAGTGCCCCTATCACAAGCCCCTGGGCTTTGAGGCTGGCTCCATTGGCTCGGATGAGATCAGCTGCTCCAACCAGGACCAGTACACTGGCTGGTATTCCTCCTGGACCTCCGACCGCGCCCGTCTCAACAGCCAGGGCTTTGGGTGAGTTACGTTGGTACTGCTATCACCTCCCCATTGGGGGGGGGGGGGGGAGAGAGAGAGAGAGAGAGGTAGAGGTAGAGGTAGAGAGAGAGAGAGCGAGGTAGAGAGAGAGAGAGAGGTAGAGATAGAGAGAGAGAGGTAGAGAGAGAGAGAGAGAGAGAGGTAGAGAGAGAGGTAGAGAGAGAGAGGGGGAAAGAGGTAGAGAGAGAGAGGGGGAGAGAGGTAGAGAGAGAGAGAGAGAGAGGTAGAGAGAGAGAGAGGTAGATAGAGAGAGAGGGGGGGAGAGAGAGGTAGAGAGAGAGAAATAGAGAGAGAGAGGTAGAGAGAGGTAGAGAGAGAGGTAGAGAGAGAGAGAGATAGAGAGAGAGAGGTAGAGAGAGAGAGGTAGAGAGAGAGAGAGAGAGAGAGAGGGGGGGGGAGAGAGAGAGAGAGAGGTAGAGAGAGAGGTAGAGAGAGAGAGAGAGAGAGAGAGAGAGGTAGAGATAGATAGAGAGAGAGAGAGAGAGAGAGAGAGTTCTCTTGGCCCGTTGTGGAAGCGTCCTCCTGCCTCACTTGACGTTCTTCTCGCTCCCTTCCTCAGATGCGCGTGGCTCTCCAAGTTCCAGGACAACGCCCAGTGGATCCAGATCGACCTGAAGGAGGTGAGCGTGGTGTCGGGCATCCTCACCCAGGGCCGCTGCGACGCCGAGGAGTGGGTGACCAAGTACAGCGTCCAGTACCGCACCGTCGAGAGCCTCAACTGGATCTACTACAAAGACCAGTCAGGCAACAACAGGGTGAGTGGTGCACACACTGGCGCAGGTTTAGAGGTCTAGAAAGAAAACTGTAACTATACAGATTCGTCCATATAGGATCAATCTTTTAGTATGATTTCATCTCTCTTGTACCTTCTCCCCCAGAGGGAACTGCCTTAATCTATAGCTAGTTAAACATTATAATGGTAAATGGACTAACTTATATAGTGCCTTTATCCAAAGCGCTTTACAACAGCCTCTCATTCACCCATTCACACACACATTCACACACCAATGGCGACAAGCTGCCATGCAAGGCGCCGGCCCGCTCACTGGGAGCAATTTGGGGTTCAGTGTCTTGCCCAAGGACACTTCGACATGTGGCCAGCCGGGACTCGAACCGCCGATCTGCCAACCTTGCGATCATTAGACGACGGCTCTACCTCCTGAGCCACAGCCGCCCATGTTATGATCTTTTCATGTTCATATGTCTATAAAAGTGATTCTCAATCTCAAGTGAAGAAATGATCAGATGGGACTTTATACTACATATTGGACATTGTGGACACTTCCATGCCTGACCTCTGACCTCCCTCTCTGTTCTCTCAGGTGTTCTACGGGAACTCAGACCGGTCCTCCGCCGTGCAGAACCTCCTGCGCCCTCCCATCGTGGCTCGCTTCATCCGGTTGCTTCCGCTGGGCTGGCACACCCGCATCGCCCTGAGGATGGAGCTCCTGATGTGCATGAACAAATGTACCTGAATCATATGACATCACAATGTCCCCCGCCTGCCCACCTCACCCACTCGTGACGTTAGAATTATAAGGTTCTATCTCTGTTTTTGTCAAAATTGAGTTTTTTTTACATAATCTGATCCATTAGGTGTTTATTAATGCCTGTGTGGTGTTATTTTTTAAATGTTGAAGTTTTTTTAGTTAGTAATTCATAAAATACAAAGGTTCCATCTCACAAAACATAATGGAATGTAAAAACGTTGACGCTCAATATCTCTGAACTGCCCTAAACGGAGATAGAACCTTATCATTCTAAACGGAGATAGAACCTTAGGATTCTAAGCTCACTCGCTGTCACCCCTTCCCTGCCAACTCCCACACACACTTGCCAAACGTTGGTCCAGTTAGCGCTGTCAAGAGACGGTATACAGTAGCTGTTTGTGTACCTCTCTTGTACCTTTTTTTGTCTACTGGGGGTATGTGAATTACCTTGTATTTGATTGTCAATGACCATTGTGTGTTTTTGTCCTTGGTTAAGTTGATGAGGGGAGGTAAACAATAGCAGCTGATGGGGTTCAGGTGCAGTTGATGTAGTTATGTAATGATTTATGCCCAGAGAATGAAAATGAAATGTCAACATGTTTGATTTCCCTAATGTACTGTACTGTCTGTCTACATGTTTTTGATTTGAAAATGTATTTTGTGATGTAAAAGTAATATAAAGTCCCTATTCCCTATTCTCTTGAAGTGCACATTGGGTTTTAAGTTCCATGGCAACTGCAGTATGCTCCTCAATAAAGCAACAGTAATAAATATGAAAAATAAATGTTCTTATTATATATTATTTAAAAGGGACATTTAAAGAAGACTTTCTGAAGTAAAGATCCAAGATTGTCATCTTAATAATTGCTGATTTCAAATAAAATCCTTGATTGTTTTACACAATGTAATGATGATGCTAACAAAACTTACTGTAGCATAGCAAACGTGGCAACAGGGCGTAAACACGAGAGGACATAAGGGTCTGACAGGTGAGACACGTCAGCTTGCATGAGACTCACACTATGACAACTGAAGCATATTGGATGGACTGCACTTACATAGCGCCTTTATCCAAAGCGCTTTACAACGGCCTCTCATTCACCCATTCATACACACATTCACACACCAATGGCGGCAAGCTGCCATGCAAGGCGCCGGCCCGCTCACTGGGAGCAACTTGGGGTTCAGTGTCTTGCCCAAGGACACTTCGACCTGTGGCCAGCCGGGGCTCGAACCGCCGGTCTGCCGACCTTGCGATCATTAGACGGTGGCTCCTCTACCTCCTGCGCCACAGCCTTACTATATTACGCTTCAACACATTTATAGATGATGGATTCTAAAAACAGGGAGAAGATAAACCAACACCACTGGCCGCCTTGTAGACCAAAAAAAGGACCCAGACAGACAGTAATGGTGACGAGGTTATGATTGATTGATTTGATAAGAGCAAAGTAAAGTTGATTAGTGAGTTTTATTGGAGAGATTCAACAGATGTAAACATGAGTATTGTTAAATGGAGAACCGTTCATCCGTGGGTCGCTGTTCTTTTGAAGACGCTCCCTTGAGGGAGGAAACCAAAACAGCTAATAAAACATTAACTATGCTACTAATTTATGTCTGTAGTAAAAGCACAAACTTAATACTTTGTTTCATTTCAACTGGTTGATAAACATTTTTCTGTTATAAATATTACCAAAGAAATAAATCACACATTGGTATTAATATAATACACTGTGTTCTTGTCAACAAAACATTCATCCCAGGAAAGACAACTTGTGTTGAGTAGAAATAGTGTTTACAGTCTTTACAGATGGAGTACAGTACCTGGAATAACACAGAACACAATACAATACAAAAGTCAGTGTGTTTGAGACACGTAACCGTGTCCAGTGGGCACAAGTCCTATCCTGTATTTGACAGCATTCACACACTGTGTGGGCACTGAACAACAAAGTGAAGAGAAGTGTAGATATACTGTAAATTAGATTTGTGTATCTGAACATACAGTCTGTTTAAAGTGCACCATTTAGAAAAAGAAATAGAAGTTTCACTTTAGCCAGGCAACTTTGCATGGCATTTTGTCTTCCCACAATGAAATACAATCAGACAGGTAAAAAACAAAACGAGTACTTTAGCGTCAGGCCTAAGATGTCCTTTCCCATAGATGGCATAGAGGTTGGCTCATTGTTATTATGTTCTAAGTGCTTTAGGGTGACACATGGGCGATGCAGGGTAGTCATGACAACTGAACATGTATACAGAATGTATATGTCCTTAAACACATTTTGGTTCCAACCATTTAATAATTCTACACAAGCTTTGAATACGCGTCTTATTATCCAAAAAAATCTTTGTTTAAATAGCAGCATCAGTTGAAGTATAATATAAGACCAATATAATGTAATGTTATACTACTGTTTAGTATATACATCATAATACTCTTACAGTACATTTTACTATACAGTCAACGTGTACAGGTCTAGATAGGTAAGTGTGTAATATACCTTAGCTAATATAAGCTAACCAGCCAGAACCTAAATGTTGGTGGAATTATCCTGGCTCCTATCCATAGCTTTTATGATGGGCCCTCCTGTGAGGATGAATTTTATAAAGTGCAATGCTTCTTTGCGAACAACAGGGGGTGCTGTAGTTAATTCTATCATGTCCTAATGATACTATTTACTTTTACTCACTAACACAGTATTGCATCAACAATAAGGTTGTTTCTCGTGAAATTTATGCAAACAAAAGCTGCATATTGATTGTCAACTCACAGAAATGTCAACGATGTAGAAATGGACAAACGTTTAAATGGACGTGCGGCACTACAGTCCACAGAGCATCTCTCACAGAGCATCTCTCACAGAGCATCTCTCACAGAGCATCTCTCACAGAGCATCTCTCACAGAGCATCTCTCACAGACCATCTCTCACAGAGCATCTCTCACCAGTATGACAGAGGACATCTAAGGCGGACGGCTCTACTTAGAGGACAACTCAACCCTGGAAGTGTAATAAACACAACAAAGTAGTGGACATAAATAGCCTAGATTATTGTAACAATCAATAACTTAACTTATATTTTCAGACACTTTAAGATATTCTTAAGGAAATATGGAAATACTATGCAGTAAAATGTAATATATTTCGATTTTTTTCAGAAACTAAAACTCTTATACACTTATACTCTACATCTTAGATATAGCCATATACATATATTCTTATTTCTAAAGATTTTTTACTTTATAACCAAAAATTATAATCAGCATCACATAGATAATATTACAAATTCTATCAAATATGGAAGCTTTAAAAAAAACAAAATTAAGACGTGAATTAAGCCTTTAATCCTTTCGGCCGAAGTGTGAGAAGTGTCCAACACTGAGGGGTGGTGAATAAGTGTGTGTATGTGTGTGTGTGTGTGTGTGTGAGTGAGTGTATGTGTGTGTGTGTGTGTGTGTGTGAGTGTGTGTGTCAGTGAGTGAGTGTGTGTGTGTGTGTGTGTGTGTGTCAGTGTGTGTGTGTGTGTGTGTGTGCGTGTGTCAGTGAGTGTGTGCGTGATTGCGTGCATGCGTGTGTGTGTGCGTGTGTGTGTGTGTGTGTGTGTGTGTGTGTCAGTGAGTGAGTGTGCGTGCATGCACGCGCGTGTGAGTGTGTGCATACGTGTATGCGTGTGTGTGTGTGTGTGTCAGGTGTATAATCTCCCAGGCAGCAGAGGGGCCTATGGTGAAGACGAGGGCGGGCTGTGATAGGTCAGGACGACGAGGGCGGGCTGTGATAGGTCAGGGCTGTGATAGGTCAGGGCTGTGATAGGTCAGGACTACAAGGCCGTCTCCTTCAGGTCGTTGAGGTTTATTCGTGAGCGAGACGGGCGTCCGAAGCCGTGCCCGTTGTTCTGGCCTCCTCCTCCCTTGCCGCCCCCCATTTGCTCCGGGTAGGGGTTCCCCTCGGCGCGGCCCAGGGCGGAGGCATGCCAGCTGGACTCCAGCTGTCCCGGGGGGGGGTAGGCGGCCTGCTGTCGGCTCTTCAGCTGAGGGGTACTGACTCCCGCGTGGCCCCGGCCGCCCCCCTCGCTGAAACCTCCTTTAGCGGAGGGGAGGGGGTTGGGCAGAGGCTGGAAGCGCATGTCGGAGGGGGCCGTTTGGTTGGAGGAGGAGGAGGAGAGGTGCAGGAGCTTGCGCAGGGACTTGAGAGGCTGACTCTAAGAGAAGGCAGCAGGAGAAACAAGACAATGAACTCAGGAGGACATGAGTGAGACACGTGGATGGGATATGTTTTGAAGATTCGATGAGTTTTCATGGGTTTATATATGTTACGGTACATGTGGGAATATGGTACATTAGGGTTAGGGTTAGGTGCTAGGGTTAGGGGTAGGGTTAGGTTAGGGTTAGGGTTAGACATGCCAGCATGTACCAAGTCACCCTAGCACCTAACCCTAACCCTAGTTTTCCCACATGTACCGTATTCCCACATGTATCGTAACATATACAGCAAAAACCTAAGTTCTGGGTCCTGGACAGTCTGGACGGATTGATGGCAGCTGCTGGACTGAAAAAATCAGGTGTAGTGCTGAGGCACAAACATGTACATTTCAAGCCTGCAAACTGTGACACTTTAAATAAATGTGAAATAATACTATTGTGCAATATGACAACCCTAGTCGTCTATCTGTACAGTATAGTACAGTGGATAGTGTACATAGCCTTTATTTATGTAAACCAGCTCCTTCCCTTCTTGTGATTTTTTTTTAACATTTTTTTTCCCTTTCCTAACACCAGGGGAGCCACCCCTCCTAAATTTCGTTGTTTGGTACCTGTACTGTAGCAATGACAATAAAGACCATTCATTCATTCATTCATATATATATATATATATATATATATTTTATAAACTAAAATATGTAGTTAGACTACTGCACAAAGACAGTCATAAATCCCATGTTAGAAGTAAAATAAAGAAGCTTGTTGGCATTCCACTCAAACATTTGTCTACGGTTTAGCATCTCTATGGTTTAGCATCATCGGCCTCACGTACTGTATACTGTAGACGTGGAACAACAAGGGAATGCTAAAGGTCAGCTTGAGCTCTGTGAATAATAACTCATCTGTCTGAGTACGTAGATGGATGCTGACAGAGACACACACCTACACACCTAAGCGCTGCAGGAAACACCAACCCAGAGTCCTGTTTAACACTAGAAGAACCGTGAGGGGTCAGAGTGACCCCTGTGAGTGAAAAAAAAATATCTAGATTTGTACTCTATCAAATTTCAGGACCCTCCTTTCATGACTTGTCCTAGATATGTGCGTTCTACCACCCAGTATCCTTACATTTTCAAAATCACTTCAGGATAAGATAGTATAAAGCTGTTTTGCAGTTTTTCTGTGTAGGCTAAAAAAAGAAGCGCCCTCTAGTGATCTCTGTGTGTAAGTAGCAGATTTACATTCTAAAAAGGGGGTCTATTTGCGGCTGTTGTAGTGTTAAAGCTGCATATGTCTGGCCAATTAATGTACAATTAATAAAATAGTCTAGTCTTCTTTCTACCAGACTCATGGCATTAATACCTCATTTCAACAATCACCTTGATAAGGAATATAGGAAAAGACCCATGCAGCGTACTTCCCAATGGTAAAAAGGCCAGGATGAGACTGACAAGCAGAGCCACTTTGCGTGAGGTGTGGTAATAGGTCTACCGTTTATCTCTCTGAACTCCTTCACACCTACACTCCCTCTCGCACTCTCTGATCCTCCACTGCATTTCAACTCATTATACCTTCCGCCCGCCTGACCACTATGGGGTCTAGAGCCTTCAGCCGTTCTGCTCCCCGCCTCTGGAACTCTCTGCCACCTAACACTCTGGAACTCTCTGCCACCTAACACTCTGGAACTCTCTGCCACCTAACACTCTGGAACTCTCTGCCACCTAACATTCTGGAACTCTCTGTCTCCTAACACTCTGGAACTCTCTGCCACCTAACACTCTGGAACTCTCTGCCACCTAACATTCTGGAACTCTCTGCCACCTAACACTCTGGAACTCTCTGCCACCTAACACTCTGGAACTCTCTGCCACCTAACACTCTGGAACTCTCTGCCACCTAACATTCTGGAACTCTGCCACCTAACATTCTGGAACTCTCTGCCACCTAACATTCTGGAACTCTGCCACCTAACACTCTGGAACTCTCTGCCACCTAACACTCTGGAACTCTGCCACCTAACATTCTGGAACTCTGCCACCTAACATTCTGGAACTCTCTGCCACCTAACATTCTGGAACTCTCTGCCACCTAACACTCTGGAACTCTGCCACCTAACATTCTGGAACTCTGCCACCTAACATTCTGGAACTCTCTGCCACCTAACACTCTGGAACTCTCTGCCACCCAACATTCTGGAACTCTCTGCCACCTAACATTCTGGAACTCTGCCACCTAACACTCTGGAACTCGCTGCCACCTAAAACTCTGGAACTCTGCCACCTAACATTCTGGAACTCTGCCACCTAACATTCTGGAACTCTCTGCCACCTAACATTCTGGAACTCTCTGCCACCTAACATTCTGGAACTCTGCCACCTAACACTCTGGAACTCTCTGCCACCTAACACTCTGGAACTCTGCCACCTAACATTCTGGAACTCTGCCACCTAACATTCTGGAACTCTCTGCCACCTAACATTCTGGAACTCTCTGCCACCTAACATTCTGGAACTCTCTGCCACCTAACATTCTGGAACTCTCTGCCACCTAACATTCGCAATATTGACACTCTCATCACTTTCAAATCCAGTCTTAAAACACACCTTTTCACAACGGCTTACTTGGTTTGATCTCCTGTATTTTGTTTGTTGTTACATCAGATTTTGCTGTTTTTTTAATCTAATTTTGCTTTGTTGATTTTAATGTTTTGATATGTGGTTTTAAACTGTCTTGTAAGGTGTCCTTGAGAGCCTTGAAAGGCGCCCATAAATAAAATGTATTATTATTATTATTTACCTGAGAGTGAGGTACAGTAGTAGTAGTAGTAGGTAATATACCTGAGAGTGTGCGTCTGACAGTTTCTCAGGTGGCCAGTCATTGTCCCGGTCCCTCTCCTGTTCCCAGTCCCGGTGGCGGTTCCTGTGCCGGCTGCTCTGATGTCCAGAGGAGCGGACAGACTTCTGGACGGCCGCGTGATCCGGCCCTTCGCTTGGCACCTGTCGGCACCAACACAGAGGGCGTCAGTCACCCATGTACCCACCTAGCCCTGTCCAGCACCCCCCCCCCCCCCCCGCCTAGACTACGCACTCCAGAACATTTCCCTGACCCAAGGGGTGGGAGAGAGAGAGAGAGAGAGAAACAGCCATTGGGTTTCCAAACTGTCATTCATCTCATAGAACTTAGGTGAAGCTTGAGAGAAGAGCTGTAATAGTTCATCGTGGATATCAGATGGTGCATTGTGGGCCTTCACTGAGGACTTCTAGGCCAGGATCAATGTTTTCATTCATTAGGTCCATTGTTCATGCAGCCCACACTTAACTCTCCGTAGCCTTTGTGTCTCCTGCTGGGCAGAGCACATTAAGATTACAGCTCAGTCAGCAGAAGCAACCCATCTCTTAAGAGCGCAAAATAGATGTTTCATGAATAGAGAAAGACCATGAATGGGCCTCCAAACCCTCGTTCCACACTAAACCTATCTTCCTATTCTGGAGTTACGGTGGTTTAGTCTGAAAAAGGTGGTGTGAAACTCAGGACAGTAAGAGTCACAGTAAACTCTACAGAGGTCATTGAAAGGTCGCCTTTTATTCTTCAAGCCTTCGCCTGACGCCTTCTATCCTTGTATCCATTGTGTGTCTGTCTGCATTGTGTGTCTGTCTGCGTTGATCACGGTGACCGATTCGTTTTTACGATGACAGACAGGATATCATCATACTCCATTCTCATCCTCTCTCAGGAAGGAACAGTAACCTAACAGATCCACTGGTCTATGCTCCGGTATTCTATACGGGAGACCAAAATAGCCCCTAAAGATCATGGCTGTTTTCTCCCCCTTCCCTCTGCACATAGGGGCTGGAGTATATTTTGGGGGGTGCAGCAAAGGTGAACAGCGTGCGACCTGCAGGAATTTAGCAGACACAAGACTCCAGGTGGTAGTGGAACCATGCACACCCAGTCTGCTAATCCCTCCCTCCCTGTGGCCCCGCCCACAACACCCTGACCCCGCCCACCACACCCTGACCCCGCCCACCACATGCGGTTAGCTGCACAGCTGGAATCAGTGGTGGTGACATCATTATCCCGCAGCCCCACAGAATGAGTACATGAAACCACCCACCAGAACCATGACGTAAACTCACGTGATACTTTTTTAAGGGGTTTTGTCTTGTCATATTTACCCCCTTCAATTTAAAGAAGGAGTCAATCCACTAAGACTAACATAAAAGTGTGTGTTGGATACATCAAATAGTCATGTTGTTACATGTAAGAAATAATCAAAGTACCAATATCATTTCACGTTGAGTTGATTTAGCTTGGATGGATCTGGCTGGTTAATAGTTTCATATCGTAAAAATGATTATCATAAAGAACAACCTTCAAAATCAAAAGTTTCAAGGAAAATCAAAAGAGAGTTGTTTTAATGATGTTAATGGCATGCGATGGCGCCTGGGTTACGTGGAGTTAGGAGTAGTAGTAGTAGAAGTACTGTACGGTAAAGGAGCGCTATACCATGGGTGAGGAGGACAAGACAGGGAGGACTCTCACAGAGGAGCTATGCTTTATGTTATTCTTTGAGTTAAAAAGTGGGAAAAGACATTTCTTGATGAAGGGAGTCCTTCCGGCTGGGAGTTCCGTCTGTAATATAAGAGGTACGTGACTCCAGTGGAAGACAGGTAAACAGGATGCAGGTCACAACAACAACAACAACAACAACAACAACAACATACAGATATAAATATATGAGTTTTACGTTTCCTCGTGGTAACATACGAAGATATGTAAGGTAACAGACGCAAAAGCAGGAGACAATTAGCAACATAGAGAGAGAGAGAGAGACAGACGATATTCAACATAAATATAGAGGCCGTATACTTTTGACAAATTACCGACAAACGTATGATGCCCTCTAGTACACAGAAAATGGAAACTATAGAAGAAAGGAAAATGGCTGAAGGTTGAACCGCCGGGGCAGAACCCACCGTCTGAGATTTCTTCTTCTTCTTCTTTATTGCTCTGAAGAAGCCCTGCTTCTCCTTCTCTTTGGTCGGCTCTGAGGGGTTGATAACCACCGTCTCTGGGCCGTTCCTACGTAAGCAAGACAGACAAGAAGACTGAACTGGCCATCTCCAGGATCAGAGCCTGTTCCAAACTGCACCAGTGTTAATTTTGTCAGGCTTTTTTAGTCACTTAGTCTTTGGTGTTTAGATGAAGATGCACACCAGTTCTAGTCACACCAAGTCACCTCCATGTTTCTTAGTTCCAGTCCAGTTCCAGTTGATGAAAACTGAAAACATTCCAGTGCAGTCTCAGTCCACAAAAAACCCCAAAACATTTTAGTCGAGTTTTCGTCGCTGACTAACTAACAACTGGAACTGGACTGGAACTAAGAGAAATGGAGGTGACTTGGTGTGACTAGAACTGGTGTGCATCTTCATCTAAACACCAATGACTAAAAGTGACTAAAAAGCCTGACAACATTAACACTGCGCTGCACACCATTTACTGACCCCCCCCCCAAAAGAACTAGGGAAAATACAAATATGGAGTGCTGCTTACCAAGGGTCAAAGGCCAGCTGACGTTTGGAGTGGTTGGCGCTGCCGTCCCCTGCCACTCCTGAGCCCCGGCTTTGGCCTCCGTCGTGGAAGTTATCTGGGCGGGGAGAGGGCACTGCTCCACCACAACACAACATGTTAGAGACACATACTGTAGCTCTGACACGTTGAGAGAAAAACACTGCATGGGATAGTACTGTACTGTACAGTACTGTACTGAAGGACTAGGAGTAAGCTGCTGTCCATCAGGGACAACCCCAACCACCCCCTCCATCATGTCCTCGCTGGGCAAACCAGCAGCCGCCGCAGAGGGCGGTTCATTACGATACGCTCCCGGACGGAGCGATATAAAAAATATTTTATCCCGGCTGCACTAAGACTGTTCAATGGCAACTAAAGTTGTAGTCGGGGTCAAGGCTCCTGAATCTGTATTTATTATTTATTTTAATCATCATCATCACTTTTTAGTATTTTAATATAATAACTATAGCCATCTTTTTTATCCACTTTTTTATCATGATCTCACTGTTTTTTAATATACCATATATGGCTGGCCCAGTATTATTGTCTGTCCTTTATGTTGTGTTGTTATGTGTTGTTTTTAGTGGAGTGGCGTGGCAAAATGAATTTCCCCACGGGGATAAATAAAGTAAATAAAGTATCATTGAAATTGACAATCTTTTTGCATTATTGGTGGAATATGTGCCGATAGATATTTTGGCCGATAATATCGGTGCTCCGATATATCTGTCAGGCTCTAATACTACTACTACTAATAATAATACATTTTATTTATAAAAGCACTTTACATAAGGAATCTCAAAGTGCTACAATTAAAAACAAGAAGATAAAACAATAAACATTTGAATTAAAAGGCTTAAAAAAGGCTCTATTAAAAAGGTGGGTTTTAAGGCCTCGTTTAAAAGCATCCACAGACTGTAGTGCCCTTAGGTGGTCAGGGAGAGCATTCCACAGCCTGGGAGCAGCCCAGCAGAAAGCCCGATTTCCCATGGTGTGGAGCTTGGTCCTGGGGGTCCTACTAACCTCTGTAGAAGCTGCCCACCCGCCTGGGCATGGATTCGCTGTATATGAGGCGGTTCTCCTTGGACGAGCCCCCGTCCTCCGCATGCTGGTCGTGGTACATCCCCGCCTGGGTCACAACAGAGGGACAGGTGAGTGAGTAGGACACAAGAGGAGACCTGGCAGGTCTCACACATTATCTACGAGGGAACGTTTGAGATCAGTGGTTTGTTTTTCGTTTGAATTAACTGTACTATACTGTACCGTGCACTACCTCTACCAAAGAACAAACAAAAACATACAAAAGGGAAAGAAGGAGGGAGGAGGAGGAGGAGGAGGAGGAGGAAGAGGGGGAAGTAAGAAAGCATCTCTAGGAGGGAGTCATTGGTGTCATTCTGATAAAATCATGTCACGGATGAATCACTTCTCACATACAGCACTCATACAGGACACTGAAAGCCTTCAGCTAGCACATGGACTCAATATGACTAAACATCAAACCTCTCTGAGGACGTTCACTGCATACTACAGTCAGCTTTAGTCCTTCTTCAGAGGGAAGCAGAGCACACAGAGAGAGAGATGAGGAGGCACAGGGACAGAGAGATGAGGAGGCACGAGGGGGTGACACAAGGCAGGTTGGGTCCATGGATGTCCACAAGTGTTCTTAATAATAAAGTGCCGTAAGTGTATATGCATAAATGTCTTTGTATATACGGTCCCCCGCGGGAATCGAACCCACAGCCTAAGCGTTGTTAGCGCCACGCTCTACCGACTGAACCCCAGAGGACTAAGGGATGAGTCGACAGCATGAGTCATACAGCGGTCGCCTCTCACAGAGCATTCTACAACAGCCACAGTCTCAGTAGGAGAAATCAGAGAGGGACATTTCATAAGAACAAGGGGGGCATCCACACCCCCTCTTTCTGGGGGGGCTGGGGGGGGCTGGGAATGAGGGGATGAAGGGATGAGGGTGTGAGGGTGTGAGGGGATGAGGGGATGAGGGGAGGAGGGGATGAGGGGATGAGGGGATGAGGGGATGAGGGAAGGAGGGAGTGGGGGATGAGGGGATGAGGGTGTGAGGGGATGAGGGTGTGCGGGTATGAGGGGATGAGGGGATGAGAGGATGAGGGGATGAGGGGAGTGAGGGGATGAGGGGATGAGGGGATGAGGGAAGGAGGGGATGTGGGGATGAGGGGATGAGGGAGTGGGGGGATGAGGGAGTGAGGGGATGAGGGAGTGAGGGGATGAGAGGATGAGGAGATGAGGGAGTGAGGGGATGAGGGGATGAGGGGATGAGGGGATGAGGGAGTGAGGGGATGAGGGGATGAGGAGATGAGGGGATGAGGGGATGAGGGGATGAGGGTGTGAGGGGATGAGGGGATGAGGGGATGAGGGGATGAGGGGATGAGGAGATGAGGGGATGAGGAGATGAGGGGATGAGAGAATGAAGGGGATGAGGGGATGAGGGAGTGAGGGGATGAGGGAAGGAGGGGATGTGGGGATGAGGGGATGAGGGGATGAGGGGATGAGGGTGTGAGGGGATGAGGGGATGAGGGGATGAGGGGATGAGGGGATGAGGGGATGAGGGAAGGAGGGGATGTGGGGATGAGGGGATGAGGGTGTGGGGAGCAGCGAGCGCAGGCAGCGTGTCGGCACCTCGCTTTTTTGCCGCTGTGTGTGAAACGAGGTGGTGTTGTCCCGCGTGGAGTCCCTGATCGGCGGTCTGGCGTGGCTCGCCTCACTCTGCGCCTTCTCGCTCTGCTGTTGATGGGAGAGATGGAGAGCAGGTGAAGAATGGAGGGGGCCCTATAAGACAGAGCCACACACGTACGTCGGCAAATACATACACTACACGTCGATTACAACATCTGCTTTTAGACGACACTGCAAGCAATGAGCCACATACAAAGGGTGAGATAGCTGCATATGATGTCACAGAGCCTCCGTGCACTAACCAGGGGCGGTCAGGTCCATTTAAAAACACTAAATATCTCTAAATGCTATCTACTGTACTAAGACATCATTTGGTGGGGGTGTTCGTTCGTGTTTTTAAATAATTTAGCAACTGCAAGACGTAACATAACAGGGCTCTTTTAGACGCTGATTAGACTGAGACAGTGCTAAACGCTTTCTACCGGTGAAAGCATAGGAAACAAGCATTCAAAACAGGATTCCAGTATTGTGTCACTTAATTGGTTGAGGAAATCATGCCCACTCAGATAGCTATTTCACTTCTTTCAGGGCAAAGTGTTATAACTTTATAGGTTACATGATTGAATAATATGTTACATGATTTATTGACTGTTTGAGACTGTTTAAAGAGATTGATTGATGTGTTGCATAGTTGATTGACAGTTAGGTGTTATTATTTATGGTTAAGGTTCTACACGTTAAGGTTCTAGAATGCCTTCTACGCAAGATGTCATATAAGTTGACAGTTTGTTTTTGAGAAATGCAAAAATTGTACATTGAATCGAAAGTGAATTATCTAATAGCTCGTTTTATAGAAAGTGATCAGAAGTGTATGTCTGCAGATTGTATATAAACAACCTTTCTTGACATCACCAGTCCAAGCCATCCGTTCAGAAGGTAAAAATACTACACAGAGGTCGGTGAGCTGTAGGTGGGTTTGGGTTAGGTGGTTGAGGACTGACTGACCCTGCTCATGTCCTCCTCTCTGGACGAGCCCCCCCCAGAGTGGCGGGGCAGGGTGCGGTGCTGCAGCTGGGGGGAGAGGAGCTGTAGGCTACTGGCCCTGGTGGGCATGCCCTGCCCCACCGTCAGACCCCCCCCCCCCTCCGTGCCTCCGTGCGTCCTCTGCCTGTCCCTCCGCACGTACATGGAGTGGCGGTGCGGCCGCTGCTGCGAGGAGAACGGGCTGGTGTAGCCCAGGCCGTAGGCCAGCGCCTCGTGGGGGGCCGACAGAGAGTGAGCGTGCCCCCCCCCGCCCCCTCCTCCACCCCCTCCTCCTGGGTCCAGGGTCTCCGGGGACTTGGCGGCCTCCTCCGACACCTTGTGCCGGGAGGACGAGCGGCGGGACGAGGAGTCCAGGGTGTTGCTCTCTCTCTCTCTGTCCGAGGAGCGTGCGTTGGCGTTGTTGCCCCCGCCCCCCCGCCCGGACGGGCTGTGTCGGCCCTGCGACCTGTCGCCGTGGCGACCCGCGGGGGCGCCGGGGCTGCCCGGGGCGGCGTTGAGGTCCAGGCAGCTGGAGGGGAAGTAGCGCGACGGAGGTTCGTCGGCATGGAGACGGGCCTCGCTAAGGTTCCCCACCGACTTGGCGTCGCTGAGCCCCCCCCCGCCGTGGCCCTTGGACAGGTAGGAGGAGCCTCCGCCTTTGGTGGAGGAGGGCATGGAGCCGTGGGACGACGGCTCCATGTAGCTGTGGCGGTGGCTGTGCTTTTCCCCCCCGCCGGAGGACCCGAGGGTGCTGGTCTTGCCCTCCACGAACGAGTGGCGGTTCTGTTGCGAGCGCGAGTTGGACTTGAGGTACTTGGCTCCCGGGCCGCCGGCGTCGGAGCCCTTGGGATTCGCCGTGGTGTTGTTGTAGTCGAAGTCTCCGCCCTTGTTGCTCCTCGGGGCTTCCTTGGGGCTGAGCAGGTTGTTGCTGTTGTTGGCCAGGTCCTTGCTGCAGGAGGCCGAGCGGTTGAGGGTCTGGGGGGGCGGCGGGGGGAGGGGGTGCTGGTAGGTCTTGGGGTGCAGGGTGGGGCTGAGGCTGGACGAGGCCGAGGCGGCGGGCGGCACGTTGTTGTTCCCGTTGAGGAAGCCGTCGTTGGAGGAGGGGTGGAGGTCCTCGTGGCGCGGGAGGCTGGAGCACTCTCTGCTGCTGGAGCGGTGGTGTCCTGAGCTCTTACCCCCCCCGTGGCTCCTGGAGGAGGGAGGAGAGGGAGAGAGAGAAGAGAGGGTTTTCATGCCTATATATGAATGAATGAATGAATGAATGAATGGTCTTTATTGTCATTAATACAGTACAGGTACCATACAACGACATTTAGGAGGGGGGGCTCCCCTGGTGCTTGGAAAAAAAGACTAAAAACAAGAGGGCCAAGGGTAAAATAAAAGAGGGAAAAAGAGCTGGTTTACATAAATAAAGGCTATGTACACTATCTACTATACTATACTACTATACTATACAATAAAACACTGTGCTGTACTCTATGCTATGCTATAAATATCCTAACTTTTTCCGAACCTTATGTACACATTGGTTGTCATATTGCACATAGTATTTGTTGCACATTCATTAAAGTGTCGCAGTAGCAGATTTAGAATGTTCACAGGTTTCATACTTTTAAAAAAGCTAAATTGCATACATGTTTTTAGTCGGATACACAGAACGACAAGTTAGTCTAAAGACTGTGTTGTATAGACAGGCTTTTGGATAGCCCCTAGGGCCTGTCTCTCTGTGTCCTGCTGATGCTGTTGTACACCTGTTGTCTGTTACTTGTTTTTATTTTCACTTGTTTTGCCTGTTTTAACCTGCTGTGGCTTTCACTCTTGTATTATGTTTTATTTGTGTTTCCTCCTTGTATGTAAATCACTTTGTGACCCTTGGTCTGGGAAAGGTGCTGTATAAATACATTTGACTTACTTACTTACTTACTAGTCGTTGTCTGGGTCTGCATAAATAATATCTACTACAGTACAGCGCATTGCGGTGAAAAGACGACTCTTGTTTCGCTACGTTACACTTAATAGATTGTGTTTGCTCCCTTCACTGAGGAGGGTATCATCATTGTAGGGAACATC
>NC_137677.1:2717024-2739524 GCF_963989245.1 Nansenia antarctica
TATCTGTGTTGGGATTGGGGGTGTTGCTCATTTAAATGTTTCAACATATCATCTTTCTCATTCGGATCTTATACTGGCTCAACCGCCTGGATCTCATAGAAGGATTGAAGCATACAATGATCATATGACAATACATATGATGAAGAATTACATGACCGAGTAAACAGAAAAATATCAATATCAATTCAACAGTTCTTCAGCGAAATGTGTTTCGAAACAAGAGAGCTTGTCTGCTTGTGCAGCTTTGAATCACTCAGTCTGGTAGTTAATAACAGCATCAAAACAAAATGGAGGGAGTTGAAAACATTGCGTGGCAGACATTATGTTATGGACATTATGTTGCCAATCTGGAGTGAGAGACAGACAACAAGCTGAGGCTCTTCCTGTGTCAGTTAAGCAATATCACACGAGAGGGAGTGTGTTATACTGAATATCAGAACGGCTGTGATTGGGTCGTAGGTACGAGGCCGCAGGCAGAGTGATATTCAGTATAACAGCACGACCTCAAGTGTGATATTGCTTTTATACAACAGTTCTACAGTGCCATTTTTTGGGGGGGGTTTTGTTTTGTCCCCCCCCCCTCCAGGATCCAGAGATCCGGCGCAATTCCGAAAACATTCAGGGCTCAAACCTGGCGACGCATTTTGCATAGGTGTGTGGCGTAGTTACATTTTTGGAGAGGTGCGCGAAAAGCTACGGCGTAGGCTACACAGAAGTATAAATTGGGCTTAACAGTGACGTCGTCAGGCCTGGGCGTCGAACTACGCCACACACCTACGCAGACCGTAAGAACTGTGATTGGTCCGCTTGGTAGCACATGATTCCGACATAATTCCGACTCTCTCGTAGGCCTAAATGCGGAAGCCGTGACAGAAATTACATTAACTTTTTCTGTAACTACTTATTAATAAAGATTTTAAAATTGATGATAACCATCTTATTATCTTAGTTTAATGTCATTTCAATGCATCATAGACATTTTCTTTACAACAAGCATAACAACAAAAAATCGCTATTATGTACACTTAGAGTACACTGACCAACGCGACGCAGACCGACCAACTCAGAACTATAAATTGGGAGAGCCCTTGCGTAGCCTACGGCGTAGCCGCGCGTAATTTCGACGCAGAAGTATAAATTGGGCTTTAGACGTACAGGAAGTGTCCAGAGAATAAACCACAGACACAACACCTCAACATGGAGCACCGGCTGAGAAGGAAAACAGGTTTTCTTTGAACATTGGCAACAGTGTTTACATTATGCACAAACACCTTCAACATAGCAACTTTGTCATTAAGTTCTTACAGTTGGGTGGGTGGATGCTGAATGGAACTCATATCATTGACTGAATTGTACTCTTCTCATAGATAGAGATATCAGATAGAGATATCAGAGGCGTTGCTATGATCGCAAAACATCCGGCGCTTAGCCCAGCCCACGTTTCGTCGACGGGGGTGGGGGGTTGGTGGTAGCGTAGAGTACAGGGTTCCTACAAGTTTCAACAAGTCAAATTTAAGACCTCTTTAGACCTTTTTTTTTCCTCTTTGGATAGAATCTATTCGCTACACCATATGATAGCTTTTTGTCATCCTCGAGGTGATGAAATGAGGGATTTCACTGCCACACAGACAAAAAAGGAAGCGAATTGGCATTTTTTTGTTTCCAGCTTGATTAATATCGGGGTAAATAGATGTGGTCGGACTGATTTCCTTGCAGGATCTCATTTTTAAGACCTAGCACCTCATTCTTTAGACAGAATAACCGAAATTCAAGACCTTTTTAGGCCTTCGAATTTGGCTTGGATTTTAGACTTAAAAACTTTTTAAGACCAGCGCAGGAACCCTGAGAGTAGGTAGGTAGAGTTTTTGATTGACGGATGGTAGCACCGGCTGAGAAGAAAAACTGGTTTTCTTTGAACATTGGCAACGGTGTTTACATTATGCACAAACACCTTCAACATAGCAACTTTGTCATTGAAGTTCTTATAGTTAAGTGGGTGGATGTTGAATGGAACTCATATCATTGACTGAAAGACGCCGACAGACAGTGTGAAGATTGTACGGTACTCTACTCACCAAAGTCACACAGCTTGAGAACATCTTCAGAGCTAATGAGGAGGTTCTCTGGCTTTATATCTGAGGTGGCACAGAGGAGAGACATCTCAGACACACTGCTAGCGAAGGGCGCTAGCGTCACATCAAGGAACAAACAACACCTTTTATCATTCACACGTGTCGCGAAGCCAAAGCCCCTCCGGTCCCTGTCTATAATAATCACCACAGACCCTCCATAATATTGTCATGTTTCCGTCTAAATACATCACAGGCCATCTGGAGTCTTGCTCTGAGCGCAGACATTTGCCAAAAGCTCACATCATGTGAGAGCTCTAAACAGATTGTGTTAGACTATAAAAACCATTGGAAGCCGCCATGGTCAGATGGTGGAATGCTCGCAGTCTTTAATAAACTTTAGACCATATGTACTCAAGACTCAATGAACCAAGACGGCACCACATATACGTACGAGTGTGGTTGGTTTAGGGTGATTAAATCACTTCTGGTTTCTAGAACATACGCGTGGTTCCTTACCCCGGTGGACGATGTCGTTTTTATGGCACCAGTGGATCGCTTTGATTAACTGGTAGATGTAATTTCGGACTTTTTCAAGTGGCGCACCGTTGGGCAATTCCTCGAGCAGCTCCAGCATGTTCTAAACGGAGAGAGAGAACCAGAACAGATATGCAGGATGGATCAATTACGTGAACATTATCGCCATTTGTGCTTTCATTTGAAGGTGGCCAAAATTAATTCAATTAAATAAATATTCAAATGGACTGACTTATATAGCGCCTTTATCCAAAGCGCTTTACAACGGCTCTACCTCCTGAGACACAGCCTCCCCAATATTCACTGCAGGCCACTGAGGACAGTTCCCAGGCCTGTTGTCTTACCTTCTCCACATACTCAAAGACGAGGTAGAGCTTCCCCCTCCTCCGGAAGGCCTCCTTCAGCTCCACGATATTCTCCTGCTTGAGGGTCCGGAGCATCTTAAGCTCCCGCAAGGTGGTCTCCTTAACCTCCTCATTCTCTGTGAGCAGGACAGAGAGAGAGACAGGCAGAGAGAGAGAGAGACAGACAGGCAGAGAGAGAGATAGAGAGAGAGAGAGAGAGAGAGAGAGAGAGAGACACAGAGAAAGAGAGAGAGACAGAGAGAGAGACAGGCAGAGAGAGAGAGAGAGAGACAGGCAGAGAGAGAGAGACAGAGAGAGAGACAGGCAGAGAGAGAGAGAGACAGGCAGAGAGAGAGAGAGACAGAGAGAGAGAGACAGAGAGAGAGACAGGCAGAGAGAGAGAGACAGGCAGAGAGAGAGAGACAGAGAGAGAGAGAGACAGGCAGAGAGAGAGAGAGAGAGAGACAGGCAGAGAGAGAGAGACATGCATGAGCACCCAGACCAGCCATGAGGCATACACAGGATGATTTGGGCTGAACTAGGGGATGGAGAGGGAAACCTGTGATCCTCTGGTTCTGTTTCAACACCTGTCTTCCATGAAGTAATCACTGATCTCAAATGATTGGAGTGGTCAAAGTAAACGTTCTAGTGCATTTCTTTCATGATTCAAGTCCTGTCAGATCAGTGATAGGAAGGAAGGATTTCATAGTGCAGTATTGTGTGTGTGTGTGTGTGTGTGTGTGTGTGTTTTATGCCTCCTACCTTCGCTGTCCTTGAACTTCTTAATGGCCACAATTTCATTGGTCTCCTGCAATAAAAAGGCAAGAGTGACTAATTAGGACACTGCCAGGCAGCTCAGGCGGCCTATCAGGAAGCACGTTGTGCTCTGTGGGCGTCACACAACAGCAGAGGGCAACGAAAGAAACACATCTGATCACGTTTAATTACGCTTGCTGCTCACCCAAACACATCTCAACGCACCAGCACTACAACACAAGCCACGCTGCTGACTAGTCATACATAATCTGATCCATTAGGTGTTTATTAATGCCTGTGTGGTGGTGTTATTTTTAAAACGTTGACATTTTTGAGTTAGTAATTCATAAAACACAAAGGTTCCATCTCACAAAACATAACGGAATGTAAAAACTTTGACGCTCAATATCTCTGAACTGCCCTAAACGGAGATAGAACCTTATCATTCTAAACGGAGATAGAACCTTATCATTCTAAACGGAGATAGAACCTTATCATTCTAAACGGAGATAGAACCTTATAATTCTAAACGGAGATAGAACCTTATCATTCTAAACGGAGATAGAACCTTATCATTCTAAACGGAGATAGAACCTTATCATTCTAAGCTCACGATTAAATGTCTATGGCCTTTTTCCCTTCATCTTTCTAGGTGGTCTACAGCATCATGACAGGCACTGAGAGCCCTCTGGTGTTCTCTATGTCCTACTTAGGCCTGGTGTGGCTGCCAATGGCACTGAGCAGCACTGCTCTACTTTCCTACCCCGTCTCCGAGAGCCACAGGCGCCACCGTTGTCTTGTCAGGGCAACATGGAGTCAGAGTGAGCGGTTCGGTTCAGAGAGAGAGAGAGAGAGAGAGAGACAGGCAGAGAGAGAGAGAGAGACAGGCAGAGAGAGAGAGAGAGAGACAGGCAGAGAGAGAGAGAGAGAGAGACAGGCAGAGAGAGGGACAGGCAGAGAGAGAGAGAGAGAGAGAGACAGGCAGAGAGAGAGAGAGACAGGCAGAGAGAGAGAGAGAGACAGGCAGAGAGAGAGAGGGAGAGACAGGCAGAGAGAGAGAGACAGGCAGAGAGAGAGAGAGACAGAGACAGGCAGAGAGAGAGAGACAGGCAGAGAGAGAGAGAGAGAGAGACAGGCAGAGAGAGAGGGGGAGAGACAGGCAGAGAGAGAGAGACAGGCAGAGAGAGAGAGAGAGAGAGACAGGCAGAGAGAGAGAGAGACAGGCAGAGAGAGAGAGGCAGAGACAGAGAGAGAGAGAGACAGGCAGAGAGAGAGACAGGCAGAGAGAGAGAGAGACAGGCAGAGAGAGAGAGAGAGAGACAGGCAGAGAGAGAGAGACAGGCAGAGAGAGAGAGACAGGCAGAGAGAGAGAGACAGGCAGAGAGAGAGAGGCAGAGAGAAAGAGAGAGAGGCAGAGAGAGAGAGAGAGAGAGAGAGAGACAGAGAGAGAGAGACAGGCAGAGAGAGAGAGAGAGACAGGCAGAGAGAGACAGGCAGAGAGAGAGGGGCAGAGACAGAGAGAGAGAGAGACAGGCAGAGACAGAGAGACAGGCAGAGAGAGAGGCAGAGAGAGAGAGAGAGAGAGACAGGCAGAGAGAGAGAGAGAGACAGGCAGAGAGAGAGAGAGAGACAGAGAGAGACAGACAGGCAGAGAGACAGGCAGAGAGAGAGAGACAGAGAGAGACAGACAGGCAGAGAGACCGGCAGAGAGAGAGAGAGAGAGCGACAGGCAGGAGAATGCATGAGCACCCAGACCAGCCATGAGGCCCAGGATGATTTGGGGGATGAACTAGGGGATGGGAGAGGGAAAGCTGTGATCCTCTGGTTCTGTTTCAACACCTCTCTCTCTCTTCCTCAGGGAGCCACAGGCGCCACCGTTCGTTGTCAGTGCAACACGGAGTCAGAGAGAGAGTGAGCGGTTCCTCCGCCTCCTCCCCACAGCGGAGCGGGAAGCGAGGATGAGTCACCCAGCGGGGTGACGCGGAGCGCAGCTCCGAACGTCTTATCTAAGTGCTTCTATGCAAACGAACGGCGTTGAAAAACACAAACAAACAGGTAGCTAACACGGAACATCAAGCTCATCATCATGCTCAATTATAGACGATGTATTGTTGTTAAATCAAGTTCACACAAACAGATCTGGCACCAAAACCGAGTTCGCTAAAACTGTCTCAAAGACAAGACATCGTCGTGGTTACAGAGCAGCAGATCAATTTTGTCAGGATAGGATTCCACGAAGAGCAAGCTAAAGAGAGAGAAAACCTGTAGGTGTGTTTTGATACCACACGGATGCCAAGCCCTGCAGTGCTGCATTGAAGTAGG
Organism: Nansenia antarctica; assembly: GCF_963989245.1. Lineage (NCBI taxonomy): Eukaryota > Metazoa > Chordata > Actinopteri > Argentiniformes > Microstomatidae > Nansenia > Nansenia antarctica. The sequence continues at coordinate 2,723,053 of NC_137677.1, forward strand.
CTAATTTGGGACCTAAGCCACTGCAGGCAGCTCTTCCTCTGCTAACAGATACACACAAACACAAGTCGGAGCTAATGAGCATGTTTGCGAATTCAACAAGTATGTTATGTTGGCATCGGAGTTCCTTTCAAGCTGTTGTTCCAGTATAGCTGAGGTGTGTCAACTGGTCCAGTCACTCTTGACTCTGCATGGCTAGCAAAACAAACATTTAAATGGTAAATTGTAAATAGACTGCACTTATATAGCTATGCCTTTATCCAAAGCGCTTTACAACGGCCTCTCATTCACCCATTCACACACACATTCACACACCAATGGCGCCAAGCTGCCATGCAATGCCCCGCTCACTGGGAGCAATTTGGGGTTCAGTGTCTTGCCCAAGGACACTTCGACATGTGGCCAGCCGGGGCTCGAACCGCCGATCTGCCAACCTTGCGATCATTAGACGGCGGCTCTACCTCCTGAGACACAGCCGCCCCACATTTAGGCCGACTTGTCATCCAGTCTTTGCAAGTCAACCTTTAAGGCTTAGGTCACTTCGGCTTTTTAAAACAGGGCAAGAACATGTGTTCACTGTTAATGGCAAGTAAGTGTCTTTCACCTCCCAGCACCTCCATGTACGTACGTCATGTCCACATGCTCCTGTTAGAGGCAGCGGAGCGTTTCAGTCGTGTGAGCCTCTTGTGCAACAACTTTATTTTAAGCCCTTTTGGAATTCTCCTGTGGGGCTGGACTGGAGGGCTAATTTATCTGGGAGAGGCTGCTGCCTGCTGTGTGAAACAGTCATCACACACATCTCACACAGCCTCACACAGCCTCACACACAGCCTCTCACACAGCCTCACACAGCCTCTCACACAGCCTCACACACAGCCTCTCACACAGCCTCTCACAGCCTCTCACACAGCCTCACACAGCCTCACACACTACACACAGCCTCACACACAGCCTCACACACAGCCTCTCACACAGCCTCTCACACAGCCTCTCACAGCCTCTCACACAGCCTCTCACAGCCTCACACAGCCTCACACACAGCCTCACACAGCCTCACACAGCCTCACACACAGCCTCACACACAGCCTCACACACTACACACAGCCTCACACACTACACACAGCCTCACACACTACACACAGCCTCACACACTACACACAGCCTCTCACACAGCCTCTCACACAGCCTCACACACAGCCTCACACACAGCCTCTCACAGCCTCACACACAGCCTCACACACAGCCTCACACACAGCCTCTCACACAGCCTCACACACAGCCTCACACACAGCCTCTCACACAGCCTCACACAGCCTCTCACACAGCCTCTCACACAGCCTCACACAGCCTCTCACACAGCCTCACACAGCCTCTCACACAGCCTCTCACACAGCCTCTCACACAGCCTCTCACACAGCCTCTCACACAGCCTCACACAGCCTCACACACAGCCTCACACACAGCCTCACACACAGCCTCTCACACTACACACAGCCTCTCACACAGCCTCACACACTGCCTCACACAGCCTCACACACAGCCTCACACACAGCCTCACACACAGCCTCTCACACAGCCTCTCACACAGCCTCACACACAGCCTCACACAGCCTCACACACAGCCTCACACACAGCCTCACACACAGCCTCTCACACAGCCTCACACACAGCCTCTCACACTACACACAGCCACACACAGCCTCACACAGCCTCACACACAGCCTCTCACACGACACACAGCCTCTCACACAGCCTCACACACAGCCTCACACAGCCTCTCACACAGCCTCACACACAGCCTCTCACACAGCCTCACACAGCCTCACACAGCCTCACACACAGCCTCTCACACAGCCTCACACAGCCTCACACACAGCCTCTCACACAGCCTCACACACAGCCTCACACACAGCCTCACACACTACACACAGCCTCTCACACAGCCTCACACAGCCTCACACACAGCCTCACACACAGCCTCACACACAGCCTCACACACAGCCTCTCACACAGCCTCACACAGCCTCACACACAGCCTCACACACAGCCTCACACACAGCCTCTCACAGCCTCTCACACAGCCTCACACACAGCCTCTCACACAGCCTCTCACAGCCTCTCACACAGCCTCACACACAGCCTCACACACAGCCTCACACACAGCCTCACACACAGCCTCACACACAGCCTCTCACACTACACACAGCCTCACACAGCCTCACACACAGCCTCACACACTACACACAGCCTCTCACACGACACACAGCCTCACACACAGCCTCACACACTACACACAGCCTCACACAGCCTCACACACTACACACAGCCTCTCACACAGCCTCACACACTACACACAGCCTCACACACAGCCTCACACACTACACACAGCCTCACACACAGCCTCTCACACAGCCTCACACACTACACACACAGCCTCACACACAGCCTCACACAGAGCCTCACACACAGCCTCTCACACAGCCTCTCACACAGCCTCACACAGCCTCACACAGCCTCACACACAGCCTCACACACAGCCTCACACAGCCTCTCACACAGCCTCACACAGCCTCTCACACAGCCTCACACACAGCCTCACACAGCCTCACACACAGCCTCACACAGCCTCTCACACAGCCTCTCACACAGCCTCACACACAGCCTCTCACACACAGCCTCTCACACAGCCTCTCACACAGCCTCTCACACTACACACAGCCTCTCACACTACACACAGCCTCTCACACAGCCTCTCACACTACACACAGCCTCTCACACAGCCTCACACACAGCCTCACACAGCCTCACACACAGCCTCACACAGCCTCACACAGCCTCACACACAGCCTCACACACAGCCTCACACACAGCCTCACACACAGCCTCACACAGCCTCACACAGCCTCACACACAGCCTCACACACAGCCTCACACACAGCCTCACACAGCCTCACACACAGCCTCACACACAGCCTCACACACAGCCTCTCACACTACACACAGCCTCTCACACAGCCTCTCACACAGCCTCTCACACAGCCTCACACAGCCTCACACAGCCTCACACAGCCTCACACAGCCTCTAACACAGCCTCACACACAGCCTCACACACAGCCTCACACAGCCTCTCACACAGCCTCACACACAGCCTCACACACAGCCTCACACACAGCCTCTCACCACTGGAGGAGCCCAGAGTACCTCTGCTGTCCTGCCTGGCGTCCAGCACCTGAGCTGAGCCTAACCTCACACAGTTACACACTACAGTGCAATCTCAATCATTCCCGAATGAGAAATGGGGGGCGCTCACTCACTGAACTTTGTGTCCAGAGTTTAATCTGCTTTTACTAGATGCAAGATGATGAGAAAGGTTGTTAATGATGGAGACAAGAAGACATTTCCAAGATGACTGACTGGCAGCCATTTTACTCTAATTATGAACCTGAACCAAACCAAAGAGAATTTCAAAGTTGTGTCATGTCCGGAATGTTTGGCGGATCAGATATGGATTTGTGTTTTCTGCCGAGTCACGCCGAGCTAGTAACTGAAACCAGCAAGTAGACCTCTGATGTTCACAGGAATACAAGGGGTCTTTGTAGTGTAAAGTACTGTAAAAGACGTGGAACTTGAAGGATCTTTTGACAGCGAGAGGAGAGGTGAGTAGACCGACTCACAGAGCCAAACAGCGCTGCTGTCATGCCAGCGATTGTCCGGGCGGCTCACGACTATGTCAAAAATAAAACTAGGAGAAAAAAAAGAAAAAAGAGAGTGGAGTGTTCTAAATAGGTGATGTGTCTCTCAAGCTCTGTCCATTTCAGAGAACAGAAAGGTACTTTATTTCAAACGGTCACAACTGATGATATGCCTTCAACACACACACACACACACACACACACACACATTGGAGCAATTTTAGGGGTTGAGTAACATGCTGAACAGCACTTACCACAGGAGAATCCCCCGCCGCCAACTGCCAGTTTAGATCCTACTTACGGTATAGCCTGTCCTGCGCTTTAAACAGGCAGCTACAGACTAGTGATCTGCCTCTCTAACCTCTAGGCCAGTGGTGTAGTCTAGGTGATAGGCAGGACTACGCCGTATACCCACTAGGAAAGGCCAAGGATTTCCGTATACCCACTTAAACATGTGTGAGGATACGTAACGGTGTTTTGTGACAGAACTTTCACACTTTCATTCATAAAATTCCCCCCGTCTGTGTTACGAAGCACTTGACTTTTGGACCATTGGGACTGACTATAGCGTCATATACCATCAACGGGGGGAGATGCGACATGAAATTATTATGTTTATTATTATTATTATTATGTCAAAATGCAGCACTATCATGCACAGATCAGCCTTATAACATGTAATGTTTGATATATATAACGTTAGACAGGGAGCGCAGATTTATTTTTATGGCGTTCCGAAATGAACGATATGAGGCTGGGAGGGAAAAATCACAATATACCCACTAGAAAACACTAGACTACACCACTGCTCTAGGCTACCTGACACAAAACACAGGAAAAACACATAATAACATAAAAGCTTGATGACCGGATGGGTTACTGGGGTATTCTATCCATCACTGATAAAAATGCATTTATGCCAGATAAACAGACATTTCACCACAGGCAAACATTAAATTTGCATGTCCGTTGCTGAAAAGGCACAATAATATACATACAGTTTTCTACAAGTTTTTGGGCACACATGGAAATATATTTCTAATAGAATATGGGTTAGGTATACTGGGTAGTACCCAATGAGATGAGATGCAATTGGAGAAATTACAATATTGAAAGTGGTATTGCACTATGAACATCCTTAAAATCCTGTCAACCAAAGTCACTCTTTAATTAGTTGCTTGATCTGTTTATCATAAAAGTGATCAAATTCAGATGAGTGAAATCAAAATACAAATTAAGCTGCGTGCAATTAATGTGCAGTTTGTTATGACCCTTAGGTTGGGGGAGGCTAAATTAACTCTGACATATGAGTAACTGAGAGTGATCATCACTGCCTACATCAGAACAAAAATATATTTTTAAAAGATAGCATAGATGGACTGCACTTAACGGCCTCTCATTCACCCATTCACACACACATTCATACACCAATGGCGGCCAAGCTACCATGCAAGGCGCTGGCCCACTCATTGGGGGCAATTTGGGGTTCAGTGGCTTGCCCAAGTACACTTCGACATGTGGCCAGCCGGGGCTCGAACCGCCGATCTGCCAACCTTGCGATCATTAGACAGCGACTTTACCTCCTGCGCCACAGCCGCCCCTACGATACCGGGTAGACTTTTTTGGATCAGAGTGTTTCACAGTGGAAAGCACCTCTAGGATGTCTAGCGTTGCTAACTAACACACCAGAGAAGTAGGACAGAAAGCAATGGGAACAGATCAGTTAATTCCTGACTGTCTAGGTGCATTCAACAGCCTCAACAACAGCCCCCCCAAAAGACATTAATCCATCAGGAAAATATGGAGAGTTTGTCGTCTGAGAGCAGATCATTTCTGTCCCCTCTGCTTCTGTGTTCTCCTGCTGTCAGATTCTAATGTAGTCAGGAGCTCCACTCAAGGTGACCTATTTAACACTACATATATTTTCTTCCTCTCTCGTCCCAGTTTCTGTTCAGCGGGTGCGAAAATAACTGCTCCCTTCAAAAGAGGGCAGACGCTTTTCTCTTTTTTTCCCAACTTTATTTATACACTCAACCATACCATGTTTAAATAAAGACTAATTCAATCAGTCTTAACCACTTTGCTGTAGTGTGCCAACACACATTGTTGTTAACTGTACTGTAGGTAATTCAATCTAGCTTAAGTTCAACGCTTGTGTGTCTTTCCATATGGGTGTACAGTGAGTTACTGATTAGCCTAGTTTTGACTGGCTTGTTGGCTTGTGAAAGAATTCTTTCAGGTTGTAAGTCTGACTTACAGGTCTCTGTTTACTTAGCACACTGGAAAAAACAGGGAAAAAAATAGCCTGTTATCAGAGGTGTTTATTACTACAGAAATTAATAGGCTACTACACAAGCATCATCACATCATTGGAGACCATAGAAACTCTAAACAGGAGGTGTTATGTCAATGTGTGTTGCCTCTTTCAGACCGGAGTTGCAAGGGGAAACCTTTTTACAACATCACGGATTAGCACATTCACAGTCCAGCTCCGCACGCAGACCGCATTCCTCAGAGGCATCGTCCCGTGGTTAAATAAATACTTACCAGAGCTAATGTTTACTCTTTCACTTTCGGGTGCTTTCTTTTCCAGCTGGTGAAACCCTAGCTCTCGCTTTGTTTAATCTTTGCCCAAACACTGACACTTAATAATGAAGTAGGGCACAATAACAGATAGTCATCAGCCACAAGCAAGCATTCGCCCCTGGGATGTGTTACTATGTATGTAACTAGACTGTGTGCCATTGTACTGGGCTTACCTCGGCGGTACGCTGACACACAGGACCCTGGCTCACGTTTCACTGACTGAGTGCAGCGACTGACCCCGACACAATGCAGAGATAAGAGCCTGAGGGAGAACGTGCCCAGAGACAAGCTCCCTCCTGGGACTGGCAGCACGCCGTCAGCTCCCCTGAGAGTTACTGTGGTGTTACTGTGGTGTGGCACTACAGGGATATACGTACAACAGTCATGGTAGTGTTGTGGGATAGCCTGTAATTGATTCTTAATAGATTTAGTAGACCTTATAAAGCACAAAGAGCTTAAATCAATTGTCTCCAAAGAGGCCTTTTATTAAGCAGAGTTACATGAGCGCAGAGAGAAAAATGAGCAGACCAATAAGCAAGAAGCAATAGCCCCAAAAGCAAAAAGCCCCCAACGATGGGTGGGACTGATATTTATAGAACTGTCCTTGGTCATGAGGTCACCATTCTTGGGAACCAATCATATTATACAAATCAGTGGTTACACAAGTTATGGGCCCTGTCCATAGTCAGAATTATTCACTGCGCCACAGATCTTGGCCCATCGCTTACAGCAAGGAAATGGGCCTTCCTTGAGTGCTGCTAGATTCACCAAACTGTAGAGAGACTTACATTTCTCAGTATAAAATTATATTAAACCACAACAGTAGCTCATTTCCCCTGCAGTAGCAAATACTAACGATCTCACACACTGACTTAACGTGGCTTGTGACCCACTACTACACAGACATGAAAGACTGGGCTTCTAGGGCCTGAACGTCATCAACGGTCCATGAACAGCACCAGTAGCACCAGTTCAATCCTTCATCTTGGCGCAGAGCAGGGAACTGAGAACTGAATCTTAAAAAAGTAATATCAGTACGTCAACAATGTATTCTTTTGTATTCAGTCTTTTCTTGGAATCATGTTAAACAGTTTCAGTAGAATCTTTAATGCAGTATTGCCCTGTAAAATTGAGCAAAATAGTCTTTGATGGAAAAAGTCGAAATACACAAACACATGAAGTGACGTTACAAATGTGGATTCTGCAAAATATTCTTAATCTAAAGACGCTATGGAAAGAGACATCGAGGTCGTCTTGGACATGCCTCAATATCTGGAATTAAACCTCTGCTGGCACTACTTCTTCTCTGTAAGTCCATTTGCACACAAAGCTGCTTTTGTGTTTTTTGTATTTTATAGAAATAATAATAATAATAATAATAATAATAACTTTATTTGTATAGCGCTTTTCCTGCAGCTCAACGTGCTTTATTCATTATATAATCTTAATTTAATTATTTTGTAATTTAAAGGCAATATTAAAAGGATGGGTTTTTATAATCTTAATTTAATTATTTTGTCATTTGAAGGCAATATTAAAAAGATGGGTTTTTAGTCTTGACTTGAGCATATGTGCTGAGGCTGCATCCCTAATGTAAACTGGCGGTGCATTCCACAATCTGGGTGCATAAAATGAGAATGCAGCCTCACCAAATAGTTCCTCAGTACTTTTTTCTTTTATCTCATGTTCATGTTCTCAGGTTGAGGCATAAATGGAAGACTGCTCCACTGGCCTCCCCTCCAATCAGCACTGAGCAAACACAGACCTTGTAGTGTGTCATCAAACCCACCGTCACTCTGGAAAAAGGATTTGCTGCTGCGAGTATTGAACTGGCTTTGTCCACACGCAGTACAAACATGCAGCAAACATGCAGCAAAGGTTCACAAAATGCCGTAACATTCTCAGAACGGCGTTCTCTCACGGCCTAGACTACACCATTGATAATTCATTGCTCCATATTCCCCAAAAGAGCCCTAGAGTCGGTTGTGTAAATTGCTCAGATTCAGTTCAACTGCTTGTGTAAGACTTGGATATTTCATTTCCCCACTGTTAACTACAGGTTAGAGCAACGTCTCGTTCGTAAACAGCAGAATCAAAACACATCACAGTGTTGGGAGATTACCTCCTTTCTGCAACATCAGGGCATTTTTCGAGACATGCTGGATCACGTCGGTTTCCAGAGTTTGTGGTGATTGAACCTCTCTGCGTATCAGCTGGGAAGCACAAACGCAAGAACGAACACACACCAGTGCTCTCAGGACCGCTCAGGCCCGACGTTTGATTTGAATCCTACACAAGAAAACAACTCAGCACTCTCTGGAAATACTTTTAAAATGCTGATTCAAATCCTCCCAGTCAAACTCTAGAGTACAGCATCACTCACGGCCTCCTCTGGCATAAAAACATCCTGCCGTACCGTTAGACTAATCACCCATCACTGTAGTGGGCTGACGTTCCTCTCCATCCCCCTCGCACCAATTACATTACTTGCCTTTAGTCTTGCATGAAGTGTGGGGGTCGGACATCACCAGACACTACGGCCTCCGCCACGGGTCATCTAAGATTCTCTGTGTAACATAATTAGCTTCCAGGATGAACCGCTTCTGCTACATTAGCCGGTCACACCCCGGTTCGTTAGGATACCGGCCAATTAAATGGTGTGGAGGGAAGAGAAGAGACACAACTGGATGTCTGATTTGTGCAGGAAACTAAATCCTCTGTGTGTCTCTCCTTTGTTCTGACAGGATGTCAGGCATCCTGAAATACATGTAAGTGTGTAGATTGGATTCTACTTTGTAGCCTAATAATAATAATAATAATAATAATAATAATAACTTCGATTTCTATAGCGCCTTTCAAAAACCCAAGGACGCTTTACAATTCTAAAGGGGAATGGTCAGACAGACAAAACAGAAAACAAACAAAGCAAAACAGAAACATTGACTAGGGGCCAAAGGCCTTGGTGAACAGATGGGTTTTACATCATCACTATCAGACAGAAATAGATTTTCAATTTCCATTTTTTGGGCATTTAGGGGTGTGGGACGAGGGCAGGATGTTGTTGGCCCTCTCTCAGAGATTGGACCAAAATCAGGTAGAGATGGGACGAAGGTTGCACAGGAAATCAAAGAGAGAAACAACATGTGTTGATAAGCAACAGATATCCAGAATTCTGATATCGGATGATAAGGACACCGCTTGAGACCTGTCAGAACTGCAGAGTCACTACCCATCTTCCGTCGTAGACTGAAGACCTCCATCTCTTCAGGTTATACTTTAACTGCTCCTCCTGAGACATCTACTGCCCCCCAGCACTGTGTCTCCTGAAAACACCCGCTTTTCCCCTCTACTGTGTCCCCTAAAAACTTCTATTGACCCCCTTGTACTGTTTCTCTGTTTCTCCAGTGTCTATATATATTTAAAAAAATAAAAAAATAAAAAAAATAGGTTTAGAAGAAGGTGATAGAAGAAGGTTTTTCCTTCTATCAACGGCCCCGGGCCTGAGCTGGATTACTCTTCCTGCTACGACTGGTGGATTGATGATTCACTTCTTGCTTAGTCAAATGAACAAGGCGTCTGCTTAACGCCAAAAATGTAGACCTTCATACTCATACTGTCAAACTCAAGCTTCAAAAGTACCAACTGCAGGTGCTTGATTGGTCCCTAGAGGGTCGTTTGTTGTCGACCTGAGTGAGTGACATGTCCTCTGTCACTGAGACCTCCCCGGCCAAACCACAAAGGCACACATTTGACGCTCCATCGGCCGTTCAGGAACATTAATAAAAGATGAGCTCCGAGACAAACAGTTCCTCAGTACTCCTACAACCAGGAGCGCTTTGCTTTCTCTCCTGTCTACCCAGCTAATTAGCTTATTAACTCTGTGGTTTGAAATGTCTAATAGGCCTAATTAATTGCAGCCAAAGGAGTTATGATTAGTGATCATGGGCCATGATATGAATGAATGAATGAATGAATGAATGAATGAATGAATGGTCTTTATTGTCATTGCTACAGTACAGGTACCAAACAACGAAATTTAGGAGGGGGGGCTCCCCTGGTGCTAGGAAAGAAAAAAAAAGAAAAAAAAAAGAAGGGAAAGGAGCTGGTTTACATAAATAAAGGCTATGTACACTATCCACTATACTATACTGTACAGATAAATCAATAGATATCATACTGGACATGACGTTGTAATGCATGAGTGGAATATGTGATTAAAGACTCCATTGGGAACCAATTAGATAATCTTACAGTTGCATCATGCAAAGAAATCATGATTAAATAAAAACCTCTTGAGGTTGAAGTTTGATGAAGTGGACGACTCTTCGACACCTACGGGTTAAGATTGAGATCTTAGGCAGACCGTTCGATTGTCTGAATAGAAATACTCTGTACAAGTGGAGGTCAACTACCAACAGATCTACACACTGTGCGACCTCCGCGTCCTAGCGACAGTCAGGCTATCCTTGAGGCTATAACTGAGCAGCTCAGCCAGCTGCAGGGAGGAGAGGAGACATCATCCATCATCCTTTGCTTTGACACAAACACAGCTGCCGTCCCTGGCCTGCCTCACGCCTGGCCATTGTCACCAGCCCTCCTCATGCTGGGCTTACTGGGCTGACTCGCTCTACCCATCTAAAACTGCAGTGCCAGGAGTAAGACAATATGGAAGAGAGGTGTGTGTGTGTGTGTGTATGGTAAATGGACTGCACTTATATAGCGCCTTTTTTGCTGCTCCAAAGCGCTTTACAACGGCCTCTCATTCACCCATTCACACACACCCATTCACACACCAATGGCGGCAAGCTGCCATGCAAGGCGCCGGCCCGCTCACTGGGAGCAATTTTGGGGTGTCTGTTCAGTGTCTTGCCCAAGGACACTTCGACATGTGGCCAGCCGGGGCTCGAACCGCCGATCTGCCAACCTTGTGATCATTAGACGGCGACTCCACCACTCTGCGCCACAGCCGCCCTGTGAGTGTGTGTGTGTGTGTGTGTGTGGGTGTGCGGGTGTGTGTGTGTGTGTGTGTGTGCGCGCGCGCAGAAGAATGCCTATGCCTGTGTCTGTGTGTATCTACAGTGGTGTGTGTGTGTGTGTGTGTGTGTGTGTGTGTGTGTGTGTGTACACGCGCAGAAGAATGCCTACGCAGGTGTCTGTGTGTGTATCTACGCGGGTGTGTGTGTCAGTGTCAGTCTGACGTGCAGAGAGTGTGGAGGAGAGTAGAGGAATTCAAAGCATTAGGCTACAACATCATGAAAAGGCACCAGGCTGTGAATAACAGAATAACACTCTGAAGAAACCGACGACCTTGCAGCACATTAGCACCACAGCTATAAATATGCTAATATAAAAACCTTAGAAAAAGCCCTATTGTGTTGAGATAATTGGAGCCTAATCACGCTCCACAGTGCTGTTCTGTCTATACAACGGAGACGTTGGGGTGTTTTCGCAGCTGCTTTTGGAGACGGCTCGGGATCAATCCGACTGCATTATAAAGCTGAGTAATTACAGACCAGTGGTTCAGGTCTGTGGCAGCCGGGCATTCCTCTCCTTCATACGACTGCTTGCTCAACACGTTTTCTCACTGACACTCAATCTGTCCTCAGCCAACTTCTGTGTCTGTTGTTGTTTTTGTTCTTGATAATGCTGTAGTAGGCAGCGTGTTGTTCCAAGACACTTGTTTCAAGACGCTTGCATCACGTCCATGGAAGCGTTGTCAGCATTTATGCCTATAAGAGGTAGACTCAGATTACCTACGTTTATTAATAATATACATAAGGCCTCGAAGGAAGTGAGTAAGTCTCTATGATCGCTGGTTATTAATTGTTGGAAAGCTGTCAGTTTATGGACCGGGCGTTTCCTTCAATGGTTCAACAGAGGACAAGGGTATTAAAACACAGAGCATCCATCTTTTCAATATCGGATCTTAAGTTGGCTGTAGCCTATACTTAATAATTTTTTCTTGCCAGAATTCTGAGTGATCTAGTGTAAAGGCAAAGCCAGAGACAGTAAACAAATAAAAGCTAACACTACCAAATAATGTGAAAAAGGGGGACAGCAAGTATAAAACCTATCATATCACAATAAAAATCTTCAAATTATATTATCTTTAACCTAATTAACACATGACATAACATTATACACAATTTGTGGGGGAAATGACACATTAAAACAACAATTTATGTCTCTCTATAATTGTGTTTGCCTTTCATAGCTCTCTTAATGAAAACACATTCATCAAAGGCAAATTGTGTGTGAGTGTGAGTGCCATTTGTCAGTTTAAAGCAATGACCTGTTAATCATCAATGACCTGTTAATCATCAATGACCTATTAGCTAAGCATCAATAACCCCCTTTTGACCCCCTGACAAAATAATTGATTGACTTATTAATAAATGCATCACATGTGTGTATACAATTAGTTTTTTAGCTGTGTAGTTTTATTGAGTTTATACCAATGTCTGGCCTAATTATCAGATGAATTGTTGATGTGTTGAAGACTTATTTCCCACACTGTATATAAAACATACAGTACCAGTTGTGGTATTGTGGTAGCCTACATTTAGACATAACCGATAGCCTACCATCATACAATAAATGTGTGCCCTCATGTTGGAGAGAGCACGTTCTATGGGCCTGGACTAGAGACAGAGTACCAGTGTACCCATCTGCCCCAATCAGCGGGAGAGGGGGTGCAAGAGCCCTTTGTCAGCGAGCCCTGGTTGCTGACGTGATTGGTTATAAATAAACTCTGTTGCACATGAGGCATTGTGGATCAGGAGGATTCGGAAACAGAGCAGCTCGTTAAGCGAGAGGTACTGGAATTAAGAACAGCCTGGATGACAGGTTTCCAATGTTACAACGATTAGAAATCATGACAAGCTTTATAGTTGCATATGTCCCTCACATAGGCCAGTATCAATACATCATCATTCAGAAACTACATTTTAAAATCAAGAATGTTTTTCAACGAGGTAATGATCATCCACATTAAAATAAGAGAGAATCCATCACTCAAAGCCATTGTGTTAAGGCTTCATATTCACAGATTATCTTATCTGTCTGAGATTACAGCTCAATCTCTCTTCTCGGGACAAACCAGAGCAGAGATAACGAGATTAGCAGATTATCCTTTGGGAATTTAATAAAATATCACACCAGGCTTGTATAACACCACTGCAGTGAACCTACACAGAGATGCCCAGACACACGCAACATGGACCATTTCATTCAGACACCTAGGATTTACTGTACCTAAAACACCATGAATGGTAAATGGACTGCACTTATATAGTGCCTTTTTTGCTGCTCCAAAGTGCTTTACAACGGCCTCTCATTCACACACCAATGGCGGCAAGCTACCATGCAAGTCGCCGGCCCGCTCACTGGGAGCAATTTTGGGGTTCAGCGTCTTGCCCAAGGACACTTCAACATGTGGCCAGCCAGCCGGGGCTCGAACCGCTGATCTGCCAACCTTGTGATCATTAGACGGCGGCTCTACCTCCTGTGCCACAGTCGCACATCCATGTCTGGTATGTTGTCTTTGCCTAATTTTCACCTAACTCAGAGGCGGAGCTGTCACCCCCTCATAATGAGTAGCCTATTAACACTTCCCACACCTAAAAAACATATTCGTATTACCGTATATACCCCCGCTGTGATACAAATCCAGATCAGGTACATTCCACACACAACTCTTTCATTCATAATTGTAATAAATCTTGTCTCACCTTGTGTCGGCACTTTAGGACAACACCATAGGCACCTGGAGGGAGAGAGGCAAACATTTCTTAAGTACTCAAAGATATCACTCAAGCATTCATATCCTGATGAAGATACTGTGTAGGTAGGCTATCGCATAGGCCTTATTGTGCCAGAACATTTGGAAGGTCAGCCTCACACCATACCATGTCACCTTCAGCAACTAAGGGGCTAACATTCAGATAAACTCTGACTATGGACAAACAGTCTTTCACATGACTGAGCTGTCTATCAACACACAGGATGAATGCAAAAAGAAATGCTCCAAGCCTCGGTCAAACTAGCCTAACGTACATTTCTTGGTGACATTCCCATTGTTTCAAATTCAGCCCATTTCCTGTGATTCTTTTATTCAAAATGGTTGTCTCTGTTAGGGTCAGGATACATTGGATATCAGACGTTGCATTTTTTAAATCCCTCCAATGAGTTGTGTACTCTTAGTTAGTTAGAGAATTCAAAATAGCAGGGCTGGGTCAGTATAAGTGGGACACTCAGTGAAGTTGGCGAGCCTCCGTAAGCTCTGATGCTATTATCCTTGGCAGTGACACACACCCTCCCCAGGGGGTCCACGTGGGACTCTGGGACTGAGGAGGCCATTGATGGAAGGATCACAGCACAGCACCTCAAATACATGGTGTTGGGAGTACAGAACAAGGCAGCTTCTAAAGTAGCAGCCACTCCATTTTAACAGAGGACAAATGTTGAGCATTCCATTTACAAAGGACAAAATGAATGTGCACTAATTATAGGTCTGACCTGTTTTGCAAAACTAAAGTGCGTTGATGTGTGAGCAGCACTGCTCCCTTTACAGGTACGGTTTACTCGCTTTGTATCAAATATGAAACATCTTCATCCATATTTCAAAGGGGAACCGTGTTCCCAGATTATTGCCTGCTGGCCTATTTAAAGAGGGAGAGATCAGCGTGTGTGGAAAAGGAGGTCACATCCACTGTGAAACTGGATGTGAAACTGCAACAGATTCACACAGGTAGGGAAAAAAAGACAAGAACTCAAATTATACTAGTTTGCAATATGATAAAATACAAGAAAACCTTAAACCTTCAACATATCAATACAACAATGCTCTTCTCTACTCTGTTTTATGGTTCTGAAAATGTGTTTGTTTTGACTTTCGCTGCACGCACGCACGCACACACGGACGGACGGATACACGCATGTGCGACCGACAAAAGTCAAAACAAACAAACACACACACACACACACACATACACATACACACACACACACATACGGCAATATACCAATGAATTCTTAGAAACGATACGGTAGTAACACATCTATCTTACCTTCACCGACAATCCCAAGAACTTCAAATTTATTCATTACATCACCGATGTCAGGAATCTTCATGAAGTTGAAAGGCGGCAGGGTTGAGGTCAGTGAAGTCGGGAGGGAGAGGGAGGGCTGTGGCCTCCAGGGTTAGGTTCGCTAGCTAGGGGACACAGCACACGCCACATGCTCCCTTCAACGGTTCACCGTCACCTAGACACAATGGACACAAAAACAAATGAGCCAATGACTGTAACATCAATATGTACATAACATGATAACAATTCGTGACGTTAGAATTAGGTTCTATCTCAATTTTTGGTCAAAATTTAGTTTTTTACATAATCTGATCCATTGGGTGTGTATTAATGCCTGTGTGGTGTTATTTTTAAAATGTTGACATTTTTGAGTTAGTAATTAATAAAATACAAAGGTTCCATCTCACAGAACATAATGGAATGTAAAAACTTTGACGCTCAATATCTCTGAACTGCCCTAAACGTAGAACCTTATAATTCTAAGCTCACAAATTATGTCTAAGAAACAGTTATGTATAACACAAATACACTTATGGAGCAAATATAAGCTACTTTTCTTTCTACTTTTCTTTCTACTTTCTACTTTCTTCTACTACAGCAACTCCATCTGTGTAGATTCTCTATAGGGGCGGCTTCCACTTTCCCAGTGGAATATTGTGCTTTAGCTAGAAGCCTATTGCCTATATTTCCCTCAGCAATATGCTCCTTTGATCAATGTAGATCATACGTGTCACATCTTTTAATGCTTTTAGTACCGACTCCTTTGAGTAGCCTGCTGCCATCCTATCCCTTTAAAATGCAAAACCATCTGGTGAATTATCTTTACTATCAAACTCTCCTCCGAGGCATTAGCCTACCAAACATAGGCTCATCTCCATTTCAGAGGTGCTTTAAAAACCCCAGGGACACGCAGCGAAGATGATATATAGGCTATGCTAATAATTTATCCAAAGATACCTCTGATCCCCTCTATTCCATTCTTATCTCGAGAGAAAGTTGCTAGACACCATCGCACTCTCTGTTTCATCTCCTCCCCGCTGATGATGAGCTTAGGGGCTGACTCTTCCCCAGGACCTCCTCCATCTCCCACATTGCTGTGGGCTCAGG
>NC_137677.1:2744524-2817024 GCF_963989245.1 Nansenia antarctica
TAAAGATAGTTAATGTATGTTGTCTGCTTGTTGGTCATGTAATATTTGGTTAATCTCAAGTCATACTTTTTCACCCGGTCATCACGACAGATCTCTGAGTGCTAGTACAGTGCTAGTACAGTGCTAGTACAGTGCTAGTACAGTGCTAGTACAATGCTAGTACAGTGCTAGTATAGTGCTAGTAGAGTGCTAACAGTGCTAGTACAGTGCTAGTACAGTGCTAGTACAGTGCTATGTACAGTGCTATGCTAGTACAGTGCTAGTACAATGCTACTACAATGCTAGTACAATGCTAGTACAGTGCTAGTACAATGCTAGTACAGTGCTAGTACAGTGCTAGTACAATGCTAGTACAGTGCTAGTACAGTGCTAGTACAGTGCTATGTACAGTGCTAGTACAGTGCTATGTACAGTGCTATGCTAGTACAGTGCTAACAGTGCTAGTACAGTGCTATGCTAGTACAGTGCTAACAGTGCTAGTACAGTGCTATGCTAGTACAGTGCTAGTACAATGCTAGTACAGTGCTAGTACAGTGCTAGTACAGTGCTAATACAGTGCTAGTACAGTGCTAGTACAGTGCTAGTACAGTGCTAACAATGCTAGTACAGTGCTAACAGTGCTAGCACAGTGCTAGTACAGTGCTAACAATGGTAGTACAGTGCTAACAGTGCTAGCACAGTGCTAGTACAGTGCTAGTACAATGCTATTGATTGATTGATTGAAAACTTTATTAGAAGATTTGCAGAAGTAGGTACATGAAAGTACATATTACATACAAGGTCAACTAACAGGATAAAAACCCAAGAAAGCCACTGGCTTATTTCAATTGGGGTCCTTGATTCTCAATTCATCGTTTAGCTAGTACAGTGTACAGTGCTAGTTCAGTGCTAGTACAGTGTACAGTGCTAGTACAGTGCTAGTACAGTGTACAGTGCTAGTACAGGGGTAGTGGTGGTCTAGACTCTAGTGGATAGTCAGTTGGACTTGTGATCGGAAGGTTGTGAGTTCAAATCCCGCCTGAAGCCACACCACTACTAGTGTGCCCTTGAGTAAGGCACTTAGCCCTCAGTTACTCCAGGGGGAATGTCCCTGTAATTCGTAATTGTAAGTCGCTTTGGATAAAGGCGTCTGCTAAATGGCCAAATTAAATTAAATTAAATTAAATTGAAATTAAATTAGTACAGTGCTAGTTCAGTGCTAGTACAGTGCTAGTACAGTGCTAGTTCAGTGCTAGTACAGTGCTAGTTCAGTGCCTGAGCTATTTTAAAAGGCCTCATTCGTCACACAACTTATTATTGTAACAATAACAATGTTTTTTTTTATAACACATAGTGGGCCTCTGTGTTGACACTATATGGCTAGGCGCTAAGGCGGTTGACAGTTAGAACCTGGTCATGGAAATTATAATTTTAAAAGTCGCATGGACCAGGTTATTGTCTTTAAAATGTGGACCAAAGTAGGTGGGTAGAATTGTTCTTTTGTACAGTGGAATTCATCACAATCGTTGCTATATCAAGCTATAGCCTACATATTGGCTAATATACTACTGTACAAATCACATTATTGAGAATCTGGTCATGTCAGTGAAAAACTATGATGGTGATTTAATCATTCGAGAACTTATATTTTTATGAGTTGTTATGGTATGTATGCAGGGTCAAAATGTAGCTTCTCATGTGTGCTGCACCCCACAGAATAAACATACATGCCACAATTGCAGAATTCACATTATTTGTGCATACATACACCATGGCAATGGACGAGGAATGACGACCTGAGAGCTTGAACTTTCAAATCAGCACATATAGATGTTATATATATATAAACACAACAGACAATTGATCCCATTCAAGAGGAATTATAAGTTCAAGTCGGCCTACTGCAAGTTCCCATACCACAGAGCCAATTAGGCTGAGCTCTGACCCACAGAATGTGTTTAATGCAGAGTAGATGTTTTTGAGTCCATGCGAAACATGAGACCATTTTCAGAATATCTAGACAATGACTAGACAGATTAATAGCAGCAGTAAAGTGGTATGTAATTAGATCCTACAGCATCGTAAAAAATAATTAATAATATGAACAAAATACAAAATAAAAGTAAACTCTGTTCTAAGCAAGTAGAGGCCTTTTATGTCCATTCCAATGGTTTAACACTAGAAGAGCCGTGAGGGGGTCACGGTGACCCCTGTGAGTAAAAAATAAATTTTATCTTTGCATTCGATCGAATTTCAGGACCCTCCTTTCATGACTTTTCCTAGATATGTGCGTTCTACCACCCCAGTATGCTTACATTTTCAAAATCGCCCTCTAGTGATCTCTGTGTGTAAATAGCAGATTTACATTCTAAAAAGAAAGGGGGTCTATTTGACCCCCCAGGTGGCTCTACTAGTAGGTAAAATAGGCACGGCTGTCGAAGTGTTAAAAGAACGGGCACGAGGGCAGTGAAGGAACACAGTTTATTTCTCTGGTGGTCGTCACTATTACAGGAAACCAGGTGAAGATTTGATTGATGAAATCGACTCAGTCTCAGTGTTTAGGATCTTAAATTCATGTTGACACCAAATTATTTCCAGAATGTATTGTATGTAACAAGCAAACACTGTGATTGGAGAAATCCAACTGAAAAGTTATCTGAGTGTACAAGAGCGACATCAACACCGTCAATACATTATGTACAACTATAACAACACTGCTGGAATCACGTAAGCAGGGTTTTTCTTCAAGGATAATAAAAAAAAAGAAAAAAGAAAAACTTGCATTGATCCATTGAATTAGTCATGGTTAACAAAGGCAGCAAAACTGTTTGGGGGACCTGTTAAGATTTCCCTTCACTTCGCTCAAATGGGAAAAAGTGGGCTTGAAGTAATTCACAGTTTTAACTGACACTTCACACAATTTCTCTGTTTTTTTTTTTCAGGCTTCCTCCTTGCCATTGCATAGCATAGCATAGTTCTGAGAGTGGCACCTGAATATTAGCTTCTGAAAACAGCTACACTGCATTGGCTGCACAGCGGCGAGGGATATAGGGTGGAGAGTCAAGGAATGAAGTAAAGGCCGTCCCTCCGTCATATCAACCATCACAGTGCTCTCAGCTATTCACTATACAGTACTGAGATGCATTTAGTTTTACATTTTGGTTCATGATGATTTTGACTGACAGTATATGTGTGTGTGTGTGTGTGTGTGTGTGTGTGTGTGTGTGTGTGTGCGTGTGTGACAAGCACGCCAAGTAAACAAACATCATAAATCCAATTCAGCAACAACACAGGCAACCATGGCCAACCGAAAATGCAATGCACAGCAGTGCACAGCAGCAAGGGCGTGAGCTCTACCAAAATGTACCTGGTACCTGTATTCCTTTTTTTATTAAACTCTGCTCATAAAGGGGGAGATGCCACCGCCCCCACCCCCCAAAAAGAAAAAAAAGGAATCCAGAAAAACAATTGCTTTGCCTTTGACCTGAAACGATTCTTAAACAAGGAGGAATTAATAATTTTTCTCCCTCCAAATACATTGCCTCCTCCGGTCAAGAAAGACAATATCAAATGGTGGCCTTGCAGCTCTCGCTAATGAGACTCTTCTGGTTATTGAGTACAGTGTGGCGGACAGGCGGTATTTACAGGTGAGCTCTCCCGTACTAAATGGATCCCCCCTTGGTCCCTGGCGTTGAAAGAGGTGCAGCGATGTGGTCAGTGGGGGCGACTGATGGACTCCGACGACTGCCGTTTCCGGGGGGCGCTGTTCCCGTTTAGGCAGCCGTTCAGCCGCTTGGTCAAACCACCAGTCAGAATGTCCTGGATGTGCTGAACTATGAGGTTTATGGCAACTGGAATGAGAAGAGGAGAGTAAGCGTTGAGAGGACATCAAGTGAGTTTCAATCCTGTCTTGTCCAAGAACTGAACAATACACAGCAACATGGGGAGGCTACTTGGGATATTGCTAGTCGGTAGTAAGACTGTTACTAAGTTAACAAATTGGATGAGTGATGAATGTAAGAGGTGATATATGGATGCTTTTTTATTTCTTTTTCTTTTAATTTTATATTTTGTCCTTTTCTCTGTATTATTTTTGTTTGATGACAGCAAGACTTATTCTGTGATATTGTTACCATTTTATACAAAAGTTGTATAAGTCAAGAAATGTGTTGACCAACATGAAACATTAAATAAAATACTGATTTAATCTACTATTTCGGCCACCCCACATCAACTTTTAGCAAATCGCTGTGGGATAGTGGCAGAGAGGAACCACTCTCAAATTCATAGAAAGGAGATATAATTGTATAAATAAATAACTTCAATAGTGCTGGGCCTTCAAACCCTTGTTGATAAGATAAATATACCAAATGACCTTTCTATTCCAAACCAGAGACAAGCTACTTTGCCCGGGGGATGTTTCAGCCCATCCAGTCCTCTTAACACAATATATAATACATATACGTCACAAAATCAAAACAAACACACATGTCAAATCAATGTGCTGTGGAGGTCACAATATCTCATCAATATCTCTCAGCAAGTGTACCGATGCAGGGTAAGAGACAGGATCGATTTGCAATGTCACTGACAATAAAGGTGACATGACAATGGGGACCAAAAATGCAACGCACAGCAGTGCACAGCAAGGGCGTGAGCTCTACCAACATGTACCTGTATTCTTTATTTTATTCAAATCTGCTCACAACGGGGGAGATTGCATTTTTGGTCCCCATTGTCATGGTCCCCATTGTCATGTCACCTTTATTCCAGGAATGAGTCAGTCAGTTTATGTTGACGAATGAACAATGACTCACCAAGATTATCAGCTCCTCGAGGAATGATCACGTCAGCATACTTCTTTGTCTGTAGGGTTGAAGAAAAAATAGCAATGTGAATTCAATCACAGAAATGAATTGACCCACGGGTAAATGGTAAATGGTAAATGGACTGCACTTATATAGCGCCTTTTTGCTGCTCCAAAGCGCTTTACAACGGCCTCTCGTTCACCCATTCACACACCAATGGCGGCAAGCTGCCATGCAAGGCACTGTCCCGCTCACTGGGAGCAATTTTGGGGTTCAGTGTCTTGCCCAAGGGTGCAAGAGGAGGAGGAGTCATAGCTGTATACTCACAGGCAAACAGAACTCCTCAAAGGCAGGCTTCACAAAGGTGATGTACTGCGCTAGCACTTGCTCCAGGTCCCGTCCCCTCTCAGTGATGTCTCGGAGCACTGGGGAGCACAGGACACATCCAACGTAAGCTGTCACACGTCTAACTTAAACAGCCTGAGGAATACAGGGCCTGTAGTGAGAGGATTCTGCTTTTTCAGTTCACAACACAACTCGTCACGTTAGAATTATAAGGTTCTATCTCCATTTTTGTCAAAATTGAGTTTTTTACATAATCTGATCCATTAGGTGTTTATTAATGCCCGTGTGGTGTTATTTTTAAAATGTTGACATTTTTGAGTTAGTAATTAATAAAATACAAAGGTTCCATCTCACAGAACATAATGGAATGTAAAAACTTTGGCGCTCAATATCTCTGAACTGCCCTAAACGGAGATAGAACCTTATCATTCTAAACGGAGATAGAACCTTATCATTCTAAGCTCACGATTAGTGTCAAGCCTACGCGTTTCACCTCTGCGCGAGAGCCTCGTGTCGGCGTCTGTGTCCACAAACAGCTTCATCCGGAAGACGTCCCGGATCTCCTGGGAGTAGAACATGAGGATGCCTTCGAACAGAACCACGTCAGCAGGATACACCGTCACAGTCTCCTCTTTCCTGAGACACCAACCAGGAATGAATGAATGAATGAATGAATGAATGAATGGTCTTTATTGTCATTAATACAGTACAGGTACCATACAACGAAATTTAGGAGGGGGGGCTCCCCTGGTGCTTGGAAAAAAAGACTAAAAACAAGAAGGGAAAAGAGCTGGTTTACATAAATAAAGGCTATGTACACTATCTACTATACTATACTACTATACTATACAATAAAACACTGTGCTGTACTCTATGCTATGCTATAAATATCCTAACTTTTCCTATATCTGAACCTATATGTACACAAGGGTTGTCATATTGCACATAGTATTGTTGCACATTCATTTAAAGTGTCGCAGTTTGCAGGTTTGAAATGTTCACAGTTGTATTTCAAAATGAGTATATAATGAGAGTAATAGATGAACCACAGGAGGAGCATCCTAACAGTCTCACTAGACTAGAAAGTCTAGAAGGATAATGAGATTATATTTCATACAATGGTTCCCTCAACACAGCAGTGCATTGTTGGATATTCACGGACCACTTACCTGGAATGGGTGACAAAGTCATACACTGGAATCTGCACCGTTTTGCCGCCCATGATGTCCCATAGAGTTTTGATGATGAGCTCGTTATCAAACGCATCTAAAAAGGGAGAGAAAGCTAAGTGGTAAAAAGAGAGCCAAAACCATGGCTCAGACACAGCCTGCAGCTACGATGGATCATTCTAGATCTAATCTCTGCTAGAGGTGACAAGTTTCCATAGCCACCAGAAAACTGGGCGGGCACCCAACCCCACAACAGATGACAGAATTACAGACATTCAAGGCAGCTGCAATGACTAAGACACAGTCATCACTCAGACTGCACCAAACTCAACCAGAGTGAGAAACTCAGATAGACATTGCAGGGTTCGACAGTAACGCTGTTTTACTTGCGCGGAGCAAGTACCGGTAAAACATTCGCTGGGTTTGTTTGCGCGAGCCCGACGACGCTGCTGGATCCTGGATATGTTTACCTGTGTGCAGGAAGAACAACAGACGGCGCAGGTGCGAGACCAGACTAGATGATCGTGGGGTGAAGATATTATCAAAGCGGACAGGTGATCGACAGGCGCGTACGCTTTGATAATATCTTCACTCCACGATCATCTAGTCTAGTCTCGCACCTGCGCCGTCTGTTGTTCTTTCTGCACACAGGTAAACAGATCCAGGATCTAGCAGCTTCGTCGGGCTCGCGCAAACAAACCCGGCAAATGTTATACTAGCTCCGGGCAAGTAAAAAAGGCGTTACTGTCGAACCCTGGACATTCGAGAGAAGCCAGTCATCAGGGATGAAAAGACTGGAAAGACTGGAAAACCCTGGATCTTCTGTCAGGTGTTCTGAGGTAAATAACCCAAGAGCGTGGCCTGAGGTGGCCTAGCGGTTTAGCACCACGGTCTACGGTGCACACACATATGACGGCATCGGTTCAAATCCGGGCCATGCCCTGCTGACATTAGTTTTACATTTTGGTTCATGATGATTTTGACTGACAGTGTGTGTGTGTGTGTGTGTGTGTCAAGCACGCCAAGTAAACAAACATCATAAATCCAACTCAGCAACTACTATACAGGCCCCTCTTCTGTCTATCTTCACTATCTCTATCCAATAAAATGACAAATATGAGTGGGACTGCTCCACTCAGAAAAAAATAACCAAGAGCAACAATATATAGGGAACAGGGATGGATAGGGTAAAGATTACTGTACATACCTGGGTGGTCGAAGTTGAACTGGCCCTTCAGAGACTTGGCCTTCTGTTCTGGGGTGAGGACCTTGTAGAAGCTGTCTTGGCTGAGAATGGCCACCTGGCGCTGGTGGTGGTCAATCTTGTTCTGGCCAAGAAGCTCCATGATCATACTGCAGACAGACGACTGACCAGAGGGGAGGAATAGGAGAGGACAGGCTGTTAAAGAGTCTGTCTGTCTGTCTGTGTCAGTTATCCAAAGTAAGTTTGTGACGTTAGAATTACAAGGTTCTATCTCCATTTTTGTGGATCTGATCCATTAGGTGTTTATTAATGCCTGTGTGGTGTTATTTTAAAAATGTTGACATTTTTGAGTTAGTAATTAATAAAATACAAAGGTTCCATCTCACGAAACATAATGGAATGTAAAAACGTTGACGCTCAATATCTCTGAACTGCCCTAAACGGAGATAGAACCTTATCATTCTAAACGGAGATAGAACCTTATCATTCTAAACGGAGATAGAACCTTATCATTCTAAACGGAGATAGAACCTTATCATTCTAAACGGAGATAGAACCTTATCATTCTAAACGGAGATAGAACCTTATCATTCTAAACGGAGATAGAACCTTATCATTCTAAACGGAGATAGAACCTTATCATTCTAAACGGAGATAGAACCTTATCATTCTAAACGGAGATAGAACCTTATCATTCTAAACGGAGATAGAACCTTATCATTCTAAACGGAGATAGAACCTTATCATTCTAAACGGAGATAGAACCTTATCATTCTAAGCTCACGAGTTGTAAGTAACACATAGATGAGTGGGTTTGTTTACTCCCAACAGGTTTGAACCTTGTATAAGCTAACCCTCTTCAAAATATACCTGTTCAACATATAAAGCTGCCTTTACTACATGATCATCTGGAGCTATGAATGTGTCAGAAATAAGAGTGGGCCAATTGAAACCATTTGTTGTCAATATAAAATATTATTTTTTGTCCCTGACAAACAACATCCAACTACTCTTGTGGTGTGATGTCATGTGGTCACCCTTCATGGATTCCACCTGGCTACACGAAGGAGTGTGACTGGAAAGGGCATTTGGCCAAGACACATAACAATACACATGGGGGCACACTAACACACACAAACAGTGATACAATACACACATTTCCAAAGCACAATGCTTGTTCAGTCACCAGTGTCCCACCCTGCTGAGGATACAGCTGTGTACACTAAAATCAACCCAATTCCAAGGCAAACAGAGATGGAAATGATCAAATAAATAATAAATATAATTCATTGTCCATACTAGTCTTGCCTCGGGGGGGGGGGGAGAGTCTGAGGCACATGACAGTAGACAGACAAAAGCTTTGCAAGTTGGTATTCTTCAAACACTACACCTACACATGGCGCCAGTGGCACGACTACAATGATAATCAACCTACTCACAAGGTATGCGGTCAGCTCTAGGCCTGACTCGGGGAAGACGACGCCCCTGCCTTGCATAGTCCCGTGGGCGGCGCCATAACCAGGCGCCACAACCAGGCAATTCTCATGATTGGGCATGGGACACAAGCTCAGGCTTGATCTCCCTGTAGCTGGCCGCCTTAGACGAGGGTGTCTAGTGTTGAAAGGCCGAAACACCCCATGATTCAAAGGTACATTACTGATGATGTGTCCCGAAATGTAACATCCTCCCCATGTCTGAGATACAGCTCCCATGCCACTCTCAACATCAAGGCAAACCTCATGTGCGAACCATCCACTGGCACAACGGACAGTATAACACCACGTCCCGTGTTTCATGATTCTGCTCTTCATAGAGTTCAAAACCCAGAGATGACATGGCAACATAGTCATGTAATCGCAAATGTGAACCTGGTGTTGAAGAACAGCAGAGGGATAATGCATGACGCAAACTAAAGTAGTTCAGATGGTTCTCCCTTGAAATAGCTCAGACATGGCATAAAAACAAGGAGCAGAATCAATTGGGTCCTGAAATAGCTGACTGCAGGAACAGCTAAACGATGTCCAAGCAGATGGGGAAATCTCACGACGGCCAGCCACAGCCACAATAACTTCTTTGATGAGACTCACTGTATTAAGCTTTCACTGTGTTTTAATCCATACTGAACATTCCTTTCTAAGCTCAAGTCCCCCCCCCCCACCCCCAGCTGAAATGCTACTCAGTGGTGGTTACACTGAAATCCATTCAAGAAATAATCTACAAGCTTGTTCAAGCCTCCAAGGCTTGGGCCTTAGAGACGCTACACACACACACACACACACACACACACAGACTCACAGACTCCACAGTCCTAACTGCAACTCTACACTCTTCATTTCCCCATCAACGTTTGGCAGAAAAAACACTACACAAACAAACGCTACACAAACAGGTGGCTCTACTGGCAGTTTCTCTATTCCGTTTGGAGTGTGTCATGAAACCAGGAAACGTAATACACAGAACACTGTCTGGTGGACCACGACTCATATTTGCTTTAGGAAGTATTTCATGGTGTAATATTAATCTTAGCGGATCTACTAAGCAAACATGTCGGAGATCCCTCTGAGAGAGTTGTGGTCTTACTCCCTTTCTTGTGAAAAATGATCGTCCTAGTTTCTTACACTTCTTATGTTAAGCAAAGTCTAAACAGTCTAGTTATCTTACGCTTCAGAAACATGACATCTACTCTCTCTACATGTGTCCACCAAGTCTCTAGAGGACAAATCTTAACAGTCTAGCCATCTGCAGACTTGCTTGACAGGTTGTTTGGATCTTTAACGTGGCAGTTGATGATGGCCAGTTTGGTGCATGTGAGGTTCCGGAACTCTCTCATGAGTGCCAGTACTCAGGGTTGAGGTGGGCTCCAGGTGCAAAAGGAGGCTTTCAACATCTTTACCATTTCACCTTCCGACTACGGGGCGGCTGTGTCTCAGGAGGTAGCGTCGCCGTCTAATGATCACAAGGATGGCAGATCAGCGGTTCGAGCCCCGGCTGGCCACATGTTGAAGTGTCCTTGGGCAAGACACTGAACCCCAAAATTGCTCCAAGTGAGCTTTCCGGCGCCTTGCATGGCAGCTTGCCGCCATTGGTGTGTGAATGTGTGTGTGAACGGGTGAATGAGAGGCCGTTGTAAAGCGCTTTGGAGCAGCTTTGGAGCAGCAAAAAAGGCGCTATATAAGTGCAGTCCATTTACCATTTACCTCAGCCTTTATTAGGGTGGCTGGTGGACGTGTGCATCCCAGTCCAGAACTAACGCAGGGCTATCAGTATTAAGCATGGGCAGACACAAAAAGCCTGCCTCTGGCCAATGCTGACTAAACATTCCCCTGCCCTGCATCAGTTCAAAATTCCTTTGTGTCACTAAAAGCTAAACTGCAGTTTACCCCTGTGATTCCATTAACAGCCATTGAGAAGCTTCATTATGTCCAGTCGCGGCAGGTTGCAGCAAACTTACAGCCTAAAGAGACACTGCTGCTCCACACTATGAGGACAACGTATAGCTGCAACTGGGCAGCATATAAACATTGCTTCCACATTCAAGATTTCAAGATTACTTGAAGTATTTCAAGAGCTGTTTTGTGGTTTTAGCCTGTGGATATGATTGTTGTATTCATTTCGTATTGATCTATGTACCCTTTTGTTGTGCAGCTATTTATTGTGTTATTATTGTCTATGTTGAAAAAGACACACACAGACTTCCCATGGGAATGTTGATCCTCACTATGTCCTTCAAGACATTCATTCAAAACCTTATCGGAGACTAGAAGACACAATAACGGAACAGTGCAAGGCAATAAGCGGTTTCCCAGGCAGGCTTGGCACCATCTCAGGAAGTGACATACACAAACAGAACCAGACAATCCTGTGGAGTGGATGATGGGGGGGGGGGGAAGAAATCGTGACGTTAGAATTCTAAGGTTCTATCTCCATTTTTGGTCAAAATTGAGTTTTTTTTACATAATCTGATCCATTAGGTGTTTATTAATGCCTGTGTGGTGTTATTTTTAAAATGTTGAAATGTTTTAGTTTGTAATGAATAAAATACAAAGGTTCCATCTCACAAAACATAATGGAATGTAAAAACGTT
Organism: Nansenia antarctica; assembly: GCF_963989245.1. Lineage (NCBI taxonomy): Eukaryota > Metazoa > Chordata > Actinopteri > Argentiniformes > Microstomatidae > Nansenia > Nansenia antarctica. Next base: position 2,756,114 of record NC_137677.1, read on the forward strand.
GACGCTCAATATCTCTGAACTAATCCTAAACGGAGATAGAACCTTATCATTCTAAACGGAGATAGAACCTTATCATTCTAAACGGAGACAGAACCTTATCATTCTAAACGGAGATAGAACCTTATCATTCTAAACGGAGATAGAACCTTATCATTCTAAACGGAGATTGAACCTTATCATTCTAAACAGAGATAGAACCTTATCATTCTAAACGGAGATAGAACCTTATCATTCTAAGCTCACGACATAGTTTGTCACATGATCACAATTTGCCTACATACTGTAAATAAAGTAAAATACAAGTCCAATTACCTACACATATTATTAATAAGGCTATTGTCATAGTGGCGGCTGTGGTACAGGAGGTAGAGCGGGTGTCTAATGATCACAAGGTCAGCAGATCGGCGGTTCGAACCCCGGCTGGGGGGACACATGTCGAGGTGTCCTTGGGCAAGACACTGAGCCCCACATTTTTCCCAATGAGCGGGCCGGCCAGCGCCTTGCATGGTAGCTTGGCCGCCATTGGTGTGTGAATGTGTGGGTGAATGAGAGGCCGTTGTAAAGCGCTTTGGAATAAGGCGCTATATAAATCAGTCCATTCATTCATTCATTCATTCTGATACCAACTGTCATTGTGCAAACGGGTAGTAACATGAGTCATGACCATATAACACTGTAGCCTACAATACAAACGTAGGCTATTTTGTGAAGATATGACATAACAGGCTCGTCAAATATAACTTGAAAGACCATGCTGTCGCTTTGCAAGTTTAAACAGACACCAAATGAATGATGTATGCGACTATAGAATGGATAGAGCCGTAAATAAAGTACGCCTAGGCCCTGTGTCTGTCTGATTAACACTAGCATCACAAACAGTATAGGCCTATTTAAAAACCTATACTGTATGTATTAAAAACAATTGCATATCATAAACCAGTTGGTTATGTTATGTGATCACGTCATTGTTTAAAAGCATATCCCAAAATGAACCGGAACTGTGCCCAAATATAGCGGCAAGTGGGATGGCTTATTACATGACGTCCAGACTCCACGCCTCCCGGCTTTGGGAGGTAAGTAGTAACATATCCCCCCAGCCTGGGCTGCTGACCCCATTCCTCTGTATTGTATTATGGCGGATAGATAACCTAACGCTTTGCCAGGTTAGGTACACGGCAAATCAGCTGGGGCCGGTTGATGCGTTTGCAAGTCCACAACAATGGACTGAATTCAATGGGCCTATGAATGAATGAATGAATGGTCTTTATTGTCATTGATACAGTACAGGTACCATACAACGAAATTTGGGAGGGGGGGCTCCACTGGTGCTAGGAAAAAAATACTAAAAACAAGAAGGGAAAAGAGCTGGTTTACATCAATAAAGGCTATATACACTATCCACTATACTATATACAAATAAAACACTGTGCTGTACTCTATGATATGCTATACATATCCTAACATATTCATATTCATATTCACAGCACTCAGGAACTATCAATATTATTCCAATGTAGACTCAGAGACATGACAGCCAAGACATTTCTACAGCCACGACCCCCCACCACCACCTCCACGGTTTATGAAACGGGTCTCAATTTGTAGAATAAAAGACGAATGTCGCGACTTGGATTGTTTTGTTTACTAATACTATGCTATTGTTTTCCAAACAAGAGTGACTCGTTTTGAATAATAATGACATTTGAAGCCCAGCAGAGAGCTTCTCCCGACGCTTCTAAACTGCTGAACCCGAACAAAGGGCCGGAATATAAATCTGTTAAATAGCCTCAGATAATAAGACAATGATGGGTGTTAAAAGGCAGTACATCTAAAAGCGCGTTTCTTTTGTTGGGCCAAGCAAATCTAGATATAGGGCCTATTTGCTTTTCTATGTGTCGGTTTGGCAAACATACAACATTCTGTTTCTTACATGTCTTTTAGAATCGAGTAGACTGATGTTATTCTCAGAAAGGTTGATCACAAAACAAAACAAAATAAGTTGTAAAAAGCTAAATTAATCTTCTAGGGCTTATGAGCGGCCTCTAAACAAGGAGTCAATGCTAAAAAATACATTACGATTATGACAATCTTGGTGGGGGTATGGATGTGAACAGTCATTCAATACACAGGGCTAACCTATAGTGTCTGTTTTTGGTTTTCATACAAACAATATATTTGACTCATTATTGGGGTGACATAATGATTAATCCACGCGGATTCCCAGATGAGCGTCATCTTTCAATTTCAACCACGTTGACAATTCACTGTTATGTCGCTTGACTGTGTACGTGTGTATCAAAGCCAGCCCAGGACATTTTCTTTGACTTAATTCACATTAAAATGTTTAAAATGCCTTATACCTTGCCGCTGGCAGTCCCTCCGGCAACCCCGATGAGGAAAGGCTGAGGCCGGTTCACAGTCTCGTGTTGGGCTTGATTGTCCAGCCGCGTCTCGCTGTCCCCTGCCATGCTGTCTCTGGGCGCAGACAGACAGACGCTCAGAGGTGCTTTTTGCTTTTTGCTTTTGCTCACATCGCTGCTCCTCCTCCCATCTCTTCCACTAGTTATGCGGCTCTCTGATGCTGAGTGTGCATGTGGACAAATCGACACGAACCCGTTTTTTTTTTTTCCCTGATCTGAAAAACACAGAGCCATGCATGCACTAAATCAGTATGGAAGCATATAGCTGACTAAATTCAAATGCTAATGCAGGCATGATAATCGCTCACCTTTCGGCGAAATTCGCCGTTTTGAATCCAAAATAGGTGACCTACATTTATTTATTTTTTAAAATCTTGTTATTCTGCATGTGACCACCACTAGAGTAAATCTAAAAGAAATCAGATATGAGCACATGGAAGCTAATTTTTCCACCAAAAAAACTTTCCGCCGGGACCGCCTAGCAGGTTCCGGGTCTCGTATCCTTCTCACCTTTTTCACCCCGACCCATTTTCATGCCTGATAATGCGATATGAGATTGCAATTGCATGTTCCACTTTTTGCATGCATTCTTTCAGACAATATTCAAATTCAATTCTAATGATTTGCATGCATTTGAATTTGAATATTGTCTGAAAGAATGCATGCAAAAGTCAGTGGAACATACAATTGCAATCTCATATCGCATTAGCATTTGAATTTAGTCAGCTATATGCTTCCATAAATCAGATCCAGTGTTTTAGGCTACTTAACCGTTTAATAAAGCGGTAATTCTTCTACCCGTTTCATCCAGGATCAGGTTACTACTGTATCAAGAAAAGGAGGAGGATGTATTAAAAATGTTCTTCGAGTTGAAACTGTGGAGGTTTTAAAGGGATAGTAGTTAGACATTTTTACACCATTTATTTTTTCTACTTTCCCCAGAATCAGATCTAATCTAGGGCATTTGTATGTCACTCCATGCAGTTTGAAGGTAGTTACGGTAATTGCTAGATGCCTCTCCTATTCAAGCGCAATGAATGGAAGTGTAGGAACAACTAGCTAGCTCCTCTCAAAAGCAGAGAGAGAAAGCTGGGTGGAACTCTATCCCTTTAAGGTTAATCGGGGGACCTTTTTTAAAAAGTTCTCCAAAGAACCCCCTAAAAGACCCATGCCGGACAGTTTTGCTTCCTGGGGGGGGGGGGCTCAAAAGTTGACTCAAAAGCTGTTTCATGGGCCAGTGTGGGCTATTCATTCATTATTTCCATATCAATTAAGCAGGAAAAAGGTCTGAGTTGATTCCAAGTGTGGCATTTGCATTTGGAAGCTGTTGCTGTATAGGCACAACATGCAGTCAATGGAGCTCTCAATGCAAGTGACACAGGCCATCCAGGTTAGGCAACAAAAACAACCCAAAAAATCCATGAGCGAGATAGTGGGAACATTAGGAGTGGCCAAATTAACAGTTTGGTACATTCAGAGAAAAAAAGATCACACTGAGCTCGGCACCACAAAAAGGTGGTGTGTCCAGTGGTGGATGATCACCATAAAGCACCATAAAGGGAAGACTGTTGTGGATCCCGCTTCGGCTCCACTCGTTTCCACCTCGGCACCGCTCGTTGAGACCAATCAGGCCCAATCTGAGACAGCTGCGCCGGCTCCAGCAGGTGTTTACAATCTAAGGAGGAGAGACCTGCATAAAAGGCCCCACAACCTGCCGTCTGATGCTTGATCAATCTGATCCCCAGTGGTTAGTCGTCTCGCTCCCTCGTTTGTCCCCAGTGAATGATATATCCGAAGTTAGACTTATTTATTTTTCTCACCGTTGTTTCTCTCCTCCACCAGTCCACTCCTGCCTGCCCTGCCTACCCTCCTGCCAGCCTAACGACTACTCCTCCTGCCTGCCTGCCCTGCCTACCCTCCTGCCAGCCTAACGACTGCTCCTCCTGCCGAAGCCCCTGCCTGCCTAACGACTACCCCCTCCTGCCTAAAGCCCCTGCCTGCCTGCCGACTACTCCCCCTGCCTCTGTGTCTGTCTGTTCTGGGGTACTGCCACATTTGACCGCTTGATTCAGGCCGTAACAAAGACACTTCACATGAACAAATACAGAGGGTTCACCACAAGGTGCAAGCCATTCATAAGCCTCAAGAATAGAAAGGCCAGATTAGACTTTGCCAAAAAAACATCCCAGTTCCGGAACAGCATTCTTTCGACATATGAAACTAAGATCAACCTGTACCAGAATGATGGAGAAGGCTTGGAACGGCTCATGATCCGACGCATACCACATCATCTGTAAAAAAAAACAGTGAAGGCAGTGATGGCATGGGCATGCATGGCTTCCAATGGCACTGGGTCACTAGTGTTTACTGATGATATGACAGAAGACAGAAGGAGACGGATGAATTCTGAAGTGTTTAGGGATACCCTGTCTGCTCAGATTCAGACAAATTCAGCAAAGTTGATTGGATGGCGCTTCACAATACAGATGGACAATGACCAATGAATCTTTTTAGGAACAGCTAAGAACATTGAATGTATCACCCAAAATGCACATACTTTGTGACCTAAATATACATTTTCGGACTTGAATCACAATGGTGAGCACCAGCAAGTCAGCTAATGACAATGACTAATGTGGGCCTTAACATGGTTCTTCAATGAACCCTTTAGGAATTTATTTAATATAATAATTAAAATAAACATTTTATTTCCGATTATAACAGAATTATAACTAGAGGCACAGCAATTTATTAAACATTTCTCAAAATACACAAGTTAGACAATAGTGAGAAACAATTGAGTCATGAAAATACACACATAGGCAAATTGTCAAATGATGTGGCATAGCCTATAGTGAAACAAACAAATGAACTGGCATGAACAGTATACTGTGAAATAAAAGGGACAGGCAATACTCAACTGTAATGAAAGTGGTGTGGTAGAAAGACCCCCATGTCTGTTCATCACATTTCTGTCAATTATTTTATATAAATGAATGAAACATGTATCTGGTTATTGTCGAGCATTGAGAGAACACCTATCTCAGTACAAGAAAATTTCAAAGTCCATCTTCCATGTGTCCATCTTCAAGGTTGTAAATTATTAAATGATACAGGTGTGGCTCCACTCCATGGAAAGTCACAATGATTCAGCACAGATAGATGATGACCGCTCAACTAAAGAGAATAACCAATCCATCTTCAGCCTTGTGACAAACCAGACCTCCTATGAAAATGTATTTAACTCTATGTATCACTGCATGAAAATCGGTTTGCGGCCAAACTCCATTGTGGGGTGGCTGTATCTCAGGAGGTAGAGTCGCCGTCTAATGATCACAAGGTTGGCAGATCGGCGGTTCGAGCCCCGGCTGGCCACATGTCGAAGTGTCCTTGGGCAAGACACTGAACCCCAAAATTGCTCCCAGTGAGCGGGCCGGCGCCTTGCATGGCAGCTTGCTGCCACCGGTGTGTGAATGTGTGTGTGAATGGGTGAATGAGAAGCCGTTGTAAAGCTCTTTGGAGCAACTTTGGAGCAGCAAAAAAGGCGCTATATAAGTGCAGTCCATTTACCATTTATCAATAAAGACCTGTCCCCTTTCTGACAACTCTGGTCTCCGGGGATCTTTGAATTCAACCACAGTGGCAGTGACAGAATACACAACATTCTGTCTAATATTTTATTTATTTATCCTTTCTTTATTTAGGGGAGTATATAAACATCACTATTATTTACATCCAGATTTTAAAAGAACATAGTTTACACAGGCAATACATGTGTTTACAGACAACAATTAATTATAACAAGAGCACTCCTCCACTGAGGAATCCTTAATTAAGTTCCTAAAATGGCCCAATGATACTAAAGCCCCTTTACTGTGTCCCCTTGTACTGATTCTCTGTTTCTCCTGTGTCTATATAATAATAACTTTAAGGTCTAGGTTTAGAAGAAGTTGATAGAAGTAGATTTTTCCCTCTAGCACAGAGACTGCCAATGGCCCCGGGCCTGAGCTGGATTACTCTTCCTGCTACGACTGGTGGACTGATGATTCACTTCCCCCATGTTTGCGGCGCATCTCGTTCACCCTGTCAGGGCAAAGATAACAAATCGTGGATTGAATGACAGATGGGATTGAATATGACAGCTGGATGCATCACGACAAAACGACGCATTAACCCTTCAGGTCGACAAGGATTTGCAAACCAAATAGCCACGCATGCAGTTCCGAGTCCTCCAATAACATTACATGCTGTTGACACAAACTCAAGGCTACCTGCTGTGCTACAACAGTACTAGTCAAATATATCGAATGTATCAAGTCGCTTTGGAATAAGGCGTCTGCTAAATGCCAAACATGTAAATGTAAATGTAAAGCAGCAAGTCTTAGTGTATCCTGCAGGTCACCCTGTGCCTGAGGAGCACAATGACATACATACAGTTCTGCCTCAGAGGAGACACGTGGGGCCTTGAGGAATAACCAATCTTGAGACCTGTCTGATAAGTGCTAGGTCTCCATGTCTTCTTCACACACACACACACACACACACACACACACACACACACACACACACACACACACACACACACAGGCACACACACACACACAGGCACACACACACACACACACACACACACAGGCATGCACACACACACACACACACACACACACACACACACACACACACACACACACGTACACACACCAGGGGTAGTAGTTGGTTGTTGTAGTGAGGAGGTGTGACTATAGGCCTATTAACAACAAAAAAGCAAAGGGTGGCTACTTTGAGGAATCTAAAATATAAGACATATTTAGAGTTATTTCACACTTTATTGTTAAGTACATCATTCCACATGTGTTCATTCATAGTTTTGATGCCTTCAGTGAGAATCTACAATGTACCAAATAGTCATGAAAATAAAGGAAACGCATTGAATGAGAAGGTGTGTCCAAACTTTTGGCCTGTACTGTATATATATTGTTTATTTCTTTTTCATTTTTAAGTTTTCCCTGTCAAATATACCGTCCAACTCCAAACACAGTCCGGTAGGTGGCGGTAATGCGCCTCAAGTTGGTCGCAAACCGCCATTCAAACTGAAAAGAGGAAGAAGACGATGACAACTAACACCAGCAGGGGGCGCTCCTACGCTCCTTCGAGGTTTACTCATCTATCATGTATCATATTCGAGAAGAAGAAGAACTGAGCCGGAAACACTTTTTCATAGTGTGACGTGTTTCTGTGGTTAAATATCCTTGGCACAGTTACAGTAATATTAATATCTTGTTCACAAAGTTAAGCTTCATTAGAGCCACAATCAGTCGCGTAGGAGAGTGGAGGTGATAAGACATGAGCACCATGTTCGCAGACACGATCCTCATCGTGTTTATATCCGTCTGCACGGCCCTGCTAGCCGAGGGTGAGTAGCTAAGGAAGGCTAGCTGGAGCTAGCTGGATACAGCCTGGCTAGTCAGCAGAAACTGAGTTGAACTGAGCTAACATGCTAATACTTCCTTAAACCTATATGCTGCTAGCTAACTAGTTACAGTATGGTCTGGGTTTGAATGTTGTTACTGTTACTCGCATGTTTCCTTTGAGAATGGTGCTGTGAGTAATTTCAAGTGGGATGGTGGTTTAGTCAATGACTTAACACTAGAAGATCTTTACACTAGAATGAATGAATGAATGAATGAATGGTCTTTATTGTCATTAATACAGTACAGGTACCAAACAACGAAATTTAGGAGGGGGGGCTCCCCTGGTGCTAGGAAAAAAATACTAAAAACAAGAAGGGAAAAGAGCTGGTTTACATAAATAAAGGTTATGTACACTATCCACTATACTATACTATACAAATAAAACACTGTGCTGTACTCTATGCTATGCTATAAATATCCTAACTTTTCCTATCTCTGAACCTTATGTACCCGAGGGTTGTCATATTGCACATAGTATTTTTTTTGCACATTCATTTATAGGTGGTATAATCAATGACTTTACACTAGAAGATCAGTGGGTACAGTAGTCCTATGTGTTTTGCATACCATGTTGTCATAGTAATCACACATTTCTCGCGAGTTTGATATGATGATTCTCTGAATGGTTGAATTAATATGATAGATTTAACCTCTGCTCTTGTCTTCCTTCCCCAGGAATCACATGGGTTCTAGTTTATCGGACTGAGAAGTACAAGAGGCTGAAGGCTGAGGTCGAGAAGCAGAGTAAAAAACGTGAGTGGAATCTTATGGTGTCGTTGGTTCTTTGTGTTGTTTTGTACAGTTCTGCTTGATGTCAAATAAATCCGAAATAGCTGTCCGTGCGGAACAATACTCCCAACCCATAGTTCCGTGGGTGAATTATGTCAACCCACCACAGCACACAGTTTCCATCATAGCTATCGTTGTGTACGCTGTATAACAAATGTACATTTTAATCTGACTGTTTCAGTGGAGAAGAAGAAGGAAACCATCACAGAGTCTGCAGGGCGCCAACAGAAGAAAAAGATAGGTAAGAAGGATCCTCTTCTTCAATAAGTTGGTGGAAATCAGATTTCTGTACATGATTCGCAAGGCATCCTGGGAGATAGGGCCATGGCTCCGAACATAGTCTGCTCATGAAAAAGCTCCAAACAGAGCCTTACCCTAAATGAAAACAAGAATTGGGACACCCCTACCCTACACGTGAACGAGCAAAACAGAGCCGTAGGGGTGAAAACAGAGCCATAGGGGTCAAACTGAGCCATAGCGGTCAAACCGAGTCGTAGGGGTCAAACCAAGCCGTAGGGGTGAAATGGGATTGGGCCCAAATCCCTCCTGGGAACACCACCACTAGTGGCCCTTGGCACTTGGCCCTAAATTAATCCAGGGAGACTGTCCATGTCTACTCTAATTGTAAGTTGCTTTGGATAAAAGCGTCTGCTAAATGGTTACAAATTTTTTTATGTGTATGTAAGATTGTGAGACAGTAATACACAACCCACCTGTTTTATATTTCACAGAGAGACAAGAAGAGAAACTGAAGAACAACAATAGAGACCTGTCCATGGTAAGAATCATTCACTTGAATTCCTCACCTAGCTTTATTGATGGAGTGGACCACAAAATTACCATAATAGAATTCTTAATCTTGTCTAATTTTATAGGTGCGAATGAAGTCCATGTTCGCCATTGGCTTCTGCTTCACCGCGTTGATGGGGATGTTCAACTCAATGTGAGTAAAGACCAGGAGAAACGTTCGCTTTTAGTCGCTAAGATTTACGGGGCGGCTGTGGCGCAGGAGGTAGAGTCGCCGTCTAATGATCACAAGGTTGGCAGATCGGCGGTTCGAGCCCCGGCTGGCCACATGTCGAAGTGTCCTTGGGCCACAAACCCCAAAATTGCTCCCAGTGAGCGGGCCGGCCGGCGCCTTGCATGGCAGCTTGCCGCCATTGGTGTGTGAATGTGTGTGTGAATGGGTGAATGAGAGGCCGTTGTAAAGCGCTTTGGAGCAGCAAAAAAGGCGCTGTATAAGTGCAGTCCATTTACAATTTACGGCTATTTTCGTGTTATGATAACATTGAACTCATAATGTGGCTTGTTAGGCAGTGGGTCCAACGTTAAAATCAAATGCACTTCACCCACAATGTACTCATAGATCTTTGTTTGTTTGTTTGTCTGTGTTTTTAATTTTAGCTTCGACGGGAGGGTTGTGGCCAAGCTGCCGTTCACCCCGCTGTCCTACATCCAGGGCCTGTCACATCGCAACCTGCTGGGAGAGGACTTCACCGACTGCTCCTTCATCTTCCTCTACATCCTCTGTACCATGTCCATCAGACAGGTAATCTGACTAATAATAATAATAACTTTGATTTCTATAGCGCCTTTCAAACACCCAAGGACGCTTTACAATTCTAAAGGGGAATGGTCAGACAGACAGAAAACAAACAAAGCAAAACAGAAACAGTGACTAGGGGCCAAAGGCCTTGGTGAACAGATGGGTTTTAAGGGCTCATTTGAAGGAGTCCAGAGTCCAGGCGTTGCGGATCACTATCATTGACTTACCATCATGAACTGTAATGCCAACAGCAGAAAATATTGTATAAAAATCTGTAAGTCGTGACATGGAGGACATTCATTTTAAATGGCTTCCATAGCCTTTGGAAGTCTTTCAACCCTTTTTTAATCCTTTTAGCTAATTTTGTCAAAACAACTATGATGTCTTGGACATGGCTATTTAGTGATTTCACAACTGGTACTTCCCAAAATGTTATTTTACTTGGATTCTGTTTCATAGTTCTTCTTCTTCGGCGTATGGGTAGTTGTTTTCCTCTCCACTCCACCAGGCTCGGGGCCGAGGGGCTACCCTTTTACCACCCCGAGACCTGGTTGAGGGGCTCACCCGGGCTATATTTCTGGACACCCCTCTAGAAGCCACGTCATCGTCTCGTCATCTAATACCGACAGACCATGCATCCCGTTGGGTGGGTGGTACACCGGGAAATCCAGGATAACATGGTCTGTGGTTTGGTCCTCTGTGCCACACTCGCACGACGCATTTGGGGCCAAGCCCCATCTGTGCATTGATGAGCGGAAACGCCCAACGCCGGTCCGGAGACGATTGAGCCTCACCCAGGATAGCCTTGGCAAGTCCATCCCGAGGGGCTCAGGGCCGGTGACTGGGATGTGGTCGCGGAGTTTGGAGGTGTTAGCCTCCCACTCCGCGCCACATATAATCCGCCCATCCTGCCGCACTGATGTTGAGATCTCTGCATTGCTGCCTGAGATCCTGTGCGGCAGGCACAAATAGGTGTCGACTTGAGACGCCGGGAGGGCTCCGCTGTTATAGCGAGCCTATCATGGAGCAGATGGTTATTAAGCTCCACGGCCCGGCAGGCGAGACGTGCTGTGGCTCCCATGCGGCGGAGGCCTGCGGGCTGGATGCCTGCTAGGATGGGAAGGTTGTCCACGGGGGTAGGACGCAGGCATCCTGTCACAATGCGCAAGGCTTCGTTTATAGGCGAGTCGCTTCATAGTTAAACATTTGTCATAACATTTGGGAAGTGTCGAAGTGTCAGAGACACTGAACCCCAAATTGCTCCCAGTGAGCGGGCCGGCGCCTTGCATGGTAGCTTGCCGCCATTGGTGTGTGAATGTGTGAATTAGAGGCCGTTGTAAAGCGCTTTGGATAAAGGCGCTATATAAGTGCAGTCCATTTACCATTTACCATAATTTCCATCCATAGAACATCCAGAAGATGCTGGGTCTGGCTCCCTCGAGAGCTGCTACGAAACAAGCTGGCGGTTTCCTGGGACCCCCTCCCCAAGCAGCAAAGTTCTCCTAACCTCCTGTCACCTCCTGAGACTGTCACCGTGAGGAGACAGCGCCCCCATCTGGACGGAGCAGAGAACTGCCGAAGACTGGATGGACTTTTCATAACATGAGCAGCTACTGTTTCCACTAATTTATAGACGTTTTATTCTTAATTTGATCATTTAAGTCTGTTGTTGGTTATTTAAGTTTTAGATCAATCAGTTTATAATAAAAAATAGCTATAATTTTGATGTATCCTCTTATTATTTACAAATGGTAAAAATGTGTCTGGACCGCAATACATCAAGTACTTGTTGTGTTCAATCAATTCAGATCGACAGTGATTTATAGATATTATGCTAAACTAAAACATGTATGAAACTTTTGGGTGAAATGTCTGTTTTTTAAGGTCATAAGTATTAATGTATGTGATTCCCTGAATTGTTTCGTTCATTAAAGATTAATAAAGTTTTAGCATCACATTTGGGTTTCTCCAGGGTTTGTCGATGATGGGTACTAGGTCGGCTTTAAACGTTTTTAAATTAGGGATGCTTCCATTTCCCTACACTCTGCCTCAGTAATAAGTGACAACAGATTATGATTTGTTTGTTTATTTAATCATTTATTTTGGCTCCGTCAACAAAAAATAGTTCCACAACTGGACTGTTGTTGCCTAGTAACCTGAACACAAACATCTGCAGGGTAGCTACTTTGTATTAACGGTCATTTCGGAGTGATACATATAGTAAAAAGTCCCAGTGCTGTTATACTGTATATCAGCACTCATGGAATGCCTCTTGTATGGAGGACCAAGTCTGTCAAAATTAACAATAAATAAATGAATGTATGAATACATAAATGAATGAATACACACAGTATAAGGAAATAAATTTCTATATTTATTTTTTCTTTTAATGAATGCGTAAAATAATAAATACATTTAGGGCCAGTTTCACAGACAAGGCTTAAGCCTAATCCTGGACTAAAAAGCATCTTCAATGGAGATTTTACATTGAAAGTGTGATTTAGTCCAGGACTAGGCTTAAGCCTTGTCTGTGAAACCGGCCCATAGAAATGTATTTCATTATTACTGTGTGTATTCATTCATTCATTCATTTGTTCATACATTCATTTATGTATCTATATATTTATTGTTAATTTTGACAGACTTGGTCCTCCATACTCTTGTCCAATCAAATTACTTGGTCGGAACTAACTTGTATAATTGGCCCTAATACTCTTTCCGTAAACGTTCCAGTCATTTTTGTGATCCAGGATCAGATATATAATCTGGTATATTTTGAGTAGTAGCCTACAGGGGGAATCTGCCAGATTGATTTGATCTGGCCTTGGATCCCCTTCGACGTGCACAAGGGACGTGTACAAGGGACCAACACGGTTTTAAGGATTTAATAATAAACGTTGAAAACCCTCGTTCCACTTTTAAGATTGATTTTATTTTTTTTGCAGACATGCAAAAACCTCAAAATTAGTTCCACTAATAGAATACACTGATTTGTATCACCTCATTATTGTGCAACACAGCAGATCTGTATTGGGTTCAAACAGGGATTATGGTTTGTTCTATTTTAGTTCTTGTTTGGCCCGGATACCAGAAATGGCACGGGTACTTTTGGCAGTGGAAAAAGGATAATAAACCGGGCTGACCCGGGCTGGCCCTGTAGTGGAAAAGCACCATTATTACACATTAACCCGGTGGAGTTTATGAAGGGCGAAGTGCGTCATCTGTATAACAGATAGTGTGTCCAACTGGCTTCTTCCTTCCAGAGACTTAACGGAGAACGGTACGTTTGTCTGGTGCAGACAGATAGAGACAGATTAAGTCTACAATGCTATAATGTTTATGATAGCTGCTAGCTTGATAGCTCCGCTTTTTAAATTTCTTGCAGCTACGAGTACGCTCGTGCATTGTTTAGATGATTGCATGCATGAATGCATGCCCTGTGATTCTGCATGCATATATGCATTTGTAACATGCTGCACTTGCTGTTTCTAGGTGTCTCAAATCAAACGCTGTTGGTCAGGTAAGTGAACATGGCCCAGCCACTTCTCCAGACAATGCCAAGCGCCTCCACGGGATCTGTCGTGGTGACAGAAGATCTGAACTACTGGGGTGGTCGTAGGGTCAAAGCCCAGGGTGGGACGACCCCGGAGCCCGTCTACGAACCCGCTACAGGTTTGTATGGGTCACCCATGCATATGGTTCCTAACCCTAACCCATATAGGTTATTTTGTCGTGTGTTATTTCTAGAGCAAAATCTCACATGCACTTTTTTTTAATTGCACTTTTTAGACGTGTGAAGTTTGCACAGGGCAGTTAGTTGCGATATGAGGTAGTTAGTTGGTAACTGATTAACTGACTTGATTGTCTATTCTCTCTGGGTCATTTTTTTGGCACCATTGTTCATTTCATAATAACCAAGAAAACAATGTGTATCTTCACTATTTGAATGACCGGCTGTATACTTACAACAACTAAAGTTCATGGTGTGTTCAAATGATATCAAAACAATCATTATGATATGAGTAATTACTAATTATGCAATCCAACTGAATCATCATGTTCATAATCACCATATATTTTCCCCAAAGCTGTGCCATTGACTTTGAATTACATTGACTCTGCGTGTGATTGTGCTGACATCCAGGGCGTGTGTTGTGTGAGATGGTGCCTTGCGGGGCTGATGAGGTGGACCAGGCCATACAGAGCGCCCAGGCCGCCTACCTGATATGGAGCAAGAAGTCAGGCATGGAGAGAGCCCGCGTGATGCTGGAGGCCGCCCGCATCATCAGGGTGAGACGGAACACTGCACAGCTATATGACATCACTGTTGAATATTCAGTGCAGAACGGTTATGGTTCTAAATGGTAAACGGACTGCACTTATATAGCGCCTTTTTTGCTGCTCCAAAGCTGCTCCAAAGTGCTTCACAACGGCCTCTCATTCACCCATTCTCACACACATTCACACACCAATGGCGGCAAGCTGCCATTGCTCCCAGTGAGCGCCGGCCGGCCCGCTCACTGGGAGCAATTTTGGGCTTCAGTGTCTTGCCCGAAGGACACTTTGAAAAACGTCTCTCTTAAAGGTTAAGTGCCCTTTTGAGTGGTGAAAATGAGAGGACGTGACCTATTGGTGCCCTTCCAATGGTCTAACCTTGACCATGTGCCCCCACAGTTGAAAAACGTTGCACTAAAGTGCCCTTTTGAGTGGCAAAATTAGAGGATGTGCCCTATTGGCTGCCCTTCCAATGGTCTAAACTTGACCATGTGCACTGATGGGGTCCCATGTTGTGCAGTAGGTGCCCTTTTTTTCTTTTCGCCCCCCCTGCCCTTCAAACAGCCTGAGTCCACCACTGACTACTACCATCTCAATTAATAGAGTTTATGGGAAGAGGGCCAGTAAAGTTTCGCAATGTTATGCAACATAACTTAAACCTGTACAATCCTAGTTATTTATTGATGATGCCGCAGAGAGAACCTGCTGGAATATATACTACCATACTGAAATGTATGCACTCACTGCAATGTAAGGCACTTTGGATAACAGTGTCAGCTAAATGGCCTATAATATTATAGTCATACCAAGTCATACCAAAGATTATAAAAATAGTACCCATGCCTCTCAGCATTATGGATTGGATTGGGGCTAAGACCCTGCGACATACCAGTGTCCAGGGGGTGTACTTGTACATCAATCCGCCTCACGCTATGGGAACAGGAGATTCAGGCCGTTCAGTTCTCAAGGCTACTTACTTACTGTGCAAAAGCCCTTGTTTTCATGATGACCATAAGGCTTAAAGTTATACGCTATGCAAAAGTTGATTGAGACACACTCGGTGCACATCTGAGGAACCGCATCGTCCGTGCATTTGAATCTGTTGCATTTACTGGGATTATTAATAATAGTCACGTTTTTGTTAGTCATTTCAATCTCAGTTTGCTAAATTGGCACTCGCTTCACTACATAACCTACAGTAACACATCATCAATGCTTTTAACAGGAGAGAAGAGACGACATCGCTAAGTTAGAAGTGATTAACAATGGAAAGTCGATTACTGAGGCAAAGGTGGACATTGATATCGCCTGGCAGACCATCGAGTACTACGCTGGGATAGCTCCCACACTGTCAGGTGGGCACAAAACATACAATGTTATCAGCCCAATGTTTTCTTTACAGGGGTACAAACTTGTCACCTTTTAGCTGTTTTTTACCTCAAAATAGGTCAACAATTTTCATAAATGTTCTTTGTTTTCAGGCAAAAAAATATTTTGTCACCTTTTTGGGCCATCACCAGTTTGCATCCCTGCTTTATTTTCGGATATTAACAATGATTAGACATTGACAATTTAACTAGATTCACAGATGTATAACGTACTGTATTCATAGCCGTGTTTGCCTTTCATTCTCTTCAGGCCAGCACATCCAGCTCCCAGGGGGGTCCTTCGCCTACACCAGGCGGGAGCCCCTTGGTGTGTGTGTGGGCATCGGTGCCTGGAACTACCCCTTCCAGATCGCTTCTTGGAAGTCTGCTCCTGCACTGGCTTGTGGTGAGTTTATTTTTTGCATAATGAGAAACACTTAATTTGACTTTGGGCAGAGCTCTCTGGATGTCTAACAATTGTACAGAGAGGGAGGGAAGGAGGAGGGGAGAGAGAGGGAGGGGAGGAGAGAGAGAGGGAGGGAGGGGAGGAGGAGGAGGAGGAGGGGGGAGAGAGAGAGTGGGGAGGACACACAGAGAGAGGGGGAGGAGGGGAGGGAGATTTTTTTGGTTTGTTTCAAAAAAAAATGTGAGTAAAACTAAGTGTTTGTTTCTCTTTCTCTCTCATTCTCCCAAGGTAACGCCATGGTGTTCAAACCCTCTCCCATGACCCCTGTGACTGCCGTCATCCTGGCTGAGATCTACAAAGAGGCCGGGGCACCTGATGGACTCTTCAACGTGGTGCAGGGGGGGGCGGAGACCGGCACCTTGCTCTGCCACCACCCCACGGTGGCCAAGGTCTCCTTCACAGGCAGCGTCCCCACTGGCAAAAAGGTATTTTTTATTTGACCATTAACAAAATCATGATGAGTCAAATCATCATCAATCTCACTGCAACTTATATATATATATATATACAGCCAGCTGGATGAACGTATGAGGTCTCCTGATAAGGATTGGTTCAACTTCAAAGTAGACTTTTCTGACTATGTTCCCTCCCTCCTCTCAGATCATGGAGATGTCTGCAAAAGGGTTGAAGCCTGTGACTCTCGAGCTGGGAGGGAAGTCTCCCCTCATCATCTTCAAGGACTGTGAGCTGGAGAACGCTGTGAAGGGGGCGCTCATGGCCAACTTCCTCACGCAAGGAGAGGTGAGCTCTGAACACTTAATCAACTTCCTATTTTAGTTGTTTTCTTAATAAGGTAGACTTGATGTAGTATGTTACACAGTACTGTATTGGACCGTGAGTCCAAATATCAAACCTTTTTAACATCTGTGGCCTTGGTTGGTTGGTTGGTCGGTCTCCTTCACTCATTCACATTCATTACTACTCAGATAGCAGCAGTGGTCATTGATGTCGACCTCTTCCACTAATCACCTATTGTGAGCTTAGAATTATAAGGTTCTCAACCTTCTCCGTTAAGGGTAGTTCAGAGATATTGAGTGTCAAAGTTTTGACATTCCATTATGTTTTGTGAGATGGAACCTTTGTATTTTATTAATTACTAACTAAAAAATTAAAACATTTAAAAAATAACACCACACAGGCATTAATAAACACCTAATGGATCAGATTATGTAAAAAACTAAATTGACCAAAAATGTAGATAGAACCTTATAATTCTAACATCACGCTATGTTGTCACCTGTGCAGGTGTGCTGTAATGGAACACGGGTGTACGTGCAGAGGGAGATTATGCCCCAGTTCCTGGAGGAGGTGGTTAAGAGGACCAAGGCCATCTGCGTAGGCGACCCTCTGCTGGAGGACACGCGCATGGGCGCTCTGATCAGCAAGCCTCACATGGAGAAAGTGCTCGGATTCATCAGTCAGGCCAAGAAAGAGGTACAGTAAGAGAGACAGGGTTGGGGGAGAGATTCTTGCCTCTGGGAAGGGGTATCATATATATATATATTACGGTACATGTGGGAAAACTAGGGTTAGGGTTAGGTGCTAGGGTGCTATGGTTAGGGTTAGGTGCTACGTCGACTTGGTACATGCTGGCATGTCTAATCCTATCCCTAACCCTACCCCCAAACCTAACCCTAACCGTAACCGTAGCACCCTAGCACCTAACCCTAACCATAGTTTTCCCACATGTACCGTATTCCCACATGTACCGTAACATATATCTGTATATATACTGTATATATCAGCAGTATGAGCAGCCTTTTGTTAGCCTTGTGACCTAACCCAAATCCTCAACATCTGATTTCCCTCCAGGGTTGGGCGTTGGGGTTTCCAATTTGTTATACCGTTAAACCGTCCCCAAATTCTTTTGGTTTACAGTTGTACCGTGGGATTCAAAATCACATTGTCGGGCTTTGACGGAGCCGCCAATTTCAGATGATGAATTTGTGACAGCGGCTTGCGGTGGACCAAAGTCCCGTCCTTTCCCAAAACCTGCTCAATCACTTTTCACAGTGCTGAAAAATCTGCTTAAAATAAATACATAAAAACGGCAATAAAAATACTTTTGGGTCGTAATGAGACTATGTTGGGACAAATTTGACTATGTATGGGAAACAATGCCAACACTCACCCGAGTACAAAGCGCAGAGCATGTTACAGCAGACAAGTGTATTCATTCATTCATTCATTCATCCATCTCTGTTGCTTTAGGGAGGTAAGGTACTCTGTGGAGGGGAGCCATTCACCCCCAGCGATCCCACACTGAAAGGAGGCTACTTTGTGTCCCCTTGTGTGCTCGGTAAGTCTTCTTTCCTATCTGTCTTTTTGTACAGGGCTCAATACTTTCTTAAATTGCTCGTTCAATAATGTAATGAACACTACTTCATGTTACTGCCACTGAACCATCTAATATGATGACAGCAGACCCTGGTACACCGTAGAAGATTGTCTTCCTGCATCAGAAGATGTGTGGTGGTCTGTCAAGTCTCTGTTTTTCGCTCTAAAAGATAATCTCCCGTTGCCTTAATTCCTTCCCATCCAGATAACTGCAGAGATGAGATGACGTGTGTGAAGGAGGAGATCTTTGGCCCTGTGATGTCTGTGATGCCCTTTGACACGGAGGAGGAAGTGCTGCAGAGGGCCAACAACACTACGTTTGGCCTGGCCTCCGGGGTCTTCACTAGGTACCACCCTGTTAGATACGGTTCTTTTAGTTGACTGCTCCAAGAAAGAGGAGAAGATGTTTTCTATTGCACAAGTGGTAGATTTATTGAAGATCACACGTGTAGAGTACAGAGTATAGCACCTTAACCTGAGGCGGTCTCAGAGGAAAGGTCTGTCTAAGTGTTCAAATCATCACATATATACAGTATTTCCATTAGGTGTTTATTAATGCCTGTGGTGTTATTTTTTTTAAATGTTGAAATTTTTGAGTTAGTCATTAATAAAATACAAAGGTTCCATCTCACAAAACATAATGGAATGTAAAAACGTTGACGCTCAATATCTCTGAACTGCCCTAAACGGAGATAGAACCTTATCATTCTAAACGGAGATAGAACCTTATCATTCTAAACGGAGATAGAACCTTATCATTCTAAACGGAGATAGAACCTTATCATTCTAAACGGAGATAGAACCTTATCATTCTAAACGGAGATAGAACCTTATCATTCTAAACGGAGATAGAACCTTATCATTCTAAGCTCACGAAATGTTATTCTGGTGTGCGTATCTGACCGCCCTCCTGTGCTTCCTGCCCTGTAGGGATATCTCACGTGCCCACAGGGTGGCAGAGAACCTGCAGGCGGGGACCTGCTACATAAACAACTACAACATCAGCCCTGTGGAGGTGCCCTTCGGAGGGTACAAGAACTCAGGTGGGACGTCATGATGAATTAATCTGGTTTGTTTGTTAGGGCTGTGTATCATTCCTAGAGGGACAAACTGATGGATGATATTGCTGAAAGACACAAACAAGATAGCCAACAGATGGCTTTGATATAGTTCTGGTATGATGACTATTCATTATCTGTGTGTTTGCATGCGTGTGTCTTATGACATAATGAAAATGTGAAATAAAGGACAGTGAAAAGGTAAGGTGCAAGAGGGAGGACGTCAGCAATAAGACATCTGTAGTTGTAATTGATCTCCACTCCTCCCCATAGTGATCCGCAACGCCCCCCCCCACCCTGGACTCCTTCAAATTAGCCCTTAAAACACATCTGTTCACCAAGGCCTTTGGCCCCTAGTCACTGTTTCAGTTTTGCTTTGTTTGTTTTCTGTTTTGTGTGTCTGATCATTTCCCTTAGAATTGTGAAGCGTCCTTGGGTTTTTTGAAAGGCGCTATAGAAATTAAAGTTATTATGTATTATTATTATTATTATTTCAGGCTTTGGCAGAGAGAACGGCCAGGTGACGATAGAGTACTACACCCAGCTGAAGACCGTGGTGGTGGAGATGGGCGACGTGGACAGCCTCTTCTAGACATCCGTCACAAAATGTCTACTGTCCGGAAACCCTTTCTACATCCCTCCCCGAACACAGGACCAGAAAAGTACTGACAGAACGTCCAGTAGAGAACTCACCGTGTCAGCTCCTGTCTGTCTTCAAGCTATAATGTCTAATGATTTTTCCATTTGTTCACTAGATTTTACACTGCAGTGTTGCAAATTACTCCAATAAAAGATGATGATGCAATCAAATTGTACCATATGTTGTACTAAGTTAATTTGTATTATACACATTCCTCGTGCACAGCACGATGGGTAACACAGTTGACAGAGATTTCTCGGACACATACAAAGTGAATAATTTCATGTATATTAATGAGTGAAATAGTTTTTAAAACATCTTTGTCATGTTTTAATGATTATTTTGAACAAATAATGATGAAAATAATATACAAATACATGTATCCTAGTGTTAATTGGAAGAGCAAAACTTGACACTCAGCAAATCGGACAGCACAAAAACAGCAAATTCCAGTATAGCACATGCATTTTCTGCTAAATAAATGATGGAAGCTGTTGACCTTTTGCATTAAGTGAAAGGGAAATGTGCCCCAATATGAAATTGATAATTGATTTAAGTGACTATTTGGTCAAATGTATAAATACTACCCATGGACATGAAATGTACCCCTAATTATAGAATGACTCAGTGTGTCATTACAGTAACTGCATGAAACAAAACAAGAATGAACACAAAGACAAAGTGCTTTTTATTGGAAGGGGCATCGCTCTCATCTTCAGTAGATTGCTACTTATTTGAACCACCTCTAGTTGGTTCTTCCACTATTATTATATATTAATATTAATTATTAATATATATTTATATATATATATATATTAACCCTAACCCTATAATTAACCCTAATAAATAATAAATAAATAACCCTAACCCTATAATAATATATAATATATATATTAATTATATTATATATTATTATTATGTAGACCAGAGATGCACCTCCTGACCCTTGTCTTGTCAGAGAGAAGTAGGAAAGAGAAAAGAGCATGCAGGATGCAGACCCCGATCCCGGAAACGGAAACGTCAGCAAAAATGAAGTCGGATTTTTGGAACAGCTAAAATAAAATAAAAATATATCTGTTGGACGTGAAGGAAAAGAAGAAGACGGCTGTTTTTCTATTTGCATAATAATAATACAGTAAGTGGATGACATTTGATGAATGAATGCTGTCGGTGTCGCCTATTTTAGCTGGAGCAATAATCATACAATCACGGGTCTCTACATTCAGCTGGTGTAATTAAAGACCGTTATGATGGTTGTGTTGTACAGACAGGTGAGACAGGAGATGGGAATAAACATGTCTTAAAAACATAAAAGGTAGACAACAGACATTCGTGATACTACTACATAAAAAAGAAAGATCTATTAGTCCAGAGCGGTATGCTGTGGTCTTTCTGCCTCAGACATGATAATAATTGATGGAAATGCCATGCCAAGGGTTTTTTCTTTAATGAAACATGTACGCATATATGTAGATTACTCTGACAATCAGACACATTTCTAGGTATCCACCCTTCTCCTTTCCTTTCCCTGCTAACAGATGAACGCAGACAGCACGCACCGACTCTAAACCAGATCGTCGCACAAATCCGTACACAATTTGTCTCATTTCGATTAGGGTTGACTTGTTAGTAGACCTATTTATCACTGTCAAGACATGTGCTTTTTACAGAAACAGGTGTGGTCAGTAGGGCTCGTCACCCGTCTGATGTGGACTACGACAGATATACGAGCTATATAAATCACTGCATGGGACAGACATGGGACAGACATGGGACAGACACGGACAGACATGGGACAGACATGGGACAGACATGGGACAGACATGGGACAGACATAGGACAGACATGGGACAGACATGGGACAGACATAGGACAGACATGGGACAGACATGGGACAGACATAGGACAGACATGAGACAGACATAGGACAGACATGGGACAGACATGAGACAGACATAGGACAGACATGGGACAGACATAGGACAGACATGGGACAGACATGGGACAGACATAGGACAGACATGAGACAGACATGGGACAGACATGAGACAGACATGGGACAGACATGGGACAGACATAGGACAGACATGAGACAGACATGGGGCAGACACGGGACAGACATAGGACAGACATGGGACAGACATGGGACAGACATGGGACAGACATGGGACAGACATAGGACAGACATGGGACAGACATGGGACAGACATAGGACAGACATGAGACAGACATAGGACAGACATGGGACAGACATGAGACAGACATAGGACAGACATGGGACAGACATAGGACAGACATGGGACAGACATGGGACAGACATAGGACAGACATGAGACAGACATAGGACAGACATGGGACAGACATGAGACAGACATGGGACAGACATGGGACAGACATAGGACAGACATGAGACAGACATGGGGCAGACACGGGACAGACATAGGACAGACATGGGACAGACATGGGACAGACATAGGACAGACATGAGACAGACATAGGACAGACATGGGACAGACATGAGACAGACATGGGACAGACATGGGACAGACATAGGACAGACATGAGACAGACATGGGACAGACATGGGACAGACATGGGACAGACATGGGACAGACATAGGACAGACATGGGACAGACATGGGACAGACATAGGACAGACATGGGACAGACATAGGACAGACATGAGACAGACATGGGACAGACATAGGACAGACATGGGACAGACATGGGACAGACATAGGACAGACATGAGACAGACATAGGACAGACATGGGACAGACATGAGACAGACATGGGACAGACATGGGACAGACATAGGACAGACATGAGACAGACATGGGGCAGACACGGGACAGACATAGGACAGACATGGGACAGACATGGGACAGACATAGGACAGACATGAGACAGACATAGGACAGACATGGGACAGACATGAGACAGACATGGGACAGACATGGGACAGACATAGGACAGACATGGGACAGACATGGGACAGACATGGGACAGACACGGGACAGACATAGGACAGACATAGGACAGACATGAGACAGACATGGGACAGACATAGGACAGACATGGGACAGACATGGGACAGACATGGGACAGACATAGGACAGACATGGGACAGACATAGGACAGACATAGGACAGACATAGGACAGACAGACATGGGACAGACATGGGACAGACATGGGACAGACATAGGACAGACATAGGACAGACAGACATGGGACAGACATGGGACAGACAGAGGACAGACATAGGACAGACATGGGACAGACATGGGACAGACATGGGACAGACATGGGACAGACATAGGACACATAGGACAGACATGGGACAGACATAGGACAGACATAGGACAGACATAGGACACATAGGACAGACATGGGACAGACAGAGGACAGACATAGGACAGACATAGGACACATAGGACAGACATAGGACAGACATGGGACAGACATAGGACAGACATAGGACACATAGGACAGACATGGGACAGACATAGGACAGACATGGGACAGACATAGGACAGACATAGGACAGACATAGGACACATAGGACAGACATGGGACAGACATGGGACAGACACAGGACAGACATGGGACAGACATAGGACAGACATGGGACAGACATGAGACAGACATAGGACAGACATGGGACAGACATGAGACAGACATGGGACAGACATAGGACAGACATGGGACAGACATGGGACAGACATGGGACAGACATAGGACAGACATGAGACAGACATAGGACAGACATGGGACAGACATGAGACAGACATGGGACAGACATAGGACAGACATGGGACAGACATGGGACAGACATGGGACAGACATAGGACAGACATGAGACAGACATAGGACAGACATGGGACAGACATGGGACAGACATGGGACAGACATAGGACAGACATAGGACAGACATGGGACAGACATGAGACAGACATGGGACAGACATAGGACAGACATGGGACAGACATGGGACAGACATGGGACAGACATAGGACAGACATGAGACAGACATAGGACAGACATGGGACAGACATGGGACAGACATGGGACAGACATAGGACAGACATGGGACAGACATAGGACAGACATGGGACAGACATAGGACAGACATGGGACAGACATAGGACAGACATGGGACAAACATAGGACAGACAGACATAGGACAGACATAGGACAGACAGACATAAGACAGACATAGGACAGACAGACATGGGACAGACATAGGACAGACACGGGACAGACATGAGACAGACATGGGACATACATGAGACAGACATGAGACAGACACGGGACAGACACGGGACAGACATAGGACAGACATAGGACAGACACGGGACAGACATGGGACAGACATAGGACAGACATAGGACAGACATGGGACAGACATGGGACAGACATAGGACAGACATGGGACAGACATGGGACAGACATAGGACAGACACGGGACAGACATGAGACAGACATAGGACAGACATGGGACAGACATGGGACAGACATGGGACAGACACGGGACAGACATAGGACAGACATAGGACAGACATAGGACAGACATGGGACAGACATGGGACAGACATGGGACAGACATGAGACAGACACAGGACAGACATGGGACAGACAGAGGACAGACATGGGACAGACAGAGGACAGACATGGGACAGACATGAGACAGACACAGGACAGACATGGGACAGACAGAGGACAGACATGGGACAGACATGGGACAGACATAGGACAGACATGGGACAGACATGAGACAGACATAGGACAGACATGGGACAGACATGGGACAGACATGGGACAGACATAGGACAGACATGGGACAGACATAGGACAGACATGGGACAGACATAGGACAGACATGGGACAGACATGGGACAGACATGGGACAGACATAGGACAGACATGGGACAAACATAGGACAGACAGACATAGGACAGACAGACATAAGACAGACATAGGACAGACAGACATAGGACAGACATAGGACAGACACGGGACAGACATGAGACAGACATGGGACAGACATGAGATAGACATGAGACAGACATGAGACAGACATGAGACAGACACGGGACAGACACGGGACAGACATGGGACAGACATAGGACAGACATAGGACAGACATGGGACAGACATGGGACAGACATGGGACAGACATAGGACAGACATGGGACAAACATAGGACAGACAGACATAGGACAGACATAGGACAGACAGACATAGGACAGACATAGGACAGACAGACATAGGACAGACATGGGACAGACATGGGTCAGACATAGGACAGACATAGGACAGACACAGGACAGACATAGGACAGACATAGGACAGACATGGGACAGACATAGGACAGACATAGGACAGACATGGGACAGACATGGGACAGACATAGGACAGACATGGGACTGACATGAGACAGACATGGGACAGACATAGGACAGACATGGGACAGACATGGGACAGACATGGGACAGACATAGGACAGACATGAGACAGACATGGGACAGACATAGGACAGACATGGGACTGACATAGGACAGACATAGGAGGACAGACATGAGACAGACACAGGACAGACATAGGACAGACATGGGACAGACATAGGACAGACATGGGACAGACATAGGACAGACATGGGACTGTCGTAGGACAGACATAGGAGGACAGACATGGGACAGACATGGGACAGACATGGGTCAGACATAGGACAGACATGGGACAGACATGATACAGACATGGGACAGACATAGGACAGACACAGGACAGACATAGGACAGACATGGGACAGACATAGGACAGACATAGGACAGACATGGGACAGACATGGGACAGACATGGGACAGACATAGGACAGACATGGGACAGACATGAGACAGACATGGGACAGACATAGGACAGACATGGGACTGACATAGGACAGACATAGGAGGACAGACATGGGACAGACATGGGACAGACAAAGGACAGACATGGGACAGACATAGGACAGACATGGGACAGACATGGGACAGACATGGGACAGACATAGGACAGACATAGGACAGACATGGGACAGACATAGGACAGACATAGGACACATAGGACAGACATGGGACAGACATGGGACAGACATAGGACAGACATGGGACAGACATGGGACAGACATAGGACAGACATAGGACAGACATGGGACAGACATAGGACAGACATGAGACAGACACGGGACAGACATAGGACAGACATAGGACAGACATAGGACAGACATGATAGACATGGGACAGACAGAGGACAGACATAGGACAGACATAGGACACATAGGACAGACATAGGACAGACATGGGACAGACATAGGACACATAGGACAGACATGGGACAGACATGGGACAGACAAAGGACAGACATGGGACAGACATAGGACAGACACAGGACAGACATGGGACAGACATGGGACAGACATAGGACAGACATGGGACAGACATAGGACAGACATGGGACAGACATGGGACAGACATAGGACAGACATGGGACAGACATGGGACAGACATAGGACAGACATAGGACAGACATGATAGACATGGGACAGACAGAGGACAGACATAGGACAGACATGGGACAGACATGGGACAGACATGGGACAGACATGGGACAGACATAGGACAGACATGGGACAGACATGGGACAGACATAGGACAGACATAGGACAGACATGATAGACATGGGACAGACAGAGGACAGACATAGGACAGACATGGGACAGACATGGGACAGACATAGGACAGACATGGGACAGACATAGGACAGACATGGGACAGACATGGGACAGACATAGGACAGACATGGGACAGACATGGGACAGACATGGGACAGACATAGGACAGACATGGGACAGACATAGGACAGACATAGGACAGACATGGGACAGACATGGGACAGACATAGGACAGACATAGGACAGACATGAGACAGACACGGGACAGACATAGGACAGACATAGGACAGACATGGGACAGACATGGGACAGACATAGGACAGACATGGGACAGACATGGGACAGACATAGGACAGACATAGGACAGACATGGGACAGACATAGGACAGACATAGGACACATAGGACAGACATGGGACAGACATGGGACAGACATGGGACAGACATAGGACAGACATAGGACAGACAGACATAGGACAGACAGGACAGACATGAGACAGACATAGGACAGACATGAGACAGACACGGGACAGACATAGGACAGACATGAGACAGACATAGGACAGACATGAGACAGACACGGGACAGACATGGGACAGACAGAGGATAGACTGTTGGAGCCATTTTCCTTATTTTTGGAATTTAGAAGTTTAGCCTACATTTTGTCTTTACTTACATTTCTGTTTTGTTTATGTATAATTATTTTAGTGACAAATATAGTTCATGGATATAATTTGATCTACATTGGAATGAGTGCACCAGATTCCAATCAGACTGATTGCTTCTAATTAAGTCTGATTGGAACTGGTGTGTATTTGGTTAAAAGAGTGGGCAGTGAGCCAGGCAAGAAAATGATAGGCACAGGGTAGCCATATTATGGTTTTTAACCACACTTTATGGAAGTTTGATAGCACTTTGTGCTTTACAGAAGTTGGTTAAACTTTGTATTGAAAACGCTTTGTATTGGAAGAACAAAGGAGGAAATAAAATTCTAAGCATGATTTGTAAATCATGTGTGCTATCACTATAAACGTGCGTTTGAACCTACCCCTGTGTTCTAAAAGACACGGCTTGAGCCAGGGAGCTTAGCCGTGACACAGACATAGGACAGACATAGGACAGACATAATAATAATAACTTTATTTGTATAGCGCTTTTCCTGCAAACGTTGCAGCTCAAAGTGCTTTAATCATTATATAATCTTGGACATAGGACAGCGTGTGACTTTCCACCTTGGTATAAAAGTCAGCTCCTAGTCAGCAGTTCATGAGGTGGTTTGGTTACAATGGTTTTCCCCTAACACAGGATGGGGTCAGGTGGTGGAAATAACAATGATGACGGAATGTGTCTCCTCCTGTCTCTATAGAACACAAATAACTATCAAACAGGATTTGCCATTTCATCCAAACATCTCAAAGGCTGTCTTGTGTTCTGTGCTCTCTTTGTTAAGGCTCTGCACCTGGCAGGTATGAATGACTTTGCAGTTCTCAACACAGGGCGGAAGATACCCCTCCTTGGACTAGGGACATGGAAGAGTGAACCTGGCAAGGTACATGCCTCACTCCTATTGATTTATTATTATTCAGGTAAGCTACGGACCTTTGGGGACAGAGCCTTCAGCGTGGCCGCACCTACTCTCTGGAACTCCCTCCCCATAGTGATCCGCAACGCCCCCCCACCCTGGACTCCTTCAAATCAGCCCTCAAAACACATCTGTTCTCCAAGGCCTTTGGCCCCTAGTCAATGTTTCAGTTTTGCTTTGTTTGTTTAGTCTGTTTTGTCTGTCTGATAATTTCCCTTAGAATTGTAAAGCGTCCTTGTTTTTTTTGAAAGGTGCTATAGAAATGAAAGTTATTATTATTATTAGGTATTCAGAGTAGCTGACAAAACTGTGTAGAATCAAAATGGGACTGTTCATCTCTAAACGGCTGTTGTGTTGGGCTGCATTACAGGTGAAACAGGCGGTGACTTGGGCCTTACAGGCTGGGTATCGCCACATCGACTGTGCTGCTATCTACGGCAACGAGGCTGAGATAGGAGAGGCCCTGCAGGAGATGCTCGGGCCTGACAAGGTAAGCCAACAGTGCATGACGTTAGAATTATAAGGTTCTATCCATTTTTGTCAAAATTGAGTTTTTTACATAATCCGATCCATTAGGTGTTTATTAATGCCTGTGTGGTGTTATTTTTATGTTGACATTTTTTTGTTAGTAATTAAAATAAAAAATAAAATATAAAGGTTCCATCTCACAAAACATAATGGAATGTAAAAACATTGACGCTCAATATCTCTGAACTGCCCTAAACGGAGATAGAACCTTATCATTCTAAGCTCACGGAACTTCTGCTGTCACCTCACTGAGATAAAATATGTTGTAGTAATCTGTGTGTGTGTGTGTGTGTGTGTGTGTGTGTGTGTGTGTGTGTGTGTGTGTGTGTGTGTGTGATGCCTATTTCGGTCTGCCCAAAGGCACTGAGGCGAGAGGACGTGTTCATCACCTCTAAGCTGTGGAACACCAAGCATCACCCCGAGGACGTGGAGCCCACCCTGCTGAAGACCCTGAAGGAGCTGCGGCTGGAGTACCTGGACCTCTACCTCATCCACTGGCCCTATGCCTTCCAGTGAGCTAACGTCCATCACAGTTCTCAGTCCATCAGAGTTCTCAGTCCATCAGAGTTCTCAGGACATCAGAGTTCTCAGACCATCAGAGTTTGGTCACATTTTTTAAAGATTCCGCTGTTGCGGAAAGTGTTCAAGCAGGTTCACGCAGGTTCAAGTGTTTGTTGACAAAAGTTGCTCTGCTAGCGCTATATATAGAATAGAATAGAATAGAATAGAATAGACTTTATTGTCGTTGTACAGTTGCCTATACAATGAAATTGTAGTGGCTCTTCCGAAGGTGCAAAAAAACAGAAAACATATTCACATATTCACAAACATACACATATAAGATAAACATTTATAACATAAATAAACATATATAAACATATAAACATATATATAAATATATATAACATATAAATATATATAACATATATATAAACATATATATATGTTACGGTACATGTGGGAATACGGTACATGTGGGAAAACTAGGGTTAGGGTTAGGTGCTAGGGTGCTAGGGTTAGGGGTAGGGTTAGGGTTAGGGTTAGGATTAGGGTTAGGGGTAGGGTTAGACATGCCAGCATGTACCAAGTCGACGTAGCACCTAACCCTAACCCTAGTTTTCCCACATGTACCGTAACATATATATATATATGTATGTGGTCCACCAACCACAGTCTCACAAATCCCTGTGGGAAACACTGGTGTCAGTATTGTGCTTGTGTCATTTACCTTCCCCGCAGACAAGGTGACGTTCCTTTCCCAAAGAATGAGGACGGCACCATCCTGTACGACGACATCGACTACAAGCTGACCTGGGCTGCCATGGAGAAGCTGGTGGGGAAGGGGCTGGTCAGAGCCATCGGCCTATCAAACTTCAACAGTCGGCAGATAGACGACGTTCTCTCTATAGCCAACATCAAACCCACCGTGCTTCAGGTAGGTTAGCGGAGAGAACTAACCCACCTATACTGACACACACTGGGACTGCCACCACCTCTCATTCCCACTCAGTGCTATACTTCCATTCCAATCGCGTCTTGTGTCTTGTGTGTTCTGTGGCTGTGGCGCAGGAGGTAGAGCCGCCGTCTAATGATCGCAACAAGGTTGGCAGATCGGCGGTTCGAGCCCCGGCTGGCCACATGTCAAAAGTGTCCTTGGGCAAGACACTGAACCCCAAATTGCTCCCAGTGAGCGGGGCCGGCGCCTTGCATGGTAGCTTGCCGCCATTGGTGTGTGAATGTGTGTGTGAATGGGTGAATGAGAGGCCGTTGTAAAGCGCTTTGGATAAAGGCGCTATGTAAGTCAGTACATTTATTCTTCAGGTGGAGAGCCATCCCTTCCTGGCCCAGGTGGAGTTGCTGGGTCATTGCCGGGACCGGGGTCTGGTGCTGACGGCCTACAGTCCGCTGGGCTCTTCAGACCGGGCCTGGAAGCGTCCTGATGAACCGGTCCTCCTGGAGGAGCCGACCATCGCCACCCTGGCCACGAAATATGACAAGTCCCCAGCACAAATCATCCTCAGGTGAGCAGTGTTCTACTGCTCACTATGGACTACTGAGTCCATAGTTAACGCCATCCCAATGTTAATCCATCACCCCACCACATACTATTGGCATGCCATGTGAACACAATGATATTGCCTTGAGTGCCTTGAAAATGAGACAGGTTAATTTGGTAGGTAAATGTATGGTTGATGTTATTCACCAGTTATATAGGTGCTCACTGCTCACACAAAAGTGCTTGTGTTTGGTGTCTCTAACCCATATTCATTTGGTTTATTTTCATTGCTAGGTGGCAGACACAGAGAGGAGTAGTGACAATCCCCAAAAGTGTGACCGAGTCCCGGATCAAAGAGAACATCCAGGTGGGCATTGCCAAATGTTCCTGCGTATTCTAGAACTGTTGACATAGTCATAGGGTATTTGTATGAATGGTTTGTTTATGGCGTTCGATAAGCGGATCTTGTGTGTAAGCTTGTAAACTGGTTCGTCTTCAGGTGTTTGACTTTACCCTTGAAGCAGAGGAGATGAAACTGATGACAGCATTGAACCAAGGCTGGCGCTACATCGTACCAACCATCACAGTAAGTGGCCCTGGAGCTCCCTCTAGTCCAGGTCAATATAGAAGTATTGGCATTAATGATAAGGGTGATTGAGAAACTAGATATAATAGGTAAAATGTCATTAATTCAAACGATATCTAGCCCACATTTGATTTTGTTGAATGAATGAGGGAAAGTCGTTATTGAAAATACTGTACTATGCAGATGGGAGATATGGTGACATATTGACATTTTTGAGTTAGTAATTAATAAAATACAAAGGTTCCATCTCACAAAACATAATGGAATGTAAAAACTTTGATGCTCAATATCTCTGAACTGCCCTAAACGGAGATAGAACCTTATCACGAAGCTCACCATTTGGATAATAGAGGGTGAGGTCCAATTCTAACATGGGTTGCATTACCACTTGGCAGAGAGTAAGTAAAACATGGTGGATGTTGTTGTTGCAGGTTGATGGGAAGCCTGTCCCCAGGGATGCCGGACATCCACACTACCCCTTCAACGATCCCTACTGACACCCAAACAGTGCTGCCTGCGTTTGTGCCTTGGGAACCCTTCCTCAATGCCCTCGATTGCTGAATTCCAAATCGATCTCTTATCCCCCTACTCCCTAGCCACTCCTTTAGATCTGAATTTAACATCCAGCAAATCAGATGGGCAAGAATTGACCTTTGACCTCTTCTCAAGTCTATAGGAGTGCCTAGGGGGTAAGGGCATGGGTCCGATTTAGAATTCTGCGTAAGACTATGTCCCAATTCTCTTAGTTAAACAGCTTTGTTGTCTTCCTGACTCCTGACCACTGATTTCAGGAGGAGGTTACATTTGACTGAGGAGGTTACATTTTTTACATTTTTTGGCATTTAGCAGACGTATTTATCCAAAGCGACCATCAGTCATCGCAAGAAAATAGGGCCTGGGGTCATAATGCTAGAAGAAGGATTTTCAGTTTTTTTAAAGAGGTCAGTGGTCATGGTGCAGGGCAAGATTGTGTGTTTGAGAGTGCCATTGGGACATAGCATCCATGTTGTTCTAAATAAACGTTTTTGTTACTGCCCTTACGAGTGCTTGATTTGTCTGAGGGGTGGGGTAATAATGCTGCTCTTTGAGGAACACACCATGAAAACATTTAATGTAAAGTTTCCAGCAGCAAACCCAGTTTTGTGAAAGTGTTGTTTTGTATGGGTTATGTATGTATATGGTAAATGGACTGCACTTATATAGCGCCTTTTTGCTGCTCCAAAGCTGCTCCAAAGCGCTTTACAACGGCCTCTCATTCACCCATTGACACACACATTCACACACCAATGGCGGCAAGCTGCCATGCAAGGCGCCGGCCCACTCACTGGGAGCAATTTTGGGATTCAGTGTCTTGCCCAAGGACACTTCAACATGTGGCCAGCTGGGGCTCGAACCGATCATTAGACAGCGGCTCTACCGCCTACGCCACAGCCGCCCCTGGATTTTCTTCAGATTAGCACAACTGTACGTTGGGTCACATTTATTCTCCCAAAATAGGCGCACTTTTTAAAATATTGTGATGTTGTCTGAATCATATGTTATTACATTTCAATGGTTGACATCCCTGCCTGCTTGCTTGCTTCACAGGTCGATGGATGTCATTAATGTAAGTCTTTTTGGGAAGAACATACTGTATGACTTGAGGCTAGAGGGTGTGATTATATTCTTTGACCAGTAGATGGTGCTCTGTCGATTCACAAACTGTCAAACTGCCAACCCCTCCGCTGCCTACAGTACACAATCCCCTTCATAAGTAATGGTAAATGGACTGCCTATATAGCGCCTTTTCTGCTGCTCCAAAGCGCTTTACAACGGCCTCTCATTCACCCATTCACACACACATTCACACACCAATGGCGGCAAGCTGCCATGCAAGGCGCCGGCCCGCTCACTGGGAGCAATTTTGGGGGTTCAGTGTCTTGCCCAAGGACACTTCGACATGTGGCCAGCGCCAAAGTAATGGGACAGCGAAGCATTTTCTCTCTCTCTTTGGCTCGACACTCCATGGTTTTTAGGCTATTTGTGGACACATTTGTTTCACCAGAAATAACAGCACTTTTTAAAGATAGTCCCCACATTTTAGGCCACCAAAAGTGATGGTGACATATTCATCGAATGTCCAAATTAAGCACTCATGTTTAGTATTTGGTCAACAATCTGTTGTATGCAATAACTGTCTGAAGTGTGCAGCCCACTGACCCCACCCAAGGCTGCTGGGTACCTTCTCTAGTGATGCTCTGCACTGCCCATACTGCAGACATCTTCAGTTGTTGTTTTGAGGATATTTTGCCTTAAGTCTCCTCTTAAAAATTATCTCAACAATCTTCTACTCTATTTTCACCCTGAAAAGCTATTATTTTTTTTAATTTTTTTTTTTTTTTCATGAGGAGTTTCTTCGGTCATCCACTGTAGAAGTCTTCCTTGGCTTACCAGGCCATTTTTGATTGATGTTCATTTTGGTTAGTTAAATGTTTCAGATATATTTTTTCTTCTGATCAGCCACATAATGGCTTCCTTGACTTTCATTGACATCTCTCAGGGAGGGGCAGAGAGAGAGAGAGGGAGAGAGAGAGACAGAGAAGGAGGGAGGGGGAGAGAGAGAGAGAGAGGGAGAGAGGGAGAGAGGGAGAGAGAGAGAGAGGGAGAGAGGGAGAGAGAGAGGGAGAGAGAGAGAAGGAGAGAGAGAGAGAAGGAGAAAGAGAGAGAAGGAGAAAGAGAGAAGGAGAGAGGGGGGGGGAGAGAGAGAGAGAGGCAGAGAGAGAGAGAGAGAGGGGGGGAGAGAGGGAGAGAGAGAAGGAGGCCCTCATGTTGTCAGACAACAGACTTCAAATCCAAGACATAGGCAGTGACAGCTCTATTATAACTGCACAATTATGTGATGGAACACACCTGATGAACCAAACACATGTCAAGTCCCAAATCCCATCACTTTTGTGTACCCTGAAATAGTATAGGGGCATTATGCATAGAAAGTGTTGTAATTTCTGAACGGTGAAACCAATATGATGGAAAAATTGCTTCACTATTCCATTAGTTATGCAGGGTACTGTATGTATATTATCTTATTCTGTATGTATATTATATAATGAGCTCTTTTAGCCCTTACCCCAGGAAAACTAGCATAGCTACTGTATATCTGACATGGATAGGTACAAGCTTAGCTTGGGTGGAAATCATTTTCTTGACTTTGCCTGTCCAATACTCTTTCTGGTTGCTGATTTGTGTATAATATACATGTAATATTATTATTACATGTATTATTACATGTACCCTTCATGTTTATCATAATTAACATGTTTTCCATGTCTTCTGGGGCTGGTTGCATAAAGATAGACCCAGTAGACTTAAATTTAATAAGTTATTATATAATAATAATATTATATAATATTATTTATAAGTCATCTAACATGTTCCTGTTGCATAAAAGCTCACCTGCCTGTCACGTGACGCATTCTAGGTAAAATAAGACACTTGACAGAAAAAGACAAAAGAAACAGCGACACCTAGCGGCGGAAGATATGAGGGATAAACTCAATTTCCTTCTGCTGAAAAAAACGTATATATATTGTAGGAATTAATATATTGTGGAGAAAAGTATCATGCTTTTAACAGTTTTAGCAGCAGTTTTAACCAGTGAAGTAGTTTACCGCACTGGAGTTATAATAGTGTTAGCTAGCTACTACTAGCCCCGTGACATTCCCATAGCATCACAGCTCTTTAAATCAAGCTTAGCCAGGGGGGGGGGGGAAGGTGGCTTTAACTTTCTAACCTCAAAATAAGTCAGTCTTATTTTTTATGCAACAGGCAGTCTTAATTAGACTGGTCTAACCTGTGAATATTAGACTAGTCTAAGGTTTAGACCAAACATGATTCCCAGAGGATAATAATAATAATAATAATAATAATAAATAATAATACATTTTATTTATAAAAGCACTTTACATATGAAATCTCAGAGTGCTACAATTTAAAAACAGGAAGATAAAACAATACACATTTTCAATTAAAAGGCAAAAAAAAAAGGCTCTATTAAAAAAGGATGGAGGCTGTATTCATTAATGTATTGATGAGGAGATGATCAGCTGCTGTCACAGACATATAGAAATAATTACATGAGTGGAGCACAAAGAGATGTAGAAAAGTCCCAGCCTAGGTTGCTTGTGTTCTGATGGACAATATTAGCTATAATAAACACCTATAATGTGTACCACCACCACCACTAACTTTGGCTTGTTAGAGAAATGCTTAGCGATGACTCGAGGATCATCACCTGCGTTATATCTGACCTAAATTAGGAAAGTGATTGTTCTACTTCTACAAGACTGAATGATCACGTCTGAATGGTGATGTTACGATACATGTGGGAAAACTAGGGTTAGGGTTAGGTGCTACGTCGACTTGGTACATGCTGGCATGTCTAATCCTAACCCTAACCCTAACCTAAGTTTTAGTTTAGTTTGACTATATTGACGGAAAGTTTTAGACTGTTTAGTTTTAGTTTAGTTTTAGACTGTGTAGTTTTAGTTTAGTTTTTAGACTATGTAGTTTTAGTTTAGTTTTAGACTATGTAGGCCAGGTGTTGTATTGTATTTGTTTGTGGTGGATGTTGTTGTTGTATGCCTGTGAACAGGTCACACTTGGAAATGAGCCCTTGGGGCTCAATGTGTTTTTTACCTGTATAAATAAAGGTTAAATAAAAATAAATAAATAAATAAAATAAAAATAACCCTAGTTTTCCCACATGTACCGTAACAGCCCAGGTATACCGTGCGTCACGTGCATACTGAAGTGAAGGACAGGCCTGCTTGTACTGTACATGCAGCTAAAAAAGACTGCTTTGGGGGGCGTGGCTCGGTGGTTGGTTGCCATTGGTGACGCGTCTAACTGTCAGCCAAGCCCCGCCCCCCCCTCCCCAGGCGCCTGTCACTCTGCCTGTTGCCATTGGTGACGCGTCTAACTGTCAGCCAAGCCCCGCCCCCCTCCCCAAGCCCCTCCCTCTCCCTGTCTCGCTCTGCATTCGATTCGCTGTTTCGTGTTTGTGTGTCGTGCTGCCCCGCGCGCGAGGTGTTCGGACGAGCAAGCTGTCAATCAATCTCTCTCTCCACAACGAAATCTATTTCAGGGCAGCTAGGTTGATTAAGAGATCAGCCGGGAGGTTCCCTGTCCTGTGAGATTAAATCTCTAAGATCTTCTAGCTTGGAGAGGCTTTAATGTCATATTGTAGACGAAGTCTTCCGACTTTATGTCCTTTTCAGGCGGTGCATTTAGTTAGCTGTACATAACATTAGCCTTCTTCTAAGCTAACCGCTAGCTAACATCAACAAGCCACTTAAACCGTTTTAATCGTTTTTTTCTTTCGTTAAACCACCAACAACGAAAACTGAAGATTATTTTGGACACAATGTCTTCGACTGAGGACAGAGCCATGGAGATACTGAAGGGCTTTAAACTGTATCCTTTTGTGCAATGAATTGAATGAAGGTTTGGTTTGGCTGGTTGGTAACCAAACCTATAAGGTGTTTGCAGGTAAACTAAGCTAAGCTAACTTAGCAAGCAAGCTAATCTCTCATGTATGTCTACTGCTCGTGGTGAGTCTAGCTACCTCTTCATCCATTAGCTGGTTTAGCTCACTTGCTAACCTTAGCAGCGAATAGAAGCTAGTCACAAAGCTTTGCTGTTAGCTATGATATGCAATACGATTTGGTTTGTTTTTAATGTGGCTAGCTAGCTACATAGCTAGCTAATTTCTTCGTGTTAGCTAGCTAATAGTTTGCCATGCCTTGTTGCTGTAACTGACTACGCATTAATTGAGAGGTGTGGCTGTGGCATCATTGAACAGATAATATGAGTCAAAGTAATGTCAGATATCTGTGATAATGATATTCTGCTGTGTGGTGACTTGAACTGTCAGTGACCAGCTAGCTACTTCAGCTAGTTAGGCAAGTTATGACTGACAGTAAACTTGTGCTGGTTAGCTTGTTTAAATGCATGTCACCACCTGTGCATCCGCAGGGAAAGTCAACCTGAGATGGGGACTTTGTTCATCTGTTGTTCCTCGTTAAGGCTAATTAGGATGCATGATGTTTTTAGAAGATGCATGATGTTTTTAGAAGATGCATGATGTTTTTAGGAGATCCATGATGTTTTTAGAAGATGCATGATGTTTTTAGAAGATCCATGATGTTTTTTGAAGATCCATGATGTTTTTAGAAGATGCATGATGTTTTTAGAAGATGCATGGTGTTTTTAGAAGATGCATGATGTTTTTAGAAGATGCATGATGTTTTTAGAAGATGCATGATGTTTTTAGAAGATGCATGATGTTTTTAGAAGATCCATGATGTTTTTAGAAGATGCATGGTGTTTTTAGAAGATCCATGATGTTTTTAGAAGATGCATGGTGTTTTTAGAAGATCCATGATGTTTTTAGAAGATGCATGATGTTTTTAGAAGATGCATGATGTTTTTAGAAGATGCATGATGTTTTTAGAAGATGCATGATGTTTTTAGAAGATGCATGATGTTTTTAGAAGATGCATGGTGTTTTTAGAAGATGCATGATGTTTTTAGAAGATCCATGATGCTTTTAGAAGATGCATGATGTTTTTAGAAGATCCATGATGTTTTTAGAAGATCCATGATGTTTTTAGAAGATGCATGATGTTTTTAGAAGATGCATGCATCCTTTTGCACAGATCTTGCACATCTTCTTGCCCCAATTCTGCAGAGTTAGACAGACAGCTTCCATATCTATCTAACTGTGGGGCAAAAAAGTATCACGATTACCATTCATTCATACCATTCATATACTAGGCTGACACAGTGTAAGCACCCCTCTTAGGCCTACAATACCTGCATTTGAAGCCCTTACTGGGTTTACATAACCAGTCCTGAAATAGGCACAGTAATGCAGACCAGAATAATCACACCTTCACACTGCCAGTACCTTCACTGCCAGCACCTGCTTCACATTGCTGAAGACCAGTTCCTGCATCCCACCCCGACATTCACACACTACTTGAGTGCTGGGGTTGTAGTCTGTTTAAAGTGATGGATGACTACAGTGTGTGTGTGGTTGTGCACGTGTGTGACCTTCCATGGCGAGGTCAGCCTTCATTTTCTAGCCTTGTAATGCTTAAATCCTTGATTTGCAAGGACAGGGATTTGCTGTTAATGTCCTTCACTCACATGCATGGGGGTGACTGAGTGTTACAAAGCACCCAATGCTGCATGCTGTCCCAAACAATTCTAACTGATTGTATCTGGTTTTCATAAAGAAGTAGTCGTCATCCCTTGAATATTTAATGATGGATTTAGAATTGCAAGGGGCGAGGGTTTGTTAGTCAAGCTGTTTCAAGAAGATCCTGAGACCATGAAAGAGGGTGACTTGGAGTTTAAAATGGAAAACACACACACTCTCCTGTGGTATTTTGCAAGAATTATATTCGTTATGATGGCAACATTTGGGGCGCTTAGCTGGCATAATGGGTTAAGCGTCGACCTCGTAACCGCAGGGTTTCCGGTTCGATTCCGGCCACGGACATGTCCTGCTTGTCATCCCTTCTCTCTCTCTCACCCATCCTTCCTGTCATAATCTATACTGTCTCTATCAATAAAAAAGAAAAATACGAGTGGGACTGCCCCACTCGGAAAAAAGAAGCATCCAGTAGTTCAGACTTGGAGATTCACATGTCTCAATCTGAATACTGTAGGAGAAGCTAGGTGGACATCTCTATTTCCTGAAGGGTTATGGGTGATGTGTGGCCTCATCACTGTTCAGAGGTGTGTTTTACTAACCAGGAGGTGTGTTTTACTAACCAGACTCCAGATCTGTCTGTGTACATACTACTCTGTAGTTGCCTTTCATCGCTTACCAGTCGTGATTCACTGTTCAGAAACGCTTGTGTTCCATCAGTGACCAGCATAGCCAGAGGAGCTCCACAAAGAAGGACAAATGTTGTGTCTGAGAGTCTCTGGGTTATGACAGGTATGACAGGTTATGACAGGTATGACAGGTTATGTACTATCACTGTTAAGAATTCCAGTTAGTGTTATACCACTGACTAGTAGTGTAACCACTGGACAGTGTGTGTTGTCAGGTTGAGGAGGTTGCTCAGCATGACCGGCATCTTTGACGTGTGTGTGTGTGTGTGTGTGTGTGTGTGTGTGTGTGTGTGTCATGTAATGTAGATAAATATAGAGCGTTCTTCTAGGAGAAGCGTCACTGACGCTGTAATAAGTTCTAGAACCACTATAGTATGAGGGAATGGCAATAACTATCCAGGGAAAGCACATGGCATGCGCCTAGTCTCTTTGTCTGCAAGGACCAATTTGCTTGTTGCAATAATATGTAGGCCTGATATGATTACAATGAAAGGTACTGGATTATTGCTACGGTTCAAGTACTGTTATGAAATCGGTGCATTGCCTAAAGGGTTTTATATATAGCCTCCTATCTATCATCATACATTTTATGCTTTGAGTTGGGTGACTACTAGGCCTACTCACCTTGATGATTGGGCCTGTATTATATCAGCCCAATAGAGCTCTCAGGTCTTCTGACGCTGGTTTTCTCTGTGTACCACATGTACATTAGGGATGCAACCTCAGCAAATATGTTCAAGTCAAGACTTTTAAATGACTAAATAATTAAATTAAGAGCTGCAACGCTTGCAGGAAAAGCGCTATACAAAAAAAGTTGTTATTGTTATTATTATTATTATTATTGTTGTTGTTGTTGTTGTTGTTATTATTATTATTATTATTGTTATTATTATATACATTTAGTCATTTTCAGTTGCCCTTGCCGCCTCATCGTACACACAGTCCAGTTCATTAGGAACTACAGTGCTCCCTTCATTACTACAGTAGCTCATTGTATGGTGAGAGGGCTTTGGTGGTACAAGCTGCAAGGTTATTTATACAAACACACATTCCACTGTAGACCTGAAGCCCATACATGACTCAATGCCATTTCTTTATTACTAAGGCTAAGGCTAAGGCTTTAGGGCCTACAGAGGAACACTTGTTAAAGGGACTGTTCCCTCCTCTATCATAGTTTATTTGCTGTTTTCATAATTCATACATAACAAATAGTTTTATGTTCCATGGGATCTGTTTTATGCTTTAGACTCCAAAGAGCCTATATATATATATATATATATATATATATCTCCTTCCAAAGTGAACGGGTAAGATAAAGGCACACCAATGTTATTGTTTTTGTTAATTTACGCATGAGGTGTCATGAATAGCTGGGCCTACTGTACATTACTAATAACTGAAGACTTGGACTCATCTCTACAGAGGAGACCACTTCGGAGTTCTGAACAAATCTGACAAACTTACATTTTTGGAGAGAACTGTCCTTTTAACATCGTCTCTCTGTTCCTATATCCCCATTAGTGGCAGAGCCTGGCCTCAGAGGAGAATACAATGTGCACTGCAGCTTCCCTGGGGTGAATCCGCTCTGCATCTCATCCTCACCTGAAACACGCTTTGAACACCTGTTGACGGAGGGCCCAGGCTTCGTGCTAAACCAGCGTTTCTCAACTCTGCTTCTGGAATATCCTCACATTGTTGTTACAGCCCAGCGTTAGCACACCTGTCGAACACCAACTTGCTAGTTTACTTAGTCACCAAGCCCGTGGTCCAGTTAAATCAGGTGTGCTAGAGATGGGTGATTTATTCAGCTGACTGTAGCTACTTTCAGCTCAGAAACGGAGACAGTGCAGAGACGTAAAATGCAGCTTGGAGGCTTTCAAGCAGAGATGTATACCCAGGTGTCTTAGCGTTCTTTTAAATATACATTTTTGATGTAATAGTATATTGTGTTTGGGCAGCTTTACAATGTGCAGGCACAATCTACGGCAATTAGAAGTGGTAAGCGGCACTTATTATGTCAGCTACACATTTTTCTATGTAATTATCTGCTGAGGGGTTAGCCTAATTCTGCTAGTTGCACAACACAGTTTTGCATGCGTGTGCGTAATCACCCCCACAACAACCCGTGTCTTGTGTGTTTGCATGTCTGTTGGAAATGCAAGTGTTTTGCCACAGTGAGCCTCTATTTAAAAATGTATGCAGCCTAAGTGAAGGGTAGCAGCACTCTAGGGGCTAATTAAGGAGCATGTAGTGTTCTAGGGGACTAGGGTCCCTCCCTCTGGGTCGCCCACTGCGTACTTGCACCAGGTTGCACTATAGGTGTGATCCTGCTGACAGCTGTCACTAATGGAACAGCACGTCACATGTTACTGACACTTTACTCAACCTCATGTAACCTATTGAGGCAGCTGTATGTAGCCTAGTAGTAGTAGTAATAATAATAATAATAACTTTATTTGTATAGCGCTTTTCCTGCAAACGTTGCAGCTCAAAGTGCTCCAATCATTATATAATCATAATTTAATCATTTAGTCGTTTAAAGGCAATGTTAAAAAGATGGGTTTTTAGTCTTGACTTGAACATATTTGCTGAGGTTGCATCCCTAATGTAAACTGGCAGTGAGACACAATCTGGAGCATAAAATGTAGTAGTACAGCAGTAGCATAGTAACAGTACTTAAATATATTTTTCACTGACTGAAATTCCTAATTCTCACCACAGCATCAGCAGATAGACAAAGTAACAAAGACAAGACCTTGGTCGACACAATAACATTCTGACCTAGGGGGAGGTAGGCTTCAGACAGGGAGCATTTTTGCTGAATTGTTCCTGTTGTTAATGAGATTAATGGATAGAGGAGGAAGCACTTTTTGATTCACGTTGAACAGCCGCAGGTAGCAGCTTGTATATATAATCCATTCGACAAAACGTGTGGTCGACTCTCTGCTTAGCTAAGCTGCTTTGTTCCCAGTTCATAATTGCCCTGAGCGCTAACCACTGCATTCAAACCAATTATCGTCGAGGCTAATGCTAATGGTATATAGGCTGATGGGGCCTAGCCTAGCCAGCTGTACATAACTTATTAAGTCACTTTACATTAAAGCAGAGCATTCAACATCCCTTTTGATGCTACCGATTGAGAGAGGTTGTAAAAGTGGGAGCTGTCCTAGAGTGTTTTCAGCCCGTGTGTGTGTTGAGGAGAGTGCTGAGTGCGGAGGGCATGGATTATTCTAGAAGGAGCAGGAAGCCACTGGGATAGCCAGGCCAGGGAAGAAGGCAGCACATTGTTATTGTTA
This sequence comes from Nansenia antarctica, assembly GCF_963989245.1. Lineage (NCBI taxonomy): Eukaryota > Metazoa > Chordata > Actinopteri > Argentiniformes > Microstomatidae > Nansenia > Nansenia antarctica. The sequence goes on from NC_137677.1 coordinate 2,799,064, forward strand.
AATGATTCTGCGATTGAGAGAATTTGTCTTGCAAAACATGAAGCCTCAGGTATATACAACATTTAACAGTTCACATACAGTCTAACCACACACACACACACACACACACACACACACACAAAACAGTACCCATCACATACAAAACAAAGTGTACACACAATGGAAAAACTAATGTTAGGGCTTTATGCATACACACTTATGTGACCACGAATCAGCTGCCTTTAATGTCTGCACAGCAGTCTACACACACACGGAACACTTTATTAGGAACACCTGTAGACCTTCTCATTCATGCTACTGCTGGGCTACGAGGCTACATACAGCTGCAAGTGGTGTAGGGGAAGGTTTTCTTGGCACACTTTGGGCCTGTTAATACCAATCAATCATCGCTTGAATGCCGCAGCCTATTTGAGTGCTGTGGCTGACCATGTGCATCCCTTCATGGCCACAATGTACCCATCTGCTAATGGCTATTTCCAGCATGATAATGCACCACGTCATAAAGCAAAACACATCTCAAACTGATTTCATGAACATGACAGAGAGTTCAGTGTTCTTCAGTGGCCTTCCCAGTCATCGGATCCGAATCCAATAGAACACCTTTGCGATGTGGTAGAACGGGAGATTCACACTAGCTTGAAAGTGCACCTGAAAAACCTGCAGGAATTAGATGAATCAATCATGTCAACATGGACCAGAATCTCAAAGGAATCTTTCCAACATCTTGTGGAATCAATGCCACAAAGAATTGAGGCTGTTTTGAGAGCCAAGGGAAGGCCCTACCCAGTATTAGTAGTGTTCCTAATAAAGTGTTCGGTGACTGTATACGGTAGTTCTATTCATTCGAAAGGTGTTCATCCCTCGATGAGAACGGGTAGACCAACTCTTGGGTCTTCATCCTCATTCTGTCTTGCTGTTGTTTGAAGCCCTTTAGTCATGTTGAATGAATGCAGCTTGTCTGGAGGTCTCAAGGAGTGGGGGGGAAGCTGGCTTGGTGCAAGCTGGTGTTGACAACCCGTTGCCCTGTGTGTCGGAGGGGTGTGGCGGGGGCGGGGGGGGGGGGGGGCAGAGGCAGGGAGGGGGCGAGGGAGGGATGGTGGATAAAGAGCAGAACAGATGGTCTTGAGTCGTAGGGGAGGGTTCAGGTGCCGCTGACACAAAGCCCCCCTCGGGTTGACACCTAGCTATTCTTACAAGTCCGTCTCCTCGTAGCCTCTCTATTTCCAGAGCTGGAGGAGAAACTCCATGTCCTGTCAGTCAGCTGGACCAGCAGGAGCTGGTATGGAACTTGTTATGTTCACACCACTCGTGTCTCACACCTCTTGACCTATAAGAGGCTAGTCGGCTATATAATAATGGGCTTTAATCTACAACACACACTCGAGTTGGCCACTGGAGGCTGTTAAGCTGTTTTGGAAGTATTTAGTTATAATGCAGTTGCATTATCGAAACCCAGTTGGCACTTGTGATTCTCTGCTGGGTAGCATCGTATGTCATAGGAAGTGTTTTCTCCATCTCGATGGCGTGATCATGATGATCATGTGTCTTATTCCATCCAACTTTGGGTTTCTGTTTGACTTTTCCACAGACCAAAGATTGCTACTAGACTATGGCTGCCCTGCAGAGTGTGTCATTCCCTTCTCCTCATCCTCCTCTCTCGATTCATCTGCATTAACTTCAGGGGTGCAAACTTGTCACCTTTTAGCTGTTTTAGCCGTTTTTACCTCAAAATAGGTCAACAATTTTCATAAATGTTCTTTGTTTTCAGGCAAAAAGAAATGAGTCACCTTTTTGGGCCATCACCAGTTTGCATCCCTGAACTTAAAAGCAATATGGCGGTCATGTTTTCATCTGTCCGATTGTTTTTATGACCATGACAGTGGTACAGTTGAACCACTGGTGTCAGGTTCTCTTATCCAATGCAATGCCATGGCATGTCTGTAGCGTCTTCCTTGACCCTCCGCCCGTCACAGAAACTGGATGAACCTGCGGGACGCAGAGACGGGGAAGGTGCTGTGGCAGGGGACAGAGGATCTCTCTCTACCTGGGGTCGAACATGAAGGTAATGGATATTGTTTTCTCCCTTTTTGTGTGATCAAAGGCCTTTTGCCCATACAATCCCTATTGCCCATACTTCCTAGACACTTCGAGACGTTAGAATTATAAGGTTCTATCTCAATTGATTTTTTTTTACATAATCTGATCCATTAGGTGCTTATTAATGCCTGTGTGGTGTTATTTTTAAAATGTTGACATTTTTGAGTTAGTAATTCATAAAATACAAAGGTTCCATCTCACAAAACATAATGGAATGTAAAAACTTTGACGCTCAATATCTCTGAACTGCCCTAAACGGAGATAGAACCTTATCATTCTAACGTCACGACTTGTCTGAAATCTATGCTATAAGCAAGATGGCATAAATTCACCAAGCCTTTTTCAGAGAAAGTGGAGTTCTCAGATGGGGGGGGGGGGGTTTAACATCAGCGAGGTGGGAGTGAAGCAATAGCGCAACACACAACACACATCTTTTATGTTATTATCAGAAGTGTACAAATATTTTCAGTTCGTTATGAAACTGTGGTGGGACAAATTAGACTGTGGCGGGGCCGACACAGACTAGGTAATTAATGGGAAACACTTCAGCACTTTGTGTCTGTGAGAAATAGAACGCAGTCTGTATGTTGGTGGTGGTCTATAGCAGTGGTTCTCAACCCTCTCCTCGGGGACCACCAGCCGTTCCACCTATTTGATCTGTTCCACCACCAGCACACCTGATTCAACTAATCAAGTGCAAAGCAATTATGGTTTGTACTTGATTAGTTGAATCAGGTGTGCTGGTGGTGGAACAGATCAAATATGTGGAACGGCTGGTGGTCCCCGAGGAGAGGTTTGAGAACCACTGGTCTATAGTAGGGATGCACCGAAATGAAAATTCTTGGCCGAGGCCGAAGCCGAATTTAAGGAAACACTTGGCCGAATACCGAATGTGTATCGGCAGTTTTTAATTTTATCATTGCATAAACTAAATACATTTTGCTTTTTATTCATGCTTCTCAAAGAAAGAAATTGAGATTGAAAAAAAATAACTTTTATTGAACATTCCAGCAGACATCAGTCTATACCAACAAAGCACAATAAATACAATAAAGATGGCTGCGAAAAAGATGAGTATCTAAGAACTCTCCCACACTCTCACTGTAAACACTCATAATGGGTGTAAAAGGTGTCCTTTGTTTATTTATATATCTATATATTTATATCACTGAATATCTTCAACAAATTGCACTTCGTGTTCACACTGTAGAGAAAAAATGCAGTGCTACAAAAATAATAATGAACGAATCTAACTCAATGAAATGTCCGTGTTCAGTTTGAGAGATCCAGATCGGATCAGTATAGGTATTATCTTCGCCACTAGATGGCGCTGGAACTTCATCAAAACACGCCCACTATTCGGTGGTAAACATTCGGTGTTTTCACACATTCGGCCGAATACCGAATGTGCTTTATTTTGCGATATTCGGCCGAATACATTCGGTGGCCGAATGTTCGGTGCATCCCTAGTCTATAGCGTAGAGGTGTGAATACTGTCTGTGTTCTCCCCGTTCAACAGTTTGACTTTTTTCCTTTCATTATTCGCAGCTCGGGTTCCCAAGAAAATCCTGAAATGTAAAGCCGTGTCTAGAGAACTGAACTTCTCCTCTTCCGAAAAACTGGAAAAGTTCCGCCTTGAACAGAAGGTGTTCTTCAAAGGCCAGTGTTTAGAAGGTATTACTAAGACTGTTCTTGGCTGAACTTCAAAAAGACTTTCCTGGATTACCTAAAAGTTATTTGTTTGAAATGATGGGCCTACCTACATTGTCTCTCCTTTCTCCCTCTTTCCTTCCTGTAGAATGGTTCTTTGAGTTTGGGTTTGTGATCCCGAACTCCACAAACACGTGGCAGTCGTTGATAGAAGCAGCGCCGGAGTCGCAGATGATGCCAGCAAACGTTTTAACGTAAGTTTATAATTACGTGAGCTTAGAATGATAAGGTTCTATCTCCGTTTAGAATGATAAGGTTCTATCTCCGTTTAGAATGATAAGGTTCTATCTCCGTTTAGAATGATAAGGTTCTATCTCCGTTTAGAATGATAAGGTTCTATCTCCGTTTAGAATGATAAGGTTCTATCTCCGTTTAGAATGATAAGGTTCTATCTCCGTTTAGAATGATAAGGTTCTATCTCCGTTTAGAATGATAAGGTTCTATCTCCGTTTAGAATGATAAGGTTCTTCTATCTCCGTTTAGGGCAGTTCAGAGATATTGAGCGTCAAAGTTTTTACATTCCATTATGTTCTGTGAGATGGAACCTTTGTATTTTATTAATTACTAACTCAAAAATTTCAACATTTAAAAAATAACACCACACAGGCATTAATAAACACCTAATGGATCAGATTATGTAAAAAACTCAATTTTGACAAAAATTGAGATAGAACCTTATAATTCTAATGTCACGATTAGACTGTTAGAATAAGCCATGTGAAATGTTGGGAATGGACCCCCCCCCCCTGTTCAATTGTTGGTGTCATCATATACATACATACATCTAAAAGAGCTGCTAGACGACCAGTCATGTAAAACCCATGTTTGTGACTGCCACGGTACAGAATTGGTTCACTCCGATTGTAGTCAATGTTAACTGCTACTTTGGCCACCTGCGTAATGCCACTTCAAGTCTATTTTTAAAATGTTTAAGTGACATCAGGAATCGCTAAATATAAAGTTCAACATCAGGAATAGATAAATGTGAAGTTCCTTTCCTAAACAGACTGGGAGGGCTTATATATTTCGCATCCACATGCGCAACTGTTCATGCTCCTTTTGTAAATGGTAAATGGTAAATGGACTGCACTTATATAGCGCCTTTTTTGCTGCTCCAACGCTGCTCCAAAGCGCTTTACAACGGCCTCTCATTCACCCATTCACACACACATTCACACACCAATGGCGGCAAGCTGCCATGCAAGGCGCTGGCCCGCTCACTGGGAGCAATTTTGGGGTTCAGTGTCTTGCCCAAGGACACTTCGACTTTTGTAGCAGGCACGATGACTGCACTGGCAGTATGTTTAAGCTTTGAGTTCCATCCTGATCTAGCAGCTCAGTGATCTACCCACTGATATCATGATTGTCAGGCTAGTATACTATATTTCATGTTGATGGACTACTGTACACTTTTTAAAATTACATCATGGGAAGTTATGAGGCTTCAGCGATCACCCTCTAACTTTATTAACCCCAAGCAAAGCTTTCAGAGGACTATACATCGTGACGTTAGAATTACAAGGTTCTATCTCAATTTTTGGTTAAAATTTAGTTTTTTACATAATCTGATCCATTAGGTGTTTATTATATTATTATAATATTATATTATATTTTTGAGTTAGTAATTAATAAAATACAAAGGTTCCATCTCACAAAACATAATGGAATGTAAAAACTTTGACGCTCAATATCTCTGAACTGCCCTAAACGGAGATAGAACCTTATGATTCTATGCTCACGACACATGTCCCATGTGACTGTTGTCCCTCAAGTCTTTCTGCTAGCGAAGGTAAGACTGTTCTGACATGTAACGAACTCTCCCTCTTCTCTCCTCTGCAGTGGAAATGTTGTTATAGAGACCAAGTTCTTTGATGACGATCTTCACGTCAGCACCTCAAAAGTACGACTTTTCTACGTCTGAAATAGAACAACACCTTTGCTTCGTGTATTTTTAAAATCCTTGAAGTGGATGGAAACAGAGGCGGCACATGGCTGATTTAAGGTCAAAGGAGAAGGCCCTGTGTGTGTTGGAGTGCTTTTCTCTTCAGCAGTGACGGGAGCATCAAGAGAATAACGAGAAACCAAAATCCAACAATGTCATATCTATAACACTGGGGGCTTCTTGGGCAGATGATGAGACTTTTTGTAAATATATATTATATGGGCAATGATGGTGCTCATGGCAACCAACCATGGCGATTATTTTATTTGTAAATTTTTTCCTTCTTGTCATTCCTAAAAGTTTCACCGTACGATGTACACTTCTCCATTGTTGTCACCTTTATTATATTTTTAATATTATGTTTGCTTCCAGTTGATGTTGTGGTTGATGTTCTCATTGTTAGAGTTTTTTTTTAGCTGTAATTTAAACTGTAACATAGACTGTGTTTAATACTACATGAATTATGGATTAAAAAATTCCAAAACAGTTGCACTGTTTCTTGTCCATGGCTCATTGGTTTTCATGTGTTAACTGATCACACAGTAACGAGCTTGAGCACCTGCCTTACCATGGCGTATGAGCCCGTCAAGATGAGTGGCCTGGGGTGGTCCAGTGGTCTAGCACCGTGGTCTACAGTGCACACATATGCCCATGTCGGTATGGGTTCGAATCCGGCCCATGCCCTGCTGACATGCCCTCTCTCTCTCCCTTCTTCTCCTACTTTCCTGTCTGTCTTCACTGAGTCTGTCCAATACAATGAAAACAATAAGAGTGGGACTGCCCCACTCAGAAAAAAAAGTCAAGATGATAGTTTGATGATAGATTATTTAGATTAAGTAGGAACAATGAAGAACAGGCGGTTCAGGACCATGTTCGCAAGGACAAACAGACTGAAGCTCAGCTTCTACCCCAGGGCCATCCAGGCCCTGAACACAGCAAAGACCTAGGTTCTGGGCCCTGGACAATCTAGACAAATTGATGGCAGCTACTAGATTGAAATCAAGTGTAATACTGAAACACAACTGTGTACATTTCAAACCTGCAAACTGCGACACTTTAAATGAATGTGCAATAACACTATGTGCAATATGACAACCCTCGGGTACATAAGGTTCAGAGATAGGAAATGTTAGAATAGGTATAGCATAGCATAGAGTACAGCACAGTGTTTTATTTGTATAGTATAGTATAGTGGATAGTGTACATAGCCTTTATTTATGTAAACCAGCTCTTTTCCCTTCTTGTTTTTAGTTTTTTTTTTTGCTAGCACCAGGGGAGCCACCCCTCCTAAATTTCGTTGTTTGGTACCTGTACTATATCAATGACAATAAAGACCATTCATTCATTCATTCATTCATTCATTCATTCATTCATTCATTCATTCATAATCACGGATGCATTTAGATTTGTCTTTAGAACCACATAGGAAGGAAAACAGTACATTACCTCCACTAATTATGATATTATGAATAGATCAGATTAAACTGAGTACCAGACAACGAAATGTAGTTTAGCATCTAAACCAGAAGTGCAAATAATGATATAGAAACATGACAGTGATGTTGATTGGTACAGTATGGCAAGTACGGTATGGTATCACCTATGGAAGCATATTGTGATTATTGTCTTTATTTGCACTTATGACACCACGGACCTCATTGTCTCTTAGCTTGTTTTATAGAATTTTCGCGTTTTAATTTGTCTGTGTAATATTTAATTAATTAATTAATTTAATTTGTCTGTGTAATATTTGTCGTTTCTCTGTTTTTGCACCTTCAGAACAACCACTACAATTTCATTGTATAGGCAACTGTACAAGGACAATAAAGTCTATTCTATTCTATATAGTGGACTTAATTCAAATGCCAATGCAATATGAGATTGCAATTGCATGTTCCACTTTGACTTTTGCATCATGCATTCTTTCAGTCAATATAAAAAATTCAAATCATATGATTTTTCATTTTCATTTCCATGTACCTGGTATGCACATATACATTTACCGCATCCGAGTCACCTCATTTGGGAAGGTCATCGAGCAAAAACTATTTCACAACACTTACAACACAGCGACTAGAATTTGACAGAATTGTACTAAAACTACAACTCCCAGAATCCTTTGTGACCCTTGGCTGTAGTTCTCTGTGACGACCTTGGCTTTCCTGGAGCAGACGCAAGCATGGCGAATAAAGAGCCTAACGTGAGTATCTATATCTATCTATAACAGCCCAGGACAGGACACATAGGGAACATTTAGAGCTTTGTGAAGATGTGTTTAGTGTAGACACGTGTCTGTTCAGTTTCTGGTGGGTTTATATTGCTATCTATGCTAGAAGCTAGCTAACCTAACCTGGGCTTAGCCATGTTAGCTATCTTTGGCTAGCTAACTTACATTGTTTTTTCCTGTTTTCAGCACTAAAGCCACCTGGTAAATGACATGTTTAGTGTCTGGCAGTGGAATCAAAGGCAGCTTTCGTCCAATGTGCTTGTTATTATACACAACTCGAGTTATAGGCTATAGCCAATGCCAGGTGCTATACTATATAGTAGCTAACTAGCTCATCTAAATGTAGTTTAGCAGCAGAATAGGTCAGTTCAGGTTCACATCCAGTATTATTAATGTGTGTTACACATTAGGAGACGTGTGTACACAGTGCTGTTGCAAGTGATAATTTAATTGCAATAATGTAAATCGCTTGTAAAGCTAACTGGTTAACCATTCATTCAGTAGCTGTGGTTGTACACACAACGCAGCCTGAGTCATTCAATGTCAAGCCATCATCGTAAGACATGAACATGGATCATTTGAAAGAATATTTAGGGCCTCTAACCAACTATCAATACAGCTAAGGGTTTGTTTATATGTTGCTTTAGCTATTGATGATGATCTCCTGCTGTTCCACTAAAAACGTGCAGGAATCTTCGAGACGAAACATGACATGAGTATTATAATAACGACAGGTCTTGGCCACAGTACCCACTAGATCCACCAGACTGCGTACTTGCTTTTCGTTTGCCCCCAGAAAGCACAACAGCAAATGTCAGACTCAGAACATTGAAAGTGAAGAATTGCAGTTTGGTAGACATACAACGCATTCAGCTTGATCAGATATTGATACTGAACATGTGGTACAGGTATTTAGGTGGACAAGTCTTAACTGGGAGCCTAACCTCATCCTAAAGATCCCACTTAGCGCTTACCTACCGTTATTAAGGGTTGCCCCAGTCGTGAGCTGATGTACAATCTAACCTTGTGTCCTTTGACTCCTTCCAGCGTATCCTGCAACAGCTGAGGGAAGTGGTCGGCCGTATGTCGTCCGGGGGAGGCCGGGGAGCTGGGCTCGGTCTCAAGCTGCTGATGGGAGCTGGAGCACTGGCCTATGGGGTGAAGGAGGCCACATACACAGGTGAGTACCCACCATGATGGGCCACAACACAACAAGGGACTTGAACTTTATTTGAAGTACGGCCTTATGATGTAATATATGGCCTTATAGTTGCGTTTGTAACAAACATTAGGCTACTATCTTTCATATAGCTAATGTGCATAAATGGTTATTAGTATATTGATATGGCCTTGTTTATGCAAGAAATGAAGTGCAACCCATGTTTCAAAGAGACAGGAAACACTAACGTAGAGTTGGTTGGTTGGTTGGTGTGTCCCCAGTGGAGGGTGGCCAGCGGGCGATCATCTTCAACAGAGTTGGAGGCATGCAGATGGACACAGTGCTGTCGGAGGGACTGCACTTCAGGTAGGCTACAGTACTGGCTTTAAGAGGATTGTCTCTTAAATATGATTGTAGCGACTAGATAGTCAATGATACAACAGTTAGTTCCGACCAAGCAATTTGATTGGACAAGAGGCATTCCATGAGTGCTGATATACAGTATAACAGCACTGGGACTTTTAACTATATGTATCACTCCGAAATGACCGTTAATACAAAGTAGCTAGCCTGCAGATGTTTGTGTTCAGGTTACTAGGCAACAGTCCAGTTGCGGAACTATTTTTTGTTGACGGAGCCAAAATAAATGATCAAATAAACAAACAAATCATAATCTGTTGTCACTTATTACTGTTAACTAATAACTTGCGCTGTAGAACTGTTGTATAAAAGCAATATCACACTCGAGGTCGTGCTGTTATACTGAATATCAGCACGGCTGTGATTGTTGTTGTTGTGTTTCCTCCTGTAGAATACCATGGTTCCAGTACCCTGTCATCTATGACATCAGAGCCAGACCCAGGAAAATCTCCTCACTAACTGGAAGCAAAGGTACACTGAGGAGACCTTTTAGCCTCTGTCACGTGACCACCTCAACTAGATGTATTTAAGCCCAGAGATGTGCATAGTTTTTCTACTTGTAATATGAGCATTATTACACTTAATGTGAGTCAGTCTGTGTACATCGTCTCTCTCTTTTAGCCTATTTTGGGGGCGGCTGTGTCTCAGGAGGTAGAGCTGCCGTCTAATGATCGCAAGGTTGGCAGATCGGCGGTTCGAGCCCCGGCTGGCCACATGTCGAAGTGTCCTTGGCCAAAAAAGGCGCTACATAAGTGCAGTCCATTTAACAAATGCGTTGACGTGTGTGTCTGTCTGTGTAGATCTGCAGATGGTGAACATCGCCCTGCGTGTGCTGTCCCGTCCCATGGCGTCCAACCTGCCCATCATGTACCAGCAGCTGGGGAAGGACTACGACGAGAAGGTGCTGCCCTCCATCGTCAACGAGGTTCTGAAGAGTGTGGTCGCCAAGTTCAACGCCTCCCAGCTCATCACCCAGAGAGCTCAGGTAACAACACAGACAGTGGCGGACTCAATGGTCAAGTTTAGACCATTGGAAGGGCAGCCAATAGGGCACATCCTTTCATTTTTCACTTAAGAGAGACGTTTTTCAACCGTGGGGGCACCAGGAGGGGTGAACACTCCCCCCCCCCGAGTCCGCCAGTGAACACAGATGAATCCTAGAAGTTGGTATAGTGGGAGATTTTGTAGGAATAGAAATGGACCCGTCGTAGAAAGATTGACAACGGTTGTTTCTGTCATCCTGCCTTCCTCCACTTTAGAACCCAATATAGAGTCAAAGGTCAAGTCAAGGATGGGCCTATTCGTCACTTTTCCCTTGACCACCAGTTTACAGGTGTCACCTTTCTGCTAAATTAGCCGTTTTTATCTCAAAATAGGTCATCCATGTGAATTGTGTAGATCTGCAAAAAAAAATGTTGGTACAATTCCAGACAGCGTGGGGAACACAGTCACAGTAAACTGTTTTCGAAGTGATTCTGCAGATGTTGAGGTCAGGGCTGCCGCTACTTACACCATTGTTAGACCACCGTTAGTGCTAGCGATATCCATTTAGCGGCATTAGTACTAGCGCTTTGGAGCAGTAAATAATGCGCTGTATAAGTGCAGTCCATTTACCATTTATGACGGTGTGTCTGTGTCTGTGTGCAGGTGTCTCTGCTGATTCGTCGGGAGCTGTTTGAGAGAGCCAAGGACTTCAACATCATCCTGGACGACGTGGCGATCACAGAGCTGAGCTTCAGCCGGGAGTACACCGCCGCCGTGGAGGCCAAGCAAGTTGGTACGTGGTTACAGCTGTGTGTGTGTGTGTGTGTGTGTGTGTGTGTGTGTGTGTCTAAGTCTAAGTGTGCACGTGTGTCCGCTTGCGCGCGGGAACGGGGATAGGGCTATGGGCTTCATACTGTGTGTTTGTGGGATATGTGTATCTTTGCACAAGTGAGTAGGTTACTAAATCGTGAGCTTAGAATGATAAGGTTCTATCTCCGTTTAGGGGAGTTCAGAGATATTGAGCATCAAAGTTTTTACATTCCATTGTGTTTTGTAAGATGGAACCTTTGTATTTTATTAATTACTAACTCAAAAATGTACTGTGACCACAGCTCAGCAGGAGGCCCAGCGAGCCCAGTTCTACGTGGAGAAAGCCAAACAGGACCAGAGACAGAAGATCATCCAGGCGGAGGGAGAGGCAGAGGCGGCCAAAATGGTAAAGAATTAACCTGACCGCGACCTTTGAACGACCTGTCCCTGGTGCTTCTGACCTACTTACAGAGCAACCACAACATAACCTCCGCCTGTTCTCTGTCCACATGACCTCACACACAGCACTCTCTGACTCTGACTCAACAGGATGGACTTAATGCTTAATAATAATCCACATGCTTTTAAATGCGCACAAACATGCTTTGTTTTTATTGGAATTCTAATAAGTTACAATCTAAACGCAGGTCAGTTCTGATCACAGTTGATTCATGTATTTGAAGATCACTTTGACCTATCTGTGGTTGTACTGTGAAACATCTGAATAAGACTTAAACGGTTCTCTCCGATGTTGTTGTTGATGATCCTAATGTGTGTGTGTCTGTCTGTCTGTGTGTCTGTCTGTGTGTCTGTCTGTCTGTCTGTCTGTGTGTCTGTCTGTGTGTCTTGTCTGTGTGTCTGTCTGTCTGTGTGTGTGTCTGTCTGTCTGTCTGTCTGTCTGTCTGTCTGTGTTGTAGTTGGGTCAAGCATGTACCAAGAACCCTGGGTACCTGAAGCTCCGTAGGATCAGGGCTGCTCAGAACATCGCTAAAACGGTGAGTATCACATGAACTCAATATCAACATAATCTCTCACAGCAGTGCATCAGGATTATACAGTTACTGATGAGGCATGGAGGAACTGACAGAGGACATGCTCACTTTGAAAGGACACTTGAGGAGATATGGCTCTCGTAGTCAGAATGGGATGGATTCTTTCATCAGCCTGTTTTGTAGTGGCTGCGATCCTTGAAAGTTTGTGAATTTGAGAAAAATAAATCAAGGCCTTAAAAGTTTTTGAAAATAGACATGGGTCATTGAAAGTGGTTGAATTCCCCTCTCTCTCTCTCTCTCTCTCTCTAAAAAATAAATTTATATATATATTCAAAAATGTTTATTTAGCTCGTCAACTAGTAAATAAGTCTCTGTATTGCCTAACTTTACACATATTTCACAATATACTGTTTTACTGTGCTGTGGTAGAGAAGTCAAGAGACCATCTAGTGTTCACACATTCAAGCCTCTCTTTTTAATTGTTGTCTGTGAGCGGATAGTTCCTATGATATACATTCTCATCGAGATCTGTCTCAAGCTATGCCGTGTTGGGTCCTTGAATTTGAGGGAATTGAGTCTTGAAAGTCCTTGAAAGGTGCTTGAATATGATGTTTCAGAAGGTGTGGGAACCCTGTGTATGGTTTTAAAAGGTGTGTTGTGTTTGTGTGTTCCAGGTGGCCACCTCCCAGAACAAGGTGTATCTCAGCGCAGACAACCTGGTCCTCAACCTGCAAGACGACTCGTTCAACAAGTAGGTTTATTCTCTGGCCTTTCGCCCTCATATTAATGCATGTCATGACATTGGCTTTCTCTCCTCACCTGGATGACAACATTAGCCAGGCTAATTTGTGTGCTCTAGCAACAGGCTCAAGGTCTGTATGTGCCTTATTCACCTCCTATCATTTATATATATACCCAAAGCGACTTACATTGCAGTGAGTGCATACATTTTTCAGTATATATTGTCCCAGCGGGAATCGAACCCCCAACCTAAGCCTTTGTTTGTTAGCGCCATGTTCTACCAACTGAGCCACAGAGGACAACACCTGTCATCTTCTTGCTGAGACAAGACAGGGTTCGACAGTAACGCCGTTTTATTTGCCCGGCGAATGTATAACTTGCTCCGGGCAAGTAACACAGCGTTACTGTCGAACCCTGAGTGGTCAGAGAAGTGGACTAAAGCACATACTTATCTGGAGCCAGGCTATGACAGAATACCATCCGACGCCTCATTTCATTGGCTCCCAGCTAGGCTGGCTGTTGAGAAGCCTTGCCCTCTCCGCTGAGCTCAGCTCACTAGCCGTGGTTGAGTGGATCATCCCTGCATGCCACCAGCGCTCGCAGTGTCATTATCACAGCTTCAGCCTTAGGCACGGCTACTGTGTGTCGTCTTAGTTGAACTAATAATCATAATGATCAAACCTCTGATCATGGTCTTCAATGGAGACCCATTGAATCAGGTCTTTAACACTAGAACAGCCATGAGAGAGAAAAAGGAATGTTATATCTTTGCACTCGATTACATTTCAGGACCCTCCTTTCATGACTTTTCCTAGATATGTGCGTTCTACCACCCAGTATCCTTACATTTTCAAAATCACATCAGGATAAGCTAGTATAAAGCTGTTTTTCAGTTTTTAGTTTAGGTTAGTTTTTTGACAGGAGGCATTTTTTGTTTTTCTGTGTAGGAAGCAGGCTAATTTACAAGCGGCCAACTAGTGGTCGTTATGTGTAAATAGCAGCTTAGCATTGTAAAGACTATGGGTATTTGACCCCAGAGGCGGCTCTTTTAGTAGGTAAAAAAGGCACGGCTGTTCTAGTGTTAAAAGATGGAATGGCTTTCTCACACACACGTGCGCTCTCTCTAGACTAGGAATGGGCTGTACATTGGCACGTGGTGTGTGTGTTGCACTGCTTTGCCTGCTTCCTATAATAGGGTCGATCTGGTTCAGGTGTGCTCTCGTACTGAAGTAGTTCTCCTATTGTCTTAACGCTGCCAAGGATATTCCGTGTTTAGGCGTATCCTCTCATACAGAGAGAACGCTGGGCCGACTCACGCTGCTCTGACTCTCACTCCTGGAACAAACATCTTATTATTAGATGTCTAGCCTCTCATACAGAGAAAGAACTTGGTGCTACATACTATATCTGTTATTCTTGAAAGAAACATGTCTTTTTATTACACCGATGATGTTTAGATATAAGATGTTAGACCCCTGAAACACCCTCCCAAAATGTTTTACTTTACAGTTTATTGAATATTTGTTATTATACATCTAATATTTTCAACATATTATTTACAAATACCTCTGCTTGCTTTCATTTCAGTCTATCACTGGGCAAGAAGTAAGCTGAGAACATACTAGCATTCCACACACGAAGCCTCCATCTCCTTCAGCATAAACAAGTGTGTCTATATCCATCCTCCGCAGACTGTCAGCCAGCTAACTAGCTTTCTGATTGTTTTCTCCACGTGGCTTACCAACCCCAGACAGAGCCAGGACTCTCAGATGACTAATGTGTCCAGTAAGAGTTGGGACTGTGTGTGACGGAATGCTCCTGGGTCTGACGGAACCTGTAGGGAATGTACCCCACAAAGTGTCTTTAGTTCGGACATGTTGTGTGGAATTAACTGAAAATCAAATCAAAAAGCTCTGATGATGATATGATTTAAAAACAAGTTTTCATTCAACCAAATAACATGCTGATTATATCAATGAAATAGGTATAGGTAATGATTTGAACGGGGGTTGATAATTTCACCACAGATTCCGTCTGGCCTTTTAGGCACGTTTGTGTGAAAAATGACTCTTACTGGACACCTGATAGATGTTTACCGTGTAATTCATGAGATCTATCTTAACCTAGGACGAGAAGTACTGCATCGCTTATTGTAATGGGCTTATTACAAATGTTTGTGTTTTATTTAAAGCTGTTGCTTGTGGAATGAAGGTCATATGATGGCTTAGCTAAGTCTCTGTTTGTTTCCTATGCAACTGTCCTGTGGAAAAACTGCTGGGTTTAGTAGGTCCCCCCCGTGTCTTGTGTTGACTTTAATTTGACCGTATAATCAGATATGGTTTTGTTGTTGTTGCTGTAACTGCTCAAGATCAAGGTCTGGCAAACCCAAAAAAACGGATTCCATCTGAGTTAAACAGCTAATTTTCTGTCCAACCCAGGGCTGAGAAAGACATTACTGAAAAACAAATGGACAGCACAATAATAAAAAAACTTTTTTTATTTCCAAAAATGATTCTGTGTGTGTGTGTGTGTGTGTGTGTACGTGCGTGTGAGAGAGAGAGAGAGAGAGAGAAAGAAAGAGAGTGAAAGGACAAGACAGACACATGCCATTAATACAAGTCCCTGGGTGCCTCCTCACATGGTTTTTAATGAGCAGATTCTAAATGTAAGTCACCTAATTATAGGCAGGTGTCGATAGGATGAAGAGGGTTTAGATGGGAAGTGTGGTGTTTGACTGAAGTGCCGTGGCCCTAGAACACGCCCATAACTGTCCTGGGGGGTGGGGTGGGGGGTAGGCCATAACTGTCCTGGGGGAGGGGGGTAGGCAAACTGGGGTTCTTGGGAAGGCCCAAGCCTTTGAAGTTGAAATCTAAGACTGTAAAGGTCAGCTAAGGGTTATGCTTACGGTTAGCGCAAAGAGCATGCATAGCATAGCTTCGAGTCGTCGTCTTTGGTTAGGGTTAAGGCCAGGGGGGGGTCAAAGGTTAACCTAGTGTTGTCCTAGGTGTTCTGGATGTCCCCTCTGGGGGTTCTGACACCTGGCTGTCCTTCCCACAGCCTGGTCTTAGGTTCTCCCTCCAAGGCAGCCTCTCGTCGATGATGGTCTGAAACGCAGGTGCAGGTAGACAACTATGACCGTCATCATCACTAACATCATCAGCACGACAACCAGTCTGGTGGCGAAATCTGTACGGCACGAACGCAGACCTCCCCACCGTGCTGGGAAGAACTTCCACCAACCTCAGTTGTGTGACCAATAAAATAATCTTCTCTTTTTATTTCTTGTAAGTGTGTTTTATTGACATTTTGTCCAACATTTTGACCCTGGAGTTCTCCAGGTTGTGTTCAGTCGACGCATACAAAGGAGTTGTGTTTTTTTATAGTGGCAGAGACACACCCCCTCACACACACACACCCCCTCACCCTCACACACACACACACCCTCCTCTCTCTCTCTGTTGACCTCTAGCCTCAGCCTCGAACATCTGTTTCTGGTTAGCTGCTCGCGCTGTGTGAACACATGTATAGTTTCTTTATGATCATTCAATCTGCATGAGACCTTATACAGTCCCTCCCCTCTGCCAAACAGAACACACTCGCTGCTCCCCCATTGGTTCCTTTGTACTTGCATCCTTTAAAAGGCACCAATAAGCTTCCGCTTTAAGTGGAGGAGTAGGGTTATGTCATAAAACATACATTGCGGGCTTGTGAGAAGGGAGGCCGATTGGTCCACAAAGAGACCCAATTTTGGAGAGTTATTGAGGCTAGCCCCATTCAAATATTGTACCTCTTTCCACCCCCCTAACTACAAATCCACTTTCTCTTGTATTTTTGTGCCAGAAAAACAGTTTGTACTGGCAGTAAGACAGCAACAAGAGTTTATCCTCTATAAACTTGTAGCAAATCATTTTATCCCAAACTATTTATCAAAAGTGCATTTTTTCATCTTTCCTTTTGTTTTATAGTTTTTTAAAAATAAATAAATAAATGTATATATAAACCTTACTTACACTGACCTGAAAATGTCATCATTTATTTAAAAGTAATGTTTTCTCAATAGGCTCTCAATAGAGTCCCGTGCTGTGGCGGCAGTTCCAGGTTTATTCCACCAGGGGGCGCCCCGTGCCAAGCTATGGAGCGCCGGGCCACGCTGGTTGACGGGAACGCTGCAGGAAGGAACCCCCCTAAGGTTATTCCGTTCTGTCCAATGTGATATTGAGATTCTACTCTCTAGCCTAGGCTTGTATTCATACAATATACAATACATTTCATATCATTTAATCATGAAATCCCTTTGAAAGATGCATGTTTTGACGTGAATAGCATGTCATGATGTATTGTCACAGTGTGCTTGTGTGTGTGTGTGTGTGTGTGTGTGTGTGTGTGTGTGTGTGTGTGTGTGTGTGTGTGTGTGTGTGTGTGGTGTGTGTGTGTGTGGTGGGGGGGCTTTTATTACAGCAGCCAGTATGGTCTTTGTCCACGTCTTTTAACAGGTTTGTTTGGGACAAAGCACCTGTTTCTGTGTGCTAAATGTGTGTAAATGTGTGTAAACGAAAGCAGAAGAAGTCGTAAGCAGTGGTGCAGTTAGTAATGTACATGCCTCTCTCTCTCTCTCTCTCTGTCTCTCTCTCTCTCTCTGTCTCTCTCTCTCTCTCTCCCTCCGTCTCTTGTAGACAGAGCTTCTCTCTCTCCTTCCCTCTCTCCTTCTCTCTCTCCCTCCCTCCCTCCCTCCCTCTCTCCCTCCCTCCCTCTCTCCTTCCCCCTCCTTCTCTATTTCCCCTTCTCCCCCCCCACCCTCCCATTCCTGCTCACTTTGCGCAGAGGGGAGAAAAAAAAAAAAGAAGCAAAAGCAGGGGGGAGCTTACTGCTCAGCTGGTGT
>NC_137677.1:2822024-2829524 GCF_963989245.1 Nansenia antarctica
GGAAGTCTACTGTTCAACTGTCTCTAGAACTCTGCTGTTCAACTGTCTCTATAGAACTCTGCTGTTCAACTGTCTCTATAGAACTCTACTGTTCAACTGTCTCTGGAACTCTACTGTTCAACTGTCTCTAGAATTGTCTCTAAGGGGGACCCCCTCTATTGAGACAACCTCTCTCAGAGCTGGAATGAACAGCTCGGTTGTAAAAGTTTCCGCATTCACAGTTTCCAAAGAGGACCACGGGGTACGATAGTTCCCCATTTCTATGGCTTATCTGGAGAACAATAGAAACACGCAGCCTTCACACTGCTAATGTGAAAAGCTATCTAGGGCAGTCAGGTCAAGCTAAACACGCTAAACTGCTGGGTGTGGATGCTATATGTTACTATAATATAGTGTTATTACTCCCAAATCACAGGCTACGTTCTGAACAAAATGTTCCAATAAATATAGTATATCCCCCAACATTTATCCAACATTTCAACGGAGAGATACAAGCAAGGACTACATAAATGGACTGCACTTATATAGCACCTTTATCCAAAGCGTTTTACAACGGCCTCTCATTCACCCATTCACACACACATTCACACACCAATGGCGGCAAGCTACCATCCAAGGCGCCGGCCAGCTCACTGGGAGCAATTTGGGGTTCAGTGTCTTGCCCAAGGACACTTCGACATGTGGCCAGCCGGGGCTCGAACCGCCGATCTGCCAACCTTCCGATCATTAGACGCCGACTCGACCTTCTGCGACACAGCCGACTACACGCAACACTTGGTATTCTCAGCATGTTCTGCAGCCCTTATCTGTGTTCGGCCATCTTGGATGACTGCAGACATCATCACACGTTATCCCATTCAGATGCCACACAGGCCATTCCTTTACCTTTAATGTTAAACATTTTTACATTTTTGGCATTTAGCAGACGCCTTATTCCAAAGCGACTTTCAATCAATACATTTGAATACTAAGCAAGTGAATCATCAATCCACCAGTCGTAGCAGGAAGAGTAATCCAGCTCAGGCCCGGGGCCATTGATAGAAAAACCTTCTCCTATCACCTTCTTCTAAAACCTAGTTTTTTTAGTTTTTTTTTACACTGGAGAAACAGTACAGGGGGGGGCAATAGAAGTTCTTAGGGACACAGTAGAGGGGAAAGCGGGTGTCTTTAGGAGACGCAGTGCTGGGGGGCAGAAGATGTCATTCAGATAATGCCACACAGGCCATTCCTCTACCTTTAATGTTAAACCCTTTAGTCTTGGCCGATCTGAAGGGACCTGACACCACAGGTCTAATAATAGTAGTGGGAGCCCCCATAACAAGACTCAATAGAAAGCTAGGGGGAGCCATCAGCGTGTTGTTAACACCTACCCACTACTTCCACATCGGCAAGCACCTTAGAGGCATGAGTTATGCTTTTCAATTTGGGACTGGGGCGGCATTTTTTCCTCTGGTTTCCACCATTTTGTGCTGGTTCCAGCCAGACCAGGCATAGCTAGTACCGGTAATAGCCCTTTAACGTACATTCCTGGAGCGAGTGAGTAATCTGCAGCCTCGTGCATCCTCTCAGAGTGTTAACACCCTTAAACTGAGCTCCTCTATGTCACAGAAAACACTCACAAAAGAGCCTTCAGTAACTCTGACACAGTTAAACATCCGTTACTTACAACAGGGCTGAAACATGTTGACGGCAGTTAAAGCTGATGTGGTAAGAGTGTTTAAAAAACGAGGTGACTGGAGGAATGTGGACGTACGTAAACCTGGACTGTTGGTGTAGGTAGGTCAGGGGAGAGACTGGTGGATAGATGAGTCACTTACTTAGACACATGGATTTGTTGGCATCCGCTAAATTGCCATAAATGTAAATATAAATGTAAATGTCGGTGTTAGGTGTATGTTCTGTTTCCCTAAAGGTGGGATGGGGACCTTCGCTAGTAGGTTACAGCTCCTTCCTGTTGGGCCTTATAGTTTTAAACAATTTCCTTTAGCCAGAACATTTCTTTTGGCTATTCATGGTGTAGCCAAAGTCCTGTAGTTTAGGTTGGTGTTAGTGCACCAAAAGATCATATTTGCGTGGAGGTTAAATAATTTAGTATCCAACTGAAGGTCAGATAGGTTTATTAGAAAAGGTCAACAGGCTTAGTACACATTAGTGCACACCCCTATGTTACTCCACAATGGTTTCTCCCACTTGCATTTCTTCAGACTGAATATGTAAATAAAGTACAGAGGAGGCACTGTGAGCATAAATATGAATATGTATTGATTGTTGACACTCTTTCTCTCGCACTGTCCCTTCCCCCTCATCTCTCTCTCTTTCTCTCGACCCCCCTCCCTCCCCCCTCCACCCTCCCTTTCTACCTCTTGTCTGTCAGTCATCTCTCCAGAATCTCTCTCTCCATTTAAATTCTCAACCCCCCCCCAACAAAAATCTGGTTTTTCTCTCTCTCTCCCTCCCTTTATTATTTTCATTTCTCTTTTTTTGTGTCTCTTCTCTTTGTAAGGTGGCGTACCAGGCAACACAATATCTCTCTGAATGCAAATCAGATGCTGTTAAGAGCACACTCTCTTAGTTGTATCGAACCCTTTACAACTACTTAAAACCATAAAATCTGGTTTAGTGAGTGTAATTACTTTGGCTCAGTTGTCGGTTTTAAGGGTGTGAAACTGGGAGCGCTTAAAGCATTTTACCAAACTGAAACATAATATCTGGTAGCGTTTTTTCTGTCACTACACCCGCCGCTCCCTCATGGCTTGAGTTGAGTCACCCTCCAAATATAGAGGTCAAATCTAAGAGATATCCCAGAACCGTAATTACTGTATAATTAGTCTTCTGTTGAGTCTAAACACTTTCTGCTATTTTAAAAGTATGCGTACTGTAGCAAGCATGCTAGCTTGGAAGGTGAACTCTTCCATGACCCTGAGGTGAATATTGATTCGTTCTACCACAAGCACAAGCACCTCCTACAGTAACTGCAGACACATTGAACTGTACTGAACTCATAATGTTTCCTCGTTATGAGGAAGTCACATACAAGACCACGTGTCAACTGGCAAGAAATGTGGTTTGGTGACTTCTGATCTCTTTTGTTTAATCAAGACGACGGTGAACAATCCATCAATCATTTTCCTACTGCTAACAATATGTATCGTTCAGTTTGCTTCCTCTATATTCAGTCTAAGGTATTGGTTTGTGATTTGCAGTATGGGATATTCCTGCCTAGATATCTGAGGAGGCAAACATGTGCACCTGTCTACCCTCCAGGTATTCTGTTGGTGAATGTGTTAAAACTGGGGTAGAATGTGACATGGTAAACGCTAGCCTAGAGGGTGTGCTCCATAATGTATACGACGCTGTGTGGAGCCGTCCCGCTCGCTAGGCGAGAGACAACAGAACATAGAAACACTGTTTTTGTTTTTCCTTCCTCCAACCTGGACACCATGGCTCCTCCACAGACAAGCACACACGCACGCCTGCAGGCACACACACACACACACACACACACACACACACACACACACACACACACACACACACACACACACACACACACACACACACACACACACACACACACACACACACACCCCCCACACACACACACACACGCACACACACACACACACACACAACCCTTACATCTTTAGTGTTTCTGGAATGTACTGTTGATGAAGAGTGAATACTCTCTTTGGAGTCTGTACATTTGTCTGTCTGTGTGTGTGTGTGTGTGTGTGTGTGTGTGTGTGTGTGCGTGTGCGTGTGTGTCTGTGTCTGTGTCTGTCTGTGTGTGTGTCTGTGTCTCTGTCTCTGTGTGTCTGTGTCTGTGTCTGTCTCTGTGAGTCTGTGTCTGTGTCTGTCTCTGTGTGTGTGTCTGTGTCTGTCTCTGTGTCTGTGTCTGTGTCGGTGTCTGTGTCTGTGTCTCTGTCTCTGTCTCTGTGTGTCTGTGTCTGTGTCTGTGTCTGTCTCTGTGTGTGTGTCTGTGTCTGTCTCTGTGTCTGTGTCTGTGTCTGTGTCTCTGTCTCTCTGTCTCTGTCTCTGTCTCTGTCTCTGTCTCTGTCTCTGTCTGTGTCTGTGTCTCTGTCTCTGTCTCTGTCTCTGTCTCTGTCTCTGTCTCTCTCTCTGTCTCTGTCTCTGTCTCTCTCTGTGTCTGTCTCTGTCTCTGTCTCTGTCTGTCTGTCTCTGTCTCTGTCTCTGTCTCTGTCTCTGTCTCTGTCTCTCTCTCTGTCTCTGTCTCTGTGTCTGTCTCTGTCTCTGTCTCTGTGTCTATGTCTGTGTCTGTGTCTGTCTCTGTGTCTGTGTCTGTGTCTGTGTCTGTGTGTGTGTCTGTGTCTGTCTCTGTCTCTGTCTCTGTGTCTGTGTCTGTGTCTGTGTCTGTGTCTCTGTCTCTGTCTCTGTCTCTCTCTCTGTGTCTGAGTCTGTGTGTGTGTCTGTGTCTGTGTGAGTGAATGAGTGAGTGAGAGAGAGGCGTCTCTGCCTCAGGGAACCAGTGATATCAGTGAGAGGTTTCCGCTTCGCTGCGCTCCGCATTCCTCCTCCGACACAGACAGACCAGCTCCCTTGACAGAGGACCACATAAGAACTACATGAGACCTACATACAGTACATACGAGCCCTACCGGCTGGGGACTATAAACGCTGTGATATATGATAATTAGACGTGTGCAAGGTGCTCAGTCTACTGTTGGATATGTAGGATTATTGGGGAACTACGTACCTTCTACCTAGTTAGAACAGGCCACTGGTATTTGTTCCTGAATGAATACTAACTAACAGCAAATGAACCTAAAAAACACATAAAAGTCATACAGCAACTGGTTTCTTTGAATGATCTTCTCTACTGGTGTAGAGCCTTTGAAATAGTGTTCTGCAGCTTATGAAATAGAGTACTGTAGCTTATGAAATAGCGTACTGTAGCTTGCTCTCAGTGTTTTCATAAATGTGTGGCCGGTAGGAATCTCTTAAGATTCTCGAAAGATTGATATGAAGTGTAATTATCAGTTGTATCAATTTGTCATTATAAGGCAGGACACACAAGTGCTGTATGTCGAATCCTATGCGTCACAGGGGGAGAGAGGTGGCGGAAGGTGATTGGACAGAGATAGGGAAGTGAATGTAAGTTAATGAGGCCCCTCCCCTCCCCACCCACACCCACCCCCACCACCTTCTGTCTCTCACTCATGATTAATACTGCATGAGTAGAGGGCGTGTGTGTGTGTGTGTGTGCGTGTGCATGCGTGTGTGTGTGTGTGTGTGTGTGTGTGTGTGTGTGTCTCAGTGAAAGTGAGGGGGGTAGTAATGTGATCCTTGTTGAGTCCCCCGAGGGGAGGGGGTGTTGGGGGGTGGTTGTCTGTGGGGTGGGTAAGCACCAGGATATGGAGGAGGGAGGAGGGAGGGGAGCAGAGGAGGGAGGCACCACTGTTATGTTTCATGTGGATCGGTATTGGTATTACCTTCTGGGTAACGATGGTAAGAACGCTTTGCACTTAGTGCTTTTTCAAAGCCCCTTTACATGAAGGGTTAACTCACCCTGTCAACCACCAACGTGTAGGGCCCACCAGGATAATACACAGCAGCCATTTTGCTCCAGAACACCCAACACTCACCACACAGGCTATAACAGTGGATATACTGTATACTGTATATATGTACATCTAAGCAAACATGAAATGTTTGAAAAGGGGAATATGAGAGTAACGTTATCTTATATGTCGCCCTACTTTTGGCTGACGTAGTCATGTGGTCGGGAATATAATATCTCCTGACAGAGCCGGTGACAGGGACGACCAACTAAGAGAGTAACATGAGAAGCCCCTCTTCTATCATAAAGCCCCCTTTCAAAGATGAAGAGAGAGGGGTATGGAGGGGGGGGGGGGGGGGCTGTATACGGAGAGATACCATATGGTATGTAGCCTATAGGAGGACTGTCTATAGGAAGACCATATAAGCAGGAACCAGCAGTGTACAATGGAATAGGAGCTGAAAGAGGGATGAATAGAATAGAATAGAATAGAATAGAATAGAATGGAATAGAATGGAATAGAATAGAATAGAATAGAATAGAATAGGATAGGATAGAATAGAATAGAATAGAATAGATAGAATAGAGTAGAATAGAATAGAATAGGATAGAATAGACTAGAATAGAATAGAATAGAATAGAATAGATAGACTAGAATAGAATAGAATAGGATAGAATAGAGTAGAATAGAATAGACTAGAATAGATTAGAATACAATAGAATAGAATAGAATAGAAGAGAAGAGAAGAGAATAGAATAGAATAGAATAGAATAGAATGGAATAGAATAGAATAGACTAGAATAGAATAGACTAGAATAGAATAGAATAGAATAGAATAGACTAGAATAGAATAGAATAGACTAGACTAGACTAGACTAGACTAGACTAGACTAGAATAGAATAGAATAGAATAGAATAGAATAGAATAGAATAGAATAGAATAGAATAGAAGGAGGTCTGTGAACTATTCCCATCACATCTCAACAAGCAGTTAGCACTGAAGTTAGACTGTTAAGAGATTGTATCATTTGAACGGACAGACGACAGATAAAGTCAGACTAAAGGGACACATGGACAGATGAACATAGTCCACCAGAGGACATTTAAGAACAGAAGGGCTGATTATTTTTATTCATTTCACGAGGCATTTTCAATATTTTTCTCATTTGGATGTGCGATGGAAATGGAAATTGCAATTTTCTGAAACAGATTTTTGTTTTTAATCATCATTTTACCACACAGACACAATACATCCATGCTACCACGGTCCTCACAGTAGCATGGGTTTATTATTATTATGATTCATAAACATGACATCTAATACTGGTACGACAGCGCGACAAATGCGCATTTTCTGCTGAGGTAAACACAATGGTCTATAATCAATATGATGACGGGATGATAAAAAGAATCCTTATTTTTTATTATTAAATATTGCCTCCGGTTAATGTTTATACAGTAGTAGGCTGATGTCATACTGCTCTCAGAGTTAATTTGTCTGTCCACTGAACCAGGAAGAATTCTAGGTGGCAGGTTGAAACATATACTGTACACATGGCATTGTCACACACATAATGAGCATGAAGAATGCATGCTTGGCCTCTCTCTCTGATACTGTATAGAGCTATGGTTGAATGGACCTCCCTAACCAGGTCATATCTCTAAAACCCAGAATAACCGTTTAACAGAACCACACTGATCCACTCAATCGGATATTTTTTTTATTTCTTCACTTTTTTATCCGTTTAGAGAAATCTCTGTTTCTGTGAGTGAAAACGCCGTGTTCATATGGTTGAGAGGCCCAATTGTATTAAAAAAAATTGGGTTTAAAAAAATATCCATATACTGTACGTGTAGTCCAGGCCTTATAAATATCCATATACGTGTAGTCCAGGCCTTATAAATATCCATATACGTGTAGTCCAGCCTTATAAATATCCATATACGTGTAGTCCAGACCTTATAAATATCCATATACGTG
>NC_137677.1:2844524-2867024 GCF_963989245.1 Nansenia antarctica
CTAGTACATTTTTGGCATTTAGCAGACGCCTTATTCCAAAGCGACTTACAATCAATACATTTGACTAAGCAAGTGAATCATCAATCCACCAGTCGTAGCAGGAAGAGTAATCCAGCTCAGGCCCGGGGGGCCATTGATAGAATGAAAAACCTTCTTCTATCACCTTCTTATAAACCTAGTTTTTTTTTTTTTTTTTTTTATATATATATAGACACTGGAGAAACAGAGAAACAGTACAAGGGGGTCAATAGAAGTTTTTAGGGGACACAGTAGAGGGGAAAAGTGTGTGTCTTCAGGAGACACAGTGCTGAGGGGCAGTAGATGTCTTCTCACCTTGCAGTGAAGCCTCTCTAACCTCTCTAACCTCTCTAACCTCTCTAACCTCTCTAACCTCTCTAGCCTCTCTAGTTTGGCTGCTGACGTATTCTGGCTGTTGTGGGTTTTCTCCTCCTCGTGGTGAGCATCACTGTAGAAGTGTTCCTTGGCCTACCAGCCTGGTTGTGATTGCTGAGCTCACCAGTGCATTCTTTCTTTTTTGATGATGTTACAAACTGTTGAACTCCCAAAAATGGACTGGATAAAATGATTGGCACCTTTTCAAAATTGTAAGAAATAATTGTATTTCAAGCATGTAATGCTACTTTAATTTGTATTTAAACTCACCTGTGGCAAGTTACAGGTGCTGGCAATATAGATATCACACTTGCAACCAGTTAAAATTGAGAAAAATGGACTCAACCTTTGTTGAATTGTCTGAGGATTTGAAAGCCAAAATTGTGGAAAAGCATCTTACAATTTTGTCCAATCCATTTTTAGAGTTCTGCGTGGAATGGCTTTTTTTCTCTACTTTTTTGTGTTTTTCCAATAAAACGGCAAAAATAACAAAACATGTGAATACCAAAGCATTTGTAATTGCAACAATTTTCTGTGGGGGAAGTGGCGCATTATCTGACTGAAGTGCAGGGGTGCCAATAGTTTTGGCCATGACTGTATATACATAGAGCCTATAATGGCGTCCTTGACTTTCATTGACATCTCTTTGGTCCTCATGTGGACAGACACCAATTGCAGACTCCAAAGGGAAATGCACAGCCTAGAATCAATACTAAAAACTCACAGCTCTCTTATACCTGCACAAATGATGATAGGTGATGGAACACACCTGACCAGAAACACCTGTCAAGCTAATGTCCCAAGACCTTTGGTGCCCTGGAATAGGGGGACTATGTCTAAAAAAAGGTTGAAATGGTGAAACCAACCTGAAAAAAGGAAACATTGAGTTAAAGTAGAGACTCTCTAGTAATTATTTGATTTCAAATCCAAACTGTCGGAGCTAAAAGAACACAAATGTTTCCTCTTTCCGATACTTATGGAGGGCACTGTCCATGCCTACTGTTCCATATTTATTCCTTTACTGTTGCAACTGTGGCATCTTATCTTTCGTAAGTCTTACATTTGTACAGTAGTGGTCAATGAACTTGAAACATGCCAATGTCTGTCTTCATGTAACCTTTTATAAGAGAAGTCATTGGGAAGCCTTTCTTTTTTACATCAACATTAGTTTTTTTTCGCACGATGCGCATGCTCTGATCAAACACACTCCACTCAAACAAACTCCACTCACATGGCAGCCACACTGGTTAGAGGACGTTACAGGCAGCTAACAGACATACTCATACTGCCTGATAATGACCTCTTGTGTGTCTCAACTGGGGTCATTTGCATCTATCAATGCAAAACATTGTTGATGTGACATTTACGTCCAGGGATCGTGCACACAGGGACGGTAACTGTTTGGTTATATCTGTATACTCTTACTTGACTGTGAGACTATTATGAGTGTTCGCGATGCAAATGTCTGTGTTTGTGAAGCCCAAAGGCATCTGAGAAATGTGTTGCTTTTCTGCTTCCAAACTGTTATCAGCTCCAGACAGATACGATCTGTGTCTCTCTCTAGTGCCTGGCTATTAGGTCACATCCACAGAGAGTGCTATTCACCCGCTCCCCTGATGTCCTGCCACTGTACACACGCACACACGCATACGTACACAAGCATGCACGTGTACACATGCACGCATGAATGCACACACACACAGGCGCACGCGCACACAGCACTCACACACACACACACACACACACACACACACAGAGACAGACACACAGAGCCTACAGTGACAATGATCCAGTCTTGTGGTGAAGAGTCGAGGAGGAGAGAGGAGACGAGAGGGGAGAGGAGGAGGAGGAGGGTGTAGGAGAAACAAAAGCCAGTCTATCAGAGCTAAATGAGATCCAGCCCAGCAGAGTCCTGTGAGGGGCGTCTGTTAGCTCAGTGTCCCAGCCTCCCTGACATCATCCCTGGGTTTTTCTCTGCTGACAGCCTCCCAGCCAGAGCAGAGCAGAGCAGCAGGGATTACCTCCACTACATACACATCTCTACAGCCAATACAGACACACTCTCACCTGTTGTTAGGTTAGTTTGGAAGAGGTGAGACTTCAGAGGGATAGACCACACGTGAGCTTAGAATGATAAGGTTCTATCTCCGTTTAGGGTAGTTCAGAGATATTGAGCGTCAAAGTTTTTACATTCCATTATGTTTTGTGAGATGGAACCTTTGTATTTTATTAATTACTTACTCAAAAATGTCAATATTTTAAAAATAACACCACACAGGCATTAATAAACACCTAATGGAGATAGAACCTTATAATTCTAACGTCACGCACTCCTAAAAATCTCTAATAAGTAGAGGGTGTAAGTATCTATATGTTACGGTACATGTGGGAAAACTATGGTTAGGGTTAGACATGCCAACATGTACCAAGTCACCCTAGCACCTAACCCTAACCCTAGTTTTCCCACATGTACCGTATTCCCACATGTACTGTAACATATATAATGCATTAACAATATCTTGATTGAAATGTTCACGACACTACTAGTACTACTACACCATCAGAACTAACTGAATTAAGATGCGTTTGACCGCAAACCCAGCTCTGACATTAGTGGTCAGAAGGTTGTCGGAGGTGAACTAAAACCCTCTAGCGGGCGTTCTGGTGTCACCCTGCCTTACAGAACGGTTTGTGGCTAGGCTGATGTTTGCTCAAGACCACAATGGGCGTTCACAGTAATGTCAACACTATAAGGGCTGTTTTAATCCTTAGACAAACCCTCCAACCTCCAGTCATGGTTAGGCCTCCGGCCTGCTCCTGCTCAATTGACCAGCCTTTGTGCTGTTGTGGGTTAATCTAAAGGGGCTGTTAGAATTTTAGAATGTTAGAATGTTAGAATTCAGAATGGTCCCCATCATAAATCGGGTTCTATATTTATTTTCATATCAGTTTTTCTTTTTCATTGTAGAATTGTATCTATTATACGTGGTATGAAATGACTTGGCATCAGATTGTCAACGTCAAGTGTTTAATTAAATACCAAACCTGGCAAAATGATTGATTGTACCCAATTCAATGGGTGATTATTATGACAATTTAGTTGTTTTCTCAATGATATTGGATATGATATGAACTCATAAGGTTCTCCTGCAGACTTCAGTACATTTAACACAAGTCTATCAGAGCCTGATGATGTACAATATGTAATCCACTATTGGCTTTGTTTCCGAGTGAGTCTAGACAACCTGGTATGAATCATGTTGACCTGGCTTGGCCCCTGGGCTGGACAATATCGACAATATGTTTGATTTACGAACCACAGTACCGTTTATTCACGGTTTTAAAAATATTTCCTATATTTAACTTTCATACCCGCATACACATAGATGTACGCATACATACTGGGCTGTTCTAACCTGTATTTAATAGGACTTCTGTGACTGTATATTATATTATTAAGTAAAATTCTGTATTATTGTCTGTACTGGATGTAATGGACCTAAACGACCACCAGAGGGCAGTAGAGAGGTATGAGGGCGCTGTGCTGTGTGCATACATACAATCAGCCACTCTGAAGCACACTAGGGGGCCTGCAGCTGCTAACAGGGATAAACTCCTTAATCCCATTCAGAAATCCAACTGCAGTTCGCTGGGAATTACCATGACCATTCCCAAATACTGGGATGAACTAACATAGGAGGTATTATAGGGAATAGTGCCTGGGCTGCTTTTTGCTTGGCAAGGAGAGAGGACGTGAGCTTAGAATGATAAGGTTCTATCTCCGTTTAGAATGATAAGGTTCTATCTCCGTTTAGAATGAGAAGGTTCTATCTCCGTTTAGAATGATAAGGTTCTATCTCCGTTTAGAATGATAAGGTTCTATCTCCGTTTAGAATGAGAAGGTTCTATCTCCGTTTAGAATGAGAAGGTTCTATCTCCGTTTAGAATGAGAAGGTTCTATCTCCGTTTAGAATGAGAAGGTTCTATCTCCGTTTAGGGCAGTTCAGAGATATTGAGCGTCAAAGTTTTTACATTCCATTATGTTCTGTGAGATGGAACCTTTGTATTATATGAATTACTAACTAAAAAATGTCAACATTTTAAAAATAACACCACACAGGCATTAATAAACACCTAATGGATCAGATTATGTAAAAAAACTAACTCAATTTTGACAAAGAATGGAGATAGAACCTTATAATTCTAACGTCACGAGGAGGCAGCAGAGCAGGTGTTGGTAGAAAGAAGAGGGGATGAGATGGGGAAGAAAAGAAGAAGAAGAAAGGACGTGGGTGGAAGGAGGAGGAGGGGGGTGGAGGGGTAAAGGACGTTTTACTGGCATCTGGTAAATGTAAGGGTGAGGAGGGGGAGGGGGAGGGGGAGGGAGAGGGAGGGAGGGAGGGGGTATCTTTTTCAGATTAATGCTTCCTGTATTGATTGGTCCTGAACACTCCCCCATGGGCCCCAGAGAGTAGAATTAGAAATGTATGCTATTCGGTTGTTAAGTCTGACGTCAAACGTGACGTTTTAGCAACTTCCGGGTCCAAACCAGAAATCCCCTGCACCAGAGTACCAGTGTACTAAAGCACCAGAGTACCAGTGTACTAAAGCACCAGAGTACCAGTGTACTAAAGCACCAGAGTACCAGTGTACTAAAGCACCAGAGTACCAGTGTACTAAAGCACCAGAGTACCAGTGTACTAAAGCACCAGAGTACCAGTGTACTAAAGCACCAGAGTACCAGTGTACTAAAGCACCAGAGTACCAGGGTACTACAGCGGTAGAATGACAGTTCAATAGTTTTTTAGACTCTGATCTATTCATACAACAAGGGACACAGCACTTTCCCGTTTTTCCCATATTGTCAGGGTCTTTGAGCCTCGGAAAAGCGCTATACAAATATAATGAATTATTATTATTACTGCGGCATGTCAAAGACAGCGCCTCAGCCAACGTTGGACCCGGAAACACGTCACGACTTAACAACCGAATTTGGCTTTTAAACTGATCTGAAGGCCCTTGTTCCCTTTGATAAAAAAATTCATAAAATCTTGAGTGAGCATTGATTTGGTGCTTGGAGACCGAATATTCAGTAGATACTCCATGCTGGGGACTCCTCTGAGCTGGGGACATATGCTGCTCCATGCTGGGGACTCCTCTGAGCTGGGGACATATGCTGCTCCATGCTGGGGACTCCTCTGAGCTGGGGACCACACCGCTGCTCCATGCTGGGGACTCCTCTGAGCTGGGGACCACACTGCTCCGTGCTGGGGACTCCTCTGAGCTGGGGACTCCTCTGAGCTGGGGACATATGCTGCTCCGTGCTGGGGACTCCTACCTTCCTGTGCGGAGGCCAAGCGGTGTCGCCCCCCCGCCCCCAGGCCCACCCCAGGCCCACCCCAGACCAGATGCTGCGCAGTGAGCCTATGTAGGACGGTGAGTCTTGCTCCCTCGTCCTGGGGTCTTGGGGGTATAATGGGAGGTCTTTATCATGCACCATTAACCCCGTGACGCGGGACGGAGTAACGCGCCGCTCGAGTGAGCAGTCTGCGAGCGTCTGTGTGCGGTGTCGGGGGGCTCTGGCGGGGTCATAAGTGCGTGGATGTTTGTAGAGGCCCCGGCTGTAGGTCAACTGTAGGGTCGCCATACATGTAGCAGCGGCGTTGTATCAAGAGTGAAGACGAGCAGAAGGAATGTTTGCTTTGCTCAGTGGGTGTGTGTATGTATGTGTGTGTGTGTGTGTGTGTGTGTGTAAGCGCCCATGCGAATCATCCAGGAATGTAGCGGGTAGGAGTGATTCCCTGCCACTGATACACCGCCCACACTACCAGCCCCTCCTCTCACACATTTAACACACACAATTACACACATGTTTCATGGTTCATTTCTTATAGATGATTGTATACATAGTGGCATGATCTGAACCGATCGTATGAATTATGCAGCCACGCTAAGTCTCGCTGGAGAGAGCAATGCAAGGATGCAAGGAACTATTGTAAACTTGTGACGTTAGATTTATAAGGTTCTATCTCAATTTTTGTCAAAATTTTGTTTTTTACATAATCTATTTTTGTCATAATTAGGTATTTATTAATGCCTGTGTGGTGTTATTTTTAAATTTTTGACATTTTTGAGTTAGTAATTCATAAAATACAAAGGTTCCATCTCACAAAACATAATGGAATGTAAAAACTTTGACGCTCAATATCTCTGAAATGCCCTAAACGGAGATAGAACCTTATAATTCTAAGCTCACCCACTGTTGAAGATGGTGAAAATCCTTGAGAGAGCTAATTTGATGAAGTTCAGGGTTAGCATGTTAAGTACCGTACTATTATATTATGACGTCTACATGTTTGCAGGTGTGATCCTCCATCCTCTCATTTGAATCTCATTCAGCATGAATGTTGTGCATCAAAAACCTATGTTAGCCAGCTGAGCCTTATTATGTTAGCTATGGTCTCTGTTAAGTGTATGTTAGCTAACTATGTTAAGCCTGGTCTCTCTTTGCTAATGCAAATCCTCAGGTCTAAAAGGCTGAAAGGTTACTCATCCCCCAACCCACCACCTCCATAACAATAGGATAATAGGGATGGGAGTGGAAGGAGAGGGAGGAAAAGAAAGAGAGGGAGGAGACAGGGAAAACAGGAAATTATCTTGACATGGAAATGGTGGGTTGACGTTTTCCAGACCACAACCTGTGACTGATCTCCTCTCCCACCCCCCACGTCTCCCCCCCACCCCCCACCCTCACCCCTCAGGCAGTCACTAGGAAACACAATAGAGGGATATTAACACCACTGTATGGGACCACCTTTACTGGGGGAAATGACCCCAACCATTAGAACCACATCTGTGTGAGAAGGGGGGAACTGTTGATTTTATTTTGGAATTTTCTGATTTTTGAATTTTAACTTGCCAGGCTGGTATACATACAGGACTGTACATTTAAACATGTTGGGCTGTCTTGAACATGTTACATGTTTTAGGCTGTGCTCAGTTGATTGTGTTCAGCTGTTTTGAGTTGACTACCTTTTAGGCAGTGTTGAGTGTATGAACTGTTGTTGTGGATCTTTGCCAGGTGGTTCAGGAGTAGGGGGGAGGGTCAGAGGAGTATAGGAGGGGCTAGGGGGAGGGCAGGGTTGGTGCAGGAGGAGGAGAGTTGGGGCAGGCTTTTGTGTGGGAGCCAGAGGGCCAGAACAATTATTATTGAACAATAAATATTGTCTGTTACAAATGATACTCCACCTCTAACCGGGTTCGATCCACGGGCGCTGTCCTGCATTTTCCTACATGTCGGTTAATAATAATAATAATAATAATAGATTTTATTTGTATTGCACTTTTCCTTCAAAAGAACCTCAAAGAGACTATTGTCTTTGTTGTTTGTAGGCCTATCGCCTATGTCGAATTGACGTCACTGCTTTCTTCACGGTACCCAAACCAAATCGGAATAATAATAATAATAATAATAATAATAATGATAATAATAATATAGCACTTTTCCTGCAAAAAAGATTGAAGTGTCGCTCAGTTATATGGATGTTCTGCCACCAAAGGAAAGGCCCTTGCACACCAATGCGTTTTTTACGTCCGTTAAAAAAATTAATTAGAACTCGTGTTGTGTCAATCACGCTTGCACACCGAATCCGTAATATTCGTCCGTCCAAAAAAATAAAATCGGAACAGGTTCGATTTTCGGCGTTTTTCGCGTCCGTCAAAAGCCTTTTGAGAGTTGTGTTTGACCACTCCGCCATGGTATAGACTGGGACACATCGTCAAATTACAACTTTAGGACAGTTGGATTAATGTTTACAGAAGTACATGTCTCAAGTATTATCTCGGCGGTTAGTCGAGTGAAAGAAAAACAACATACAGATGATAATTCACACAATATAATACCACGAAAGCGTACGGCACTAAACAATAATGTTTATTTAGGCAGCATCACTAAACAACAACATTCAGTTGGGCAGCATCACTAAACAATAACATTCATTTGGGCAGCATCATACTCAAACTCAGGCAGAAGGGCAGGGTCCGGCCAGGTTCAGTCACAGACTGCCAGTGCATCATACAGGTACATCATTCACCCCCGGGGCAGTAGCGCAGCGTTTAGGCCTCACCCCCCCGTCTCCCGGGGCAGTAGCGCAGCGTGTGGGCCGCGTCCCCCGTGGCGTCGCACCTGGGACAGGTGTAGTTGCGCAGGCTGGGGCAGGTGACCTTTCCGCTCCGTGTCTTGAGGCGGTGGGACCGGTAGATCTCCGGCGTCTCGCCGTTCTGCTTACAGAAGCCACAGGACTCCTCCGAGGCCAGACTGGAGGAGGCACTACTGGCGGTACGGCTCAGGGTTAAAGTCTCGACAGACTTGGATTCATACAGCTGGACCTGGTGCGTGTGGTCGTGACGGTGGACCTGGTGCGTGTGGTCCCACTGGGGGTGGACCTGGTGCGTGTGGTCGTGGCGGTGGACCTGGGGCGTGTGGTCCCACTGGGGACCGGTGGCCTCCTCTCGTGTCTCCCGGTGCACTCCGGACAGTTGCTGCAGCATGCCGCCCAGATTCATATAGTCGTGCCACATGTCGAAGTGCTGGTTCGGATAAGGACTGCTGCTCTCCTCTGTGACGCGTGTGTTCGGCATGGTTGTGGGGCTTAAATGCCAAGACAGTATTTATATCTACCTGGCTGTCTGGAGAAATTGAAACATTGTTTCAGCTTGTCTGAGATGGCCACGCCCACGCTGTCTGGGAAAATTGAAACATTGTTGCTTGTCTGAGATGGCCATGCTGTCTGGGAAAATTGAAACATTGTTGCTTGTCTGAGATGGCCATGCTGTCTGGGAAAATTGAAACATTGTTGCTTGTCTGAGATGGCCACGTGGCTCCGACATGACCTTCATGACCTTTAGTAACCTTTAGGATGACCAAAGTAACAGTGGTTGGTTTGAAGCAACACTTGTGATATGAGGCACAGTGGCATGTTGTTGTGTTTTGTTGTGTAGTGTTTTGCTATTGAACTTGGCAATGCAATGAAAAATAAACTGTGTTTTCAACGAAGCACTAGATGCAATGTCCATCGATCAAACGATTTTCACAAATGTGCCAGATATTGATAAAGATTATTTAAGCAAACACTTGATGTGTGTAGAGATGGAAATAGTAATTATAGTTTAGCATGTTAACTAGTAGGCTATAAAATATATATTATATACAATTATTTGATATGAAGACAGAAATAAATATAGGCTACAGTAGATGGGCCTATTCAATAGAGTGCTAAAGGTGTGTGTGTGTGTGTGTGTGTGTGTGTGTGTGTTTTACGTCTTCTTTTGCACCTCACTGCACCGAGTGCAACATGATAGATGGACCTTGCATCTAATACTTAATAGAAGGTGCCGTCTCGGCTCCCTCTCTCCCTCCATCACTCTCTCCTTAAACTATAGAGTTCTGCAGTGTCCTACCACTTGGTTTTAATCCTAGGTTAAACCTTGCGATCATTTCATATGATGTTGATGTTTGTTCCAGCGGTGTCCCAGTGTTGTCCTCAGTTGCACCAGGTCCAGAGACGGACAGAGGTCTAGACTCTAGAGGCCCAGTCTCTAGCAGACGTCTAGACGTCCGTCTGCTAGTTGATGATCCGGCTCCTTAGCTGATGGCCGGCAGGTGCATGCATTGATTGCATTCCTTTCGTTTTTTTAGTTAAACTAGTTTTTTTCAGTTGAGTAAACTTTTACAGTTGTTCCTCAATTGCTTACACACTAACACTGGAACGCGATGACCAACGCCTTAGACTCATGTACCTTATCTAACGCCATTATCTTGCACCAATATGCCATCTTTGCAGAGAGAGAGAGAGAGGACATACATCAGTGGTCAATTGGTTCTTCGAAATGTCTATTCATTTGATGGTGTGTGTGTCATTTGACAACAACATTTCATTTTGAGAAGACAACATTGTTTTGAATGCAGTGTTTTGCTTTTACAAAACATTTGTGGAGTCTGGGGTTTTGTGTGGGAGTTTTTTGGATTTGTGTTTAGAGTTTTTAAGAAAATGAGCCACGCTTTCAGAACACGCGTGTAACCAATTGAGAACATCTGTAATAGCGCAGACCGTGTTCAAGACATCATTCCAAATATGTTGAATTAACATAATTTTGTTCGCATTATAATGCAAAATAGCAGAATATCAGCAGCTAGAAAGAAATGTTTCAAGTTGTTCCCTCACACTGTAGACTACCAACCTGTCAATCCTCTAGCCCAGGGGTGCTCACACTTTTTAGGCTTGTGAGCTACTTTTCAAATTACCAGCTCAACAAGATCTACCAACCAAATAAAACATATTGCCATTGCTGCGAACACAAAAATGTACTGTAATAATAACAAATTAAGGCCACGCTACACTGTTTCAAAATCAAAGAAGAGATTTATTAAACTATATAACAAATATTCACACTGGTAGTCCATTAACATTAACATTAACTCAGGAGCTCTGAGTGGTTTACACCAGACTGGCCAGTGCCAAGCCAGGTGCCATCGACGTCTCCGGGCGGCGGAGTGTGTGTGTGTGTGTCTGTCTGTCTGTCTGTGTGTGTCTGTCTGTCTGTCTGTCTGTCTGTGTGTGTGTGTGTGTGTGTGTGTCTGTCTGTCTGTCTGTGTGTGCATGTGTGTGTGCTTGTGTCTGTCTGTCTGTCTGTGTGTGTGTGTGTGTGTGTGTGTGTGTGTGCTTGTCTGTGTGTGAGTGTGTGTGTGTTGTGAGGCGGCGCGGGGCTGAGTGATGCCCTCTCCTGTGTGGTCCAGACGGGAGGCGTCCCCGGCTACTTTTCAAAAAACAATATTAAAAAAAAATTTTTTTAAACTTTTTTAAAAAAAATTTTTTTTTGCAATGCCGTGTGATCTACCCACACTACCTTCGCGATCGACCGGTCGATCGCGATCGACGTAATGAGCACCCCTGCAGTCTAGCCAGACTAACGCTTTAACACTGGTGTTGCTGAACAAGTAATGTGACCCCTTATAAACCATACTGCAGCCAATAATGGGCGGCTGTGGTGCAGGAGGTAGAGCCGCCATCTAATGATCGCAAGGTTGGCAGATCGGCGGTTCAAGCCCCGGCTGGCCACATGTCGAAGTGTCCTTGGCCAAGACACTGAACCCAAAATAGCTCCCAGTGAGCGGGCCGGCGCCTTGCATGGTAGCTTGCAGCCATTGGTGTGTGAATGTGTGTGTGAATGAGTGAATGAGAGGCCGTTGTAAAGCGCTTTGGATAAAGGCCCTATATAAGTGCAGTCCATTTACCATTTACCAATAACCTACAGACGTGGAGGGCTGCTCTTCATACAAAACGGGCTAAAACAGGAACATATAACATATTGTATATCATTGTAAGAAACATTGTCTGAAACTAAAACCTCAAGGAAGGTCAAGAGAGAGCACACTCGTTTAAATATGTTGTCAGAACGGTGAGACATAATTGTTGGTACCAGTTTGGAGCCATTTTATCACCAGTTAAACAACTCAAATATGACAAAGCAGTCCTTCCCATCCCCACTCCCAATACAAACCTATCGGCCGGTTCATCCTCACACTCCTTGAGCAGCAGGTCAGAAAAGAGTTTGAGCCCCGCGGTGGCGCAGCGGTCTAAGCATTAGCCTCTGGTGCAAGCTGCCCACCGGGGACTGGGATCGAATCCCGGTCTCGCCAGACCCGGATATGGCCGGGGCCCACGGGGAGCGGCATATTGAGCGGCCGCTCCCGAGGGCGGTATAGGACTTCATTCATTAGAACCACATCTGTGTGAGAAGGGGGAAACTGTTGATTTTATTTTGGAATTTTCAGATTTTTGAATTTTAACTGCCAGGCTGGTATACAAACAGGACTGTACATTCAAACATGTTGGGCTGTCTTGAACATGTTACATGTTTTATTTAGGCTGTGCTCAGTTGATTGTGTTCAGCTGTTTTTCTGACTACCTCTTAGGCAGTGTTGAGTGTATGAACTGTTGTTGTGGATCTTTGCCAGGTGGTTCAGGAGTAGGGGGGAGGGTCAGAGTCGACAGAGGGGGGGGGGGGGGGGCCTAGGGGGAGGGCAGGGTTGGTGCAGGAGGAGGAGAAAGGGGGTGGGGGGGGTGTAGTAGAGTTGGGGCAGGCTTTTGTGTGGGAGCCAGAGGGCCAGAACAATTATTATTGAACAATAAATATTGTCTGTTACAAATGATACTCCACCTCTAACCGGGTTCGATCCACGGGCGCTGTCCTGCATTTTCCTACATGTCGGATAATAATAATAATAATAGTAATAATAATAATAATCGATGTTATTTGTATTGCACTTTTCCTTCAAAAGAACCTCAAAGAGACTATTGTCTTTGTTGTTTGTAGGCCTATCGCCTATGTCGAATTGACGTCACTGCTTTCTTCACGGTACCCAAACCAAATCGGAATAATAATAATAATAATAATAATAATAATATAGCACTTTTCCTGCAAAAAAGATTGAAGTGTCGCTCAGTTATATGGATGTTCTGCCACCAAAGGAAAGGCCCTTGCACACCAATGCGTTTTTTACGTCCGTTAAAAAAATTAATTACAACTCGTGTTGTGTCAATCACGCTTGCACACCGAATCCGTAATATTCGTCCGTCCAAAAAAATAAAATCGGAACAGGTTCGATTTTCGGCGTTTTTCGCGTCCGTCAAAAGCCTTTTGAGAGTTGTGTTTGACCACTCCGCCATGGTATAGACTGGGACACATCGTCAAATTACAACTTTAGGACAGTTGGATTAATGTTTACAGAAGTACATGTCTCAAGTATTATCTCGGCGGTTAGTCGAGTGAAAGAAAAACAACATACAGATGATAATTCACACAATATAATACCACGAAAGCGTACGGCACTAAACAATAATGTTTATTTAGGCAGCATCACTAAACAACAACATTCAGTTGGGCAGCATCACTAAACAATAACATTCATTTGGGCAGCATCATACTCAAACTCAGGCAGAAGGGCAGGGTCCGGCCAGGTTCAGTCACAGACTGCCAGTGCATCATACAGGTACATCATTCACCCCCGGGGCAGTAGCGCAGCGTTTAGGCCTCACCCCCCCGTCTCCCGGGGCAGTAGCGCAGCGTGTGGGCCGCGTCCCCCGTGGCGTCGCACCGGGGACAGGTGTAGTTGCGCAGGCTGGGGCAGGTGACCTTTCCGCTCCGTGTCTTGAGGCGGTGGGACCGGTAGATCTCCGGCGTCTCGCCGTTCTGCTTACAGAAGCCACAGGACTCCTCCGAGGCCAGACTGGAGGAGGCACTACTGGCGGTACGGCTCAGGGTTAAAGTCTCCAGGTGGACCTGGTGCGTGTGGTCCCGGCGGTGGACCTGGTGCGTGTGGTCGTGGCGGTGGACCTGGGGCGTGTGGTCCCGGCGGTGGACCTGGTGCGTGTGGTCCCGGCGGTGGACCTGGTGCGTGTGGTCCCGGCGGTGGACCTGGTGCGTGTGGTCCCACTGGGGACCGGTGGCCTCCTCTCGTGTCTCCCGGGGCACTCCGGACAGTTGCTGCAGCATGCCGCCCAGATTCATATAGTCGTGCCACATGTCGAAGTGCTGGTTCGGATAAGGACTGCTGCTCTCCTCTGTGACGCGTGTGTTCGGCATGGTTGTGGGGCTTAAATGCCCAGACAGTATTTATATCTACCTGGCTGTCTGGAGAAATTGAAACATTGTTTCAGCTTGTCTGAGATGGCCACGCTGTCTGGGAAAATTGAAACATTGTTGCTTGTCTGAGATGGCCACGCTGTCTGGGAAAATTGAAACATTGTTGCTTGTCTGAGATGGCCATGCTGTCTGGGGAAAATTGAAACATTGTTGCTTGTCTGAGATGGCCACGTGGCTCCGACATGACCTTCATGACCTTTAGTAACCTTTAGGATGACCAAAGTAACAGTGGTTGGTTTGAAGCAACACTTGTGATATGAGGCACAGTGGCATGTTGTTGTGTTTTGTTGTGTAGTGTTTTGCTATTGAACTTGGCAATGCAATGAAAAATAAACTGTGTTTTCAACGAAGCACTAGATGCAATGTCCATCGATCAAACGATTTTCACAAATGTGCCAGATATTGATAAAGATTATTTAAGCAAACACTTGATGTGTGTAGAGATGGAAATAGTAATTATAGTTTAGCATGTTAACTAGTAGGCTATAAAATATATATTATATACAATTATTTGTTATGAAGACAGAAATAAATATAGGCTACAGTAGATGGGCCTATTCAATAGAGTGCTAAAGGTGTGTGTGTGTGTGTGTGTGTGTGTGTGTGTGTGTGTGTGTGTGTGTGTTTTACGTCTTCTTTTGCACCTCACTGCACCGAGTGCAACATGATAGATGGACCTTGCATCTAATACTTAATAGAAGGTGCCGTCTCGGCTCCCTCTCTCCCTCCATCACTCTCTCCTTAAACTATAGAGTTCTGCAGTGTCCTACCACTTGGTTTTAATCCTAGGTTAAACCTTGCGATCATTTCATATGATGTTGATGTTTGTTCCAGCGGTGTCCCAGTGTTGTCCTCAGTTGCACCAGGTCCAGAGACGGACAGAGGTCTAGACTCTAGAGGCCCAGTCTCTAGCAGACGTCTAGACGTCCGTCTGCTAGTTGATGATCCGGCTCCTTAGCTGATGGCCGGCAGGTGCATGCATTGATTGCATTCCTTTCGTTTTTTTAGTTAAACTTGTTTTTTTCAGTTGAGTAAACTTTTACAGTTGTTCCTCAATTGCTTACACACTAACACTGGAACGCGATGACCAACGCCTTAGACTCATGTACCTTATCTAACGCCATTATCTTGCACCAATATGCCATCTTTGCAGAGAGAGAGAGAGAGGACATACATCAGTGGTCAATTGGTTCTTCGAAATGTCTATTCATTTGATTTG
Source organism: Nansenia antarctica (assembly GCF_963989245.1). Lineage (NCBI taxonomy): Eukaryota > Metazoa > Chordata > Actinopteri > Argentiniformes > Microstomatidae > Nansenia > Nansenia antarctica. Next base: position 2,859,841 of record NC_137677.1, read on the forward strand.
AGAAGACAACATTGTTTTGAATGCAGTGTTTTGCTTTTACAAAACATTTGTGGAGTCTGGGGTTTTGTGTGGGAGTTTTTTGGATTTGTGTTTAGAGTTTTTAAGAAAATGAGCCACGCTTTCAGAACACGCGTGTAACCAATTGAGAACATCTGTAATAGCGCAGACCGTGTTCAAGACATAATTCCAAATATGTTGAATTAACATAATTTTGTTCGCATTATAATGCAAAATAGCAGAATATCAGCAGCTAGAAAGAAATGTTTCAAGTTGTTCCCTCACACTGTAGACTACCAACCTGTCAATCCTCTAGCCAGACTAACGCTTTAACACTGGTGTTGCTGAACAAGTACTGTGACCCCTTATAAACCATACTGCAGCCAATAATGGGCGGCTGTGGCGCAGGAGGTAGAGCCGCCATCTAATGATCGCAAGGTTGGCAGATCGGCGGTTCAAGCCCCGGCTGGCCACATGTCGAAGTGTCCTTGGGCAAGACACTGAACCCCAAATTGCTCCCAGTGAGCGGGCCGGCGCCTTGCATGGTAGCTTGCAGCCATTGGTGTGTGAATGTGTGAATGAGTGGCCGTTGTAAAGCGCTTTGGATAAAGGCCCTATATAAGTCAGTCCATTTACCAATAACCTACAGACGTGGAGGGCTGCTCTTCATACAAAACGGGCTAAAACAGGAACATAACATTGTATATCATTGCAAGAAACATTGTCTGAAACTAAAACCTCAAGGAAGGTCAAGAGAGAGCACACTCGTTTAAATATGTTGTCAGAACGGTGAGACATAATTGTTGGTACCAGTTTGGAGCCGTTTATCACCAGTTAAACAACTCAAATATGACAAAGCAGTCTTTCCCATCCCCACTCCCAATACAAACCTATAGGCTGGTTCATCCTCACACTCCTTGAGCAGCAGGTTAGACAAGAGTTTGGTTTCAAGGCGATGGAAAAGGCTACAGTGTCTTAATTAATTAATTAATTTTGCCATTTAGCAGACGCTTTTAATCCAAAACGGCTTTTAATCCAAAGCGATTTACAATTACGAATTACAGGGACATTCCCCCTGGAGTAACTGAGGGCTAAGTGCCTTACCCAAGGACCACCTTTACTGGGGGAAATGACCCCAACCATTAGAACCACATCTGTGTGAGAAGGGGAAACTGTTGATTTTATTTTGGAATTTTGAATTTTGAATTTTAACTAACTGCCAGGCTGGTATACATACAGGACTGTACATTCAAACATGTTGGGCTGTCTTGAACATGTTACAGTTGATTGTGTTCATCTGTTTTGACTACCTCTTAGGCAGTGTTGAGTGTATGAACTGTTGTTGTGGATCTTTGCCAGGTGGTTCAGGAGTAGGGGGGAGGGTCAGAGTCGACAGAGGGTGGGAGGGGCTAGGGGGAGGGCAGGGTTGGTGCAGGAGGAGGAGAAAGGGGGTGGGGTGGGTGGGGTAGAGTTGGGGCAGGCTTTTGTGTGGGAGCCAGAGGGCCAGAACAATTATTATTGAACAATAACTATTGTCTGTTACAACTGATACTCCACCTCTAACCGGGTTCGATCCACGGGCGCTGTCCTGCATTTTCCTACATGTCGGTTAATAATAATAATAATAATATTAATAATAATCGATTTTATTTGTATTGCACTTTTCCTTCAAAAGAACCTCAAAGAGACTATTGTCTTTGTTGTTTGTAGGCCTATCGCCTATGTCGAATTGACGTCACTGCTTTCTTCACGGTACCCAAACCAAATCGGAATAATAATAATAATAATAATATAGCACTTTTCCTGCAAAAAAGATTGAAGTGTCGCTCAGTTATATGGATGTTCTGCCACCAAAGGAAAGGCCCTTGCACACCAATGCGTTTTTTACGTCCGTTAAAAAAATTATTTAGAACTCGTGTTGTGTCAATCACGCTTGCACACCGAATCCGTAATATTCGTCCGTCCAAAAAAATAAAATCGGAACAGGTTCGATTTTCTGCGTTTTTCGCGTCCGTCAAAAGCCTTTTGGGAGTTGTGTTTGACCACTCCGCCATGGTATAGACTGGGACACATCGTCAAATTACAACTTTAGGACAGTTGGATTAATGTTTACAGAAGTACATGTCTCAAGTATTATCTCGGCGGTTAGTCGAGTGAAAGAAAAACAACATACAGATGATAATTCACACAATATAATACCACGAAAGCGTACGGCACTAAACAATAATGTTTATTTAGGCAGCATCACTAAACAACAACATTCAGTTGGGCAGCATCACTAAACAATAACATTCATTTGGGCAGCATCATACTCAAACTCAGGCAGAAGGGCAGGGTTCAGTCACAGACTGCCAGTGCATCATACAGGTACATCATTCACCCCCGGGGCAGTAGCGCAGCGTGTGGGCCGCGTCCCCCGGGGCAGTAGCGCAGCGTGTGGGCCGCGTCCCCCGTGGCGTCGCACCTGGGACAGGTGTAGTTGCGCAGGCTGGGGCAGGTGACCTTTCCGCTCCGTGTCTTGAGGCGGTGGGACCGGTAGATCTCCGGCGTCTCGCCGTTCTGCTTACAGAAGCCACAGGACTCCTCCGAGGCCAGACTGGAGGAGGCACTACTGGCGGTACGGCTCAGGGTTAAAGTCTCGACAGACTTGGATTCATACAGCTGGACCTGGTGCGTGTGGTCGTGACGGTGGACCTGGTGCGTGTGGTCCCACTGGGGGTGGACCTGGTGCGTGTGGTCGTGGCGGTGGACCTGGGGCGTGTGGTCCCACTGGGGACCGGTGGCCTCCTCTCGTGTCTCCCGGTGCACTCCGGACAGTTGCTGCAGCATGCCGCCCAGATTCATATAGTCGTGCCACATGTCGAAGTGCTGGTTCGGATAAGGACTCCTCTCCTCTGTGACTCCTGGTGTGTTCGGCATGGTTGTGGGGCTTAAATGCCCAGACAGTATTTATATCTACCTGGCTGTCTGGAGAAATTGAAACATTGTTTCAGCTTGTCTGAGATGGCCACGCTGTCTGGGAAAATTGAAACATTGTTGCTTGTCTGAGATGGCCATGCTGTCTGGGAAAATTGAAACATTGTTGCTTGTCTGAGATGGCCACGTGGCTCCGACATGACCTTCATGACCTTTAGTAACCTTTAGGATGACCAAAGTAACAGTGGTTGGTTTGAAGCAACACTTGTGATATGAGGCACAGTGGCATGTTGTTGTGTTTTGTTGTGTAGTGTTTTGCTATTGAACTTGGCAATGCAATGAAAAATAAACTGTGTTTTCAACGAAGCACTAGATGCAATGTCCATCGATCAAACGATTTTCACAAATGTGCCAGATATTGATAAAGATTATTTAAGCAAACACTTGATGTGTGTAGAGATGGAAATAGTAATTATAGTTTAGCATGTTAACTAGTAGGCTATAAAATATATATTATATACAATTATTTGATATGAAGACAGAAATAAATATAGGCTACAGTAGATGGGCCTATTCAATAGAGTGCTAAAGGTGTGTGTGTGTGTGTGTGTGTGTGTGTGTGTTTTACGTCTTCTTTTGCACCTCACTGCACCGAGTGCAACATGATAGATGGACCTTGCATCTAATACCTAATAGAAGGTGCCGTCTCGGCTCCCTCTCTCCCTCCATCACTCTCTCCTTAAACTATAGAGTTCTGCAGTGTCCTACCACTTGGTTTTAATCCTAGGTTAAACCTTGCGATAATTTCATATGATGTTGATGTTTGTTCCAGCGGTGTCCCAGTGTTGTCCTCAGTTGCACCAGGTCCAGAGACGGACAGAGGTCTAGACTCTAGAGGCCCAGTCTCTAGCAGACGTCTAGACGTCCGTCTGCTAGTTGATGATCCGGCTCCTTAGCTGATGGCCGGCAGGTGCATGCATTGATTGCATTCCTTTCGTTTTTTTAGTTAAACTTGTTTTTTTCAGTTGAGTAAACTTTTACAGTTGTTCCTCAATTGCTTACACACTAACACTGGAACGCGATGACCAACGCCTTAGACTCATGTACCTTATCTAACGCCATTATCTTGCACCAATATGCCATCTTTGCAGAGAGAGAGAGAGGACATACATCAGTGGTCAATTGGTTCTTCGAAATGTCTATTCATTTGATGGTGTGTGTGTCATTTGACAACAACATTTCATTTTGAGAAGACAACATTGTTTTGAATGCAGTGTTTTGCTTTTACAAAACATTTGTGGAGTCTGGGGTTTTGTGTGGGAGTTTTTTGGATTTGTGTTTAGAGTTTTTAAGAAAATGAGCCACGCTTTCAGAACACCCGTGTAACCAATTGAGAACATCTGTAATAGCGCAGACCGTGTTCAAGACATAATTCCAAATATGTTGAATTAACATAATTTTGTTCGCATTATAATGCAAAATAGCAGAATATCAGCAGCTAGAAAGAAATGTTTCAAGTTGTTCCCTCACACTGTAGACTACCAACCTGTCAATCCTCTAGCCAGACTAACGCTTTAACACTGGTGTTGCTGAACAAGTACTGTGACCCCTTATAAACCATACTGCAGCCAATAATGGGCGGCTGTGGCGCAGGAGGTAGAGCCGCCATCTAATGATCGCAAGGTTGGCAGATCGGCGGTTCAAGCCCCGGCTGGCCACATGTCGAAGTGTCCTTGGGCAAGACACTGAACCCCAAATTGCTCCCAGTGAGCGGGCCGGCGCCTTGCATGGCAGCTTGCCGTCATTGGTGTGTGAATGTGTGTGTGAATGGGTGAATGAGTGGCCGTTGTAAAGCGCTTTGGATAAAGGCCCTATATAAGTCAGTCCATTTACCATTTACCAATAACCTACAGACGTGGAGGGCTGCTCTTCATACAAAACGGGCTAAAACAGGAACATAACATATTGTATATCATTGCAAGAAACATTGTCTGAAACTAAAACCTCAAGGAAGGTCAAGAGAGAGCACACTCGTTTAAATATGTTGTCAGAACGGTGAGACATAATTGTTGGTACCAGTTTGGAGCCATTTTATCACCAGTTAAACAACTCAAATATGACAAAGCAGTCCTTCCCATCCCCACTCCCGATACAAACCTATAGGCCGGTTCATCCTCACACTCCTCGAGCAGCAGGTTAGAAAATAGTTTGGTTTATCCCCCGCGGTGGCGTAGCGGTCTAAGCATCAGCCACTAGTGCAAGCTGCCCACCGGGGACTGGGATCGAATCCCGGTCTCGCCAGACCCGGATATGGCCGGGGCCCACGGGGAGCAGCATATTGAGCGGCCGCTCCCAAGGGGGGTATAGGACTATTTCCGAACAAGGATCCGTCGCGCAACACCGCCCCCGTCTGGTGCTGGAGTAACGGTGTCGGGCTCGAGGAGCCAGTCAGCTAGTCTGCCTGGCGATCTCCTCTGGGGCTGCCGGCCACGGGGTCGTGCGGCGGATCCTACGCAATAGGCGACAGGGGATAATTGGACACTAGGTTGGGTGAAAAAGGGATAAAATCAAAAATAAATTTAAATAAAAAGAAAAGAGTTTGGTTTCAAGGCGATGGAAAAGGCTACAGTGTCTTCATAGTCCATAGACTAGTGTCCCTGAGTGACACGTAGGAAAATAACAACTCATTTTCATAAGTGATTTGAGAAGTTTACAAATACTGCTGACCTGTCATGGTAAAGGGATGTTGGACACCTGAACGTCCAATAGAGTGAGAGAGTCTCTTTTACAGGTTGGCCTTAGAAACGGCAGTGTCTTCAAAGAAGACACACACACACGCACACACGCACGCACGCACACACTCACACACACACACACACACACTGGCGGACTCAGGGGGGGGGCAGAGGGGGCGACCGCCCCTCCTGGTGCCCCCATGGTTGAAAAACGTCTCGCTTAAGTGCCCTTTTGAGTAGCAAAAATGCAATTTTGAGTGGCGAAAATGAGAGGACGTGCCCTATTGGTGCCCCTCCAATGGTCTAAACTTGACCATGTGCCCCCACAGTTGAAAAACGTTGCACTAAAGTGCCCTTTTGAGTGGCAAAATTAGAGGATGTGCCCTATTGGCTGCCCTTCCAATGGTCTAAACTTGACCATGTGCACTGATGGGGTCCCATGTTGTGCAGTAGGTGCCCTTTTTTCCTTTTCGCCCCCCTGCCCTTCAAACAGCCTGAGTCCACCACTGTCCCTGAGTGACGCATAGGAAAATAACAACTCATTTTCATAAGTGATTTGAGAAGTTTACAAATACTGCTGCTGACCTGTCATAGTAAAGGGATGTTGGACACCTGAACGTCCAATAGAGTGAGAGAGTCTCTTTTACAGGTTGGCCTTAGAAACGGCAGTGTCTTCAAAGAAGACACACACACGCACACACACGCACTCACGCACACACACAGCCTCTTTTGCTTGATACAGCAAAGTGGCACGTCCCCCAAAAAAGAGCTTTTGGCAGTAAATAAAATCACTATGAAAACAGCGAAGATGCGTAGGATGACGTAAAAACTTAAAACTTAAACTTAAAAAAAGGGTAACCACAATGTTTATAAGAACAGTATGTTGTTTATGTCAGTTTGTGCATCATTTTCCTGCTGTCACGTCCGGATAAGGGCCGTACTACGAACCGTCTGTAGAGGCACTAGCGTTTACAGTAAAGGGCTGAGGGAGTTCTCCTCGTCCTCGGAGGCGGATGGGGCCTGCACATCATAGAGTACAGCACAGAGTACAGCACAGTGTTTTATTTGTATAGTATAGTATAGTGGATAGTGTATATAGCCTTTATTTATGTAAACCAGCTCTTTTCCCTTCTTGTTTTAGTATTTTTTTCCAAGCACCAGGGGAGCCCCCCCTCCCAAATGTCGTTGTATGGTACCTGTACTGTATTAATGACAATAAAGACCATTCATTCATTCATTCATTCATTCATCCTCGTCCTCGGAGGCGGATGGGGCCTGCCCTGCACATCCTCGCTGTGTTCGACGTCATGCGTGTCTACGCCGCTCTCAGAGGCCTCAGCAGAGGACGGTGATCCCGACGGCTTTGAGACGCCGACTCCGTCGTTCCGGACCCACGCGAGGTTCAACCTGCTGTTCCCAGTCTTGTGACATGGACTCCAGCAGGCTGGAATCGGAGGGGTTTTCTGTTGTGGTGCCTTTGACGCCCGAGGCCGTCGCTGCCGGTGCTGGTGCTTTACCGGACAGGCCTGGTGGTTG
>NC_137677.1:2874524-2922024 GCF_963989245.1 Nansenia antarctica
AGAGAGAGGGAGAGAGCACAGGGGCAACAGCGCCAGACTCTGGTAGCGGCGGCCTCCAGGGAGGTCGTGTAGTGTTTGTGTGTGTGTGTGTGTGTGTGTGTGTGTGTGTGTGTGTGTGTGTGTGTGTGTGTGTGTAGTGTTGTTAGCTGGTCACGTGACCCAGGCCGGTCTGGGCTAAGTAGGGGCTTTCCAGCGTTCACTCTGTGGTAGACAGGAAGGGGCTCTGGTTGTGTTTATAAAGGTCTGGACTGTGTGTGTGTTTGTGTGTGTGTGTGTGTGTGTGTGTGTGTGTGTGGGCGCATGCATGTGTGCTGCTTGTGTGTGTGTGTGTGTGTGTGTGTGTGTGTGTGTGTGTGTGTGTCGTGCCTCAGGGGCTGCTGTTTCATTGGTTTTTACTATACTAGAGGCCGGGTACCTACCCTGTTTCTCCATTGAGGCTGTGAGAGGGTTAGTGTGTCTGTGTCTGTGTCCCGGGCATAGCTGGGGTAGATTATACCACCGTAGCTCCTCGTTGTTGGAGGTACCAGAGATGCTCTTGTGTTTAACGAGCAGACAGAACTCACCAGGGAATATAAGAGACAGACAGAGAGAGAGAGGAGAGGGACTCTATCTAATGGGTAAGAGCACATCCATACAGTAAAGCTTTTAGATGAGGCTTTTACACAGTCAGCAGATTGGCTACATTGGACTAATAGATAATGGAGCTGGTTTCATGGACACAGATTAAGACTAATCCTAGGCTAGAAATATCCTCGGTTGAGATTTTTTTCCATTGCAAGTGTGTTTTAATCCTGGACTAGTCTTAAACCGTCGACTACAAGCATGTAGTTGTGTGCTTTGCTGCCCTCTTTGGCCAAACACGGTATTACGCTACGTTTTCTAATCTAAATCTGTGCATATCCTTGTAAACAAACACAAGGTAAAATAGGTAGGTAAAGGTCAGTGCTTGACCTCAACGCCAGCTTTTAGGAAGTGCTTTGTTTGGACCAGAACACCACTCTTCACTGGACATTGTTGTGCTTGTTGTGTACTGTGATGCATGTTAGGCTAGATGCCTTAGGTTCGATGCCATCTGATTTTATTTTAGCTACTGTATTTTTGTGTTTAATTTTAATCATGACTGTATCTATATGATGTGTTTATTTTACCCCATAACCTGATTTTTTTCCATTAGGAAATGTAGCCCTTCTACTGTTACTGTTACTTCTGGCAGGGGGGGACCACCAACGGAAATTAGCCTATGGCTATAATTAATTGGGTACATTTACACTGATGTAAATTCCATTTGTAAATTCTGATGTGTGCATTCCATTTAAGTGTTCATTAATGTAGCCTACTGTGTCCCCCTTGAACAAATAAATAAAAATCAAATCAAATCATTCTTGATCATGATATCTCATTCCTTAATGGCTACAGATTTGTCAGGGTCATTTAACTCTTTTAAAGCTCAGATCTACATACTGGACCTTTACTGGAAGTAAGGAGGTTTGTTTTCCTACAGGCATAACGTATTATTATATGACGTGCATATCTTGAATGAATTTCTCCATTGCATGCAGGGCATCTCTCTGTGTGTGTGATTGATGTGTGTGGCCCTCCCATCACCTGTGGGGGCAGAGAGAGGGGCGGAGCAGAGAGACAGAGGGAGAAGGGGGAGAAAGAGAGAGAGAGAGAGGTGGTTGTGGTGGGGAGAGGCAGAGGGGGGAAGGTGAATTGAATGTATCCCTAATAACATAACATATCCCTAATAACATAACTGCAACAATTGAAATTACTGCCAAACAAAGAAGCCAGTGTCAAAGCACAAGTGAGCATCATGAATCTGCAATCTGAAGTAATTATTTGTAACGTAATGGAAAGCTGGATGCTAATTGGCTGCATTAGCTAGGGGTGTGTGTGTGTGTGTGTGTGTGTGTGTGTGTGTGTGTGTGTGTGTGTGTGTGTGTGTGTGTGGTGCCATAATTACAGATTATGACGGGGATTCTACATTGAGTTCTGACTCATTATGAGGGATGACAGAGTGCGTGTGTGTTGTTGTGGGGATGTACAGACTCACCTTTCTGCAACACAGCACAGTGAGAATGTGAGAACTAGCTGATCAATTGTTTGTTGATTGTTTATGTTTATGATATTGTTTGGTTGTTGTGTGTTGTTTTTTATTATGCATTATTATTACACTCAGATCAGCTACAAATGCCCCTTTAGAGACAAATAAAGTTGATTGAATTGGATTGGATAATATATTTCTATCCAATTAGGAGAAGTTTGCAATGTAGCTCCTAGAAAATGTGTTTGCTAAAAATGTGTTTGCTAAATATGGGTTCAAACAAAACACTGATAGATGCCTCGGTGGAGTTTGCGGAGGTTCAAGAGACAATAACATGATAACAACAATTGTTTCTTTCCAGACTGTTGTGTGATAAGTGTATTCCTACAGCATCTGTTCTAACATCTACACAACAGTATCTTTCTGTTGGAGTCAACTGCTCCTGCCTCTACTGTCCACTAGGGGGCGAGACTGGGAGAGGGACAACAACAACATAGAACTGTGTACTGTTCAATGTAGGAATAGAACAATGTTATGACAAAAACTTATGAATAAAAACTGTTTGTAAAATGGATTGATTTGATGTATGTGTGCAGCTAATACAATCTCACAGTATCTCTATTATGAATAATAAAATGCCCTTATATATTATGCCTATAATGCCATGACAACACAGCTTGTTGAAATAATATATAACCAGAGTCATAATGTCAAGGCTTTAAAGCCGAGATGTAAAGATGTCTCTGTCCTATGGAATCTCAGAAGAACAAACAGACAGTAAATCTGGGAGAGGGGGGGGGGGGCTTTGGGGCTTTCGTCTGAGTCAGTGTATGTGTGTGTGTGTGTGTGTGTGTGTGTGTGTGTGTGTGTGTGTGTGTGTGTGTGTCTGTGTGTGTGTGTGTGTGTGTGTGTGTCTGTGTGTGTCCTCTCAGCAGCAGTACACACATGTTCTCAGGCCTGCATCCCAACTACAGGTTCCAACATGACCCACCTATGCATAGTGGCTGGCGGCCTCTTTAGTAGGACATGTTTTCGCTTCTACAACATTTAAGCGCCAGCCACAGCTGTCTTAAGGCTCTGTGGAAACGCAGCAGATATGATCAGCAACCAATATGTCACTATGCTACTCAAGTTACTGTAGGCTACATACATGTATGTCTGATCGTCAGTTTGCGAGGTATACAAGCAGTCAACCTCCAGTGTTTTTTGTTTGTCTGTTTCTTATCTTGCCTATAAATCTATCGTTTATTACTACGTTTTCTACTTTTGCTTTTCCCAGTTTCATTACATTGTGAAAATGACAGTTGGGAGACATTGCAGCACTGCAAATGTTGAGAGAAACTGGCCCTAAGGAAGTGAACCTGTCAGGTTGAATCAGGAGAAATCATGTCACTTGTAAGTTAGATCATGTTGGCTAATGTATGCGAAAGTAGCCTTGTCTAAGTATAAATAATATATACTTCTTTTTTTTTTTAGATCTTTTTTTTTTCATTTAGCCTCCATCTGCCACTCCAAATAACATGACTCTGATTATTCTAGTAAAGAAAAAAAAAGAGATCCACACACTCCAGGTTTTACAAACACCCCTTGGTAGAGCACTTGCGTTGATTGACGTTTGGATTATCCAATCCACGGCCGCAAAGCGTCAGGATTATGTTTGCTCCAGTTCATCTACCAATGACGGAAGTTCTTTTTACAATTACGACGACATATGACATTTGTAAAAAGCCATCTTGGTAGGGTTAGAATGCCCCTTTTTACCTCACTGGTGGTTCAATGGTGCGTAATTACGCACGAGTCGTCAAACCGCATTAATGTTAGAAATGTGTTGTGACCGTGTGTCAGCTCGAGTGATTATTATTTTTTATGTTATTTTTTAAATGAGTCTTTCAAATATTAGTTTGATTAACACGACTTCCATCTTTGTTGTGTCTTGTTTGAACGAGTAAGTGTGAATAGTGTAAGTATTGAATGTTCTTCTTCAGTTGATATGTCTAAAACCATTTATCTTAAATCCAAAATTAATTAATTTATCTCCCAAGTTAAATCGTCAAGACATCTCTATAATTAATAATAATTAACATCTCTCAGAAGTCAATCTGCTACATTGGTTATCTGAGGCTTCGACCTTCACTTTCACACAATGGCTGAGTCGGTGGAGAGACGCGCGTCTACCCGCTGCGCAGCGCGCATGCGCATCACGGCTTGCGGAGAGAAAGGGGGAGAGAGGGGGAGAGAGGAGCGGGTCTACTGCGCATGCGCACCACGGCTTGCAGAGAGAAAGGGGGAGAGAGGAGCGGGGGAGGAACACGAGGAGGGGGAGGGGAGGCAGAGAGAGAAGGGGGAGGAGGTGGAGAGGAGAAAGGGGGGGGGAGGTGGAGAGGGGGGGAGGTGGGGTGCTGGGCTATCTGTCAGTGAGTAAAACTAGAGAAAGACCACTTCTCTGAATGCTGCAATAAAAATAAGAATCTGAAAAATTAAATGACCGCAAACCTATTCATGCATTCCAGTGTGTGACGTCTGCTAGAGATAAAATGTGGACTAATTTATATATTTATAGTTCTCAACAATATGTTCGGCATATTCTATTGATCCTACCTGTCTTACAAAAAAAAAGAAAAAAGCATGGATAGGCCTAAGTAGTGCATGCAAGGTGAACCTGCTGGAAACCTCCAAGCGCCAAATAACCCTGGACACCTCTCCTTGATAAACACAGGTGAGGCTACGCAATATGGTTGTAAGTCCGTTATTAACATGTAATAACTGCGGATATGTGTGTCAGTTGATGTTACAAAAACGGCATTGAAAGGCGCTCCATTGCCATCTTTGTACTATTGGACTGTCCTTTGTGTGTTGGGTTTGCATTGCAATCGAATCTTGACATAAATGATGTCCTGACGCGAGAATGGGCCACTCTGACAAGTTTAATCTTGTGTTGACAGAGAGTATGGGGGTCATCAATCCCCTGCGCGGGGACGGACAGCCACTCGTCACAGTAATGACTGAGGCTGGAGAAGGGGTGTGACCATTCGCTGTGGAAATACTGTCCATTGTTCCTTTCCAGCCAATCAGAGGGAGACATTTTCCGAATTATGGACCAATCACACGACTCTGACCAGCCCCCCGACTCCGCCCACAACTGTATATTAAAGGCTCCCCCGCCGTGCAAGGTTGCCACTGGCACTATAAGTCTTTTTTTTCTTTTACAGTGGTTCGGATCTAGTGGATCGTAATATTATTTTTTCCGATCTCTCCTAAACATTTGTATTAAACATTAGCTTAAGACACAGAAAAATGGCTGACACAAAAGTGGAAACAACTAAGGAGCTCTCCGCCAAGGTAAGTAAAAAGAGGGAATGGATCTGATAAATTACAATTTCTCTACTTTTCTTCTTTCATTGCATTTCGATTCCGGAATAAAGATTTTGAATGGACACGCAACTATCAGAAGCTGGAACAAGTGTTACCCTCATGAAACATCAAAGCGCTCTCTCGTCCATTCGTTATGGCTGTTTTGGTCGTGGATGTTGGATCGGACGCACTTTTTTCATTGGATGATATTGTAGGATTATTGCAAAAACGTAATAATGTAACGAGCCCTCCAAAGTTGCGATCGCTCCAGAAACATTCGCTTCTGTTGCACTGGAGTATAACAGTCTACGCGCGGTCCTTTGTTTATACTAACGGGTGCTTTCCTCTGACCACCAATGCGATGAAACTTGAATATATCAACCGTACACACTTTCTGTTTTAGGGGCTACCGTGATATTGAATTCGCCTTGCGTTTATATTTCACACACTGCTTTACACCGTGGACGCATTTGAGCCTATTGATCCATTCTGCGATTTCATGCCGCGCTCCGGATCTGTCTGTCATAAGTTGGGTTATAGCTACACTTATTGAATCGGTCCTATTGTTAGATATACGAGAGATTGTTTTGCTTGCTGTATGGTGTATAGATATTTATCTATTTATGGTACCGTGCCAAAGCCCTTCAGCCTTTTAGCACAGAAACAGGATATAAATAATCCGCGTAAAGGGTTTGGTTGGTAGAATAAATCAACATGGAAAATAATATTGCCCGACTCAAACTAGCCTGATAAGAAGCGGGAGTGACTGATTTGTAAATAGCTCGTTGGAGAGTGAATAGTAGCTTTGGGTTTTTATGAGTGAGTGATTCGCTCTGTATTGACATGGATAAGCTCCGTACTTGTGTGCGTTGCGCGCAATGTGGCGCGGTCACAATCGGAACACCGGAGACGGTTCCTGCAAGAACAAGGCCACCAGTGGGCTTCAACACGCATCTATGTGAAACCCTAACCCTATTATAAATACAATTAACATAACATAACATCTATGTGCGCCCTTCTGTGCTTTTGGATATGGTGTTTATATGGATTTAATACGTTTTCATGAGAAAAAAAAGCGCACCGTAGCCAGTTCTATAGCCTATGTTTGAAGTCTACAGCGATTTATCTTATTCTCTCCAGCCTGAAGATAGATTAGCTGTGAATTATCGAACTATATATAGTACTAGTCTATATGCGGGGCGCTCCTGCATGGCGCGTAATGCCGATATGAATAGAATAAGGCAACCATAGGAGCGAAAAGTTGAACTGGTGGAAAGTGGAAGCCTTTCTGTGTCTCTCACCCATGCATTCCTCGCTGAAGCATAGCCCTGTTTCAGAGAGAGAGAGAGAGAGAGAGAGAGAGAGAGAGAGAGAGAGAGAGAGAGAGAGAGAGAGAGAGAGAGAGCGAGAGAGCGAGAGAGAGAGGGGGGGAGAGAGAGACATCCGTGCTCTGACGGCCAACAGTAGACTTAATGAGGCCAGCCACTTCTGATCGTTTTTCATTAAATATTGCAAAGCGCCGCTCAGCACCGTGAACACTAACCGCGCCGAACCAATTACGCGCTGAAATGACGTTATTATTATTTTTTGCCTACTTTAATACCGTGATCATATGCTGATCAAACCCATAATATGCTGATCAAACCCATAATATGCTGATAAAACCAAACGATGTTTTTAATACGCTGATTCGAATTGTGATCGATGTTGATTGAGAAATGTAGGCTACGATGCTACCTTTTCCATCACTGAGGTATAAATAAAGGTGATGTTGTAAGAAGGAGGCGGTGCAGGCGTGATGCACCCCCGGTAACCGGCTTATGGGCTCAGGGTTTACTAAAACTATTAATGAAAAAATAATTAATGATAGATTGGCTCATCAGAAGGTGTGAAAACGAATACGAATATTATAGCTATATTTTATTCCTTCGGACGTAAATAATTAAAATTGTCAGAAGTGTAGCTATTTTGTCCTTCAAATGAATAGGCCTTAAAACCGGTTTATTATCGATATGCACCTTTTTACAACACCAACGGCTGAGCTTTAATGATCAACGGTTGATCAAAAAAAACAATTGTTTGGTCTTCATTTGTAAAAATGGAAAGTCGATGAAATGTATATACCCCTTCAAGGCGCTTTTGTCTGCTTTCCCCGTCGTTAATTTAGTCAGCCCCCCTTCTTTGGTACCGTTCGTATGTGCGCTCTCATTGGACGGGTTAAAATAATCGGCCATTGTACGTTGGGAGTTGTAGTCTTTTTCCGGGCGTGTCTTCATGGCAGCCTATAAGGCGCTGTCCTTGACGGAACTACAGTGCTCACTGGCTTTCAGCTCCATCACGGTGTCAGGTTGCAACACTTTCATTGGATCTCCCAAAAGTAGGCGGGAGAAAGAAAAGAAAACGGACCAATAGGGGGTTCGGGATCAAAGTGTCGCCTTTCAAATGAAAAACGAAAGCATGCGTTACAAGTTTGGACGAGGAGGGTGGAGGAGGGTGGAGGTGGGGTGGGCGGGGGGGATGACAACATGTCGACCTATTCCCGCTCGTTTAGGTAGGCCTTCCCCCCATGCACCACAGCATGCACCTCCAAACTGTTGCTATTTCTAAAAGGTGTTCAACTTGTTTCAACTGAACTTGGTGTGATTTTCATTTTCATTTTCTTTTTTTGATTTTTCTTTTTCTTTTTGAAATGTCCATGACTTATGATTTATCTTCTCTCTCTTTCATTTTCACAGGAACTTAAAGAAAAGAAGCTTGTAGAGGAGGCAGAGAATGGAAAAGACGCCCCAGCGAATGGAAAAGCTGTAAGATTTCATCACTTTCGCCTTCAAGATTCATTTATGGATGGGCCTGACAACACTCATAGTTTTACAGCTCCCTTGTCATCTCTGTTTACCAACCAGCAGGCCTAGAACAATAATGTCAACACAAAAGTATTTCCTGGATCCTGTATTGTTCCACAATTTACAATTGAGTTATCCTCCTTGAATTAGGCTATACTTTGTACAGAGTGACAGACAGTTATTGTGTTGTTGACATTCTTCTGTTTTCCCCCCAGGAGGCAGAGGAGAACGGAGACGACAACGAAGTAGACGAGGATGACGATGATGTCGGAGAGGAGGAAGACGAGGAAGAGGACGCAGAGGGTAGGTGGTTCGGTCTCTCTGTCACAACATGATAGGTGACAGATTGATAGATTGATAGACAGTTAATAACAGGCAACACCTAGTGGCAGCCAGTGATGTCTATTTGCCAGTACTTGTCTGTACTGAAATTCTTATGAATGATGTTGTTGGAGCTCCCTCTTTGGGCCAGATAGTGTAACTACACGGCTCTAATCTTTGGCTTTCCTCTCTGAAGGTGATGAAGATGACGATGATGATGATGAAGTCGAAAGCCGCACGGCCAAGAGGGCTGCAGAAGACGACGATGATGACGATGATGATGACGAGGTAATAAATAATAATAAATAATAATAAATAATAATAAAAAACCTGAATTATCATCAGTGATAATGAGATTCGTGAATTTGACAGTCATGTTAAAGTAGAAAATGTCTGAAATGTGTTTTAGAACTAATTGTGTGATGACTTTATTATTTGTAGGACGATGTTGGAACGAAGAAGCAGAAAACCGACGATGATTAAGATGTCTTCAACCTGCTGGAAGTCCCCGTCAAACCCCTTCCCTCAACAGACGTGTGTTTGGAGGCAAAATGTGGTCATCACCGAGTAGAGTTCAACGTCCGTGTACACACACACCTAACTGCAAATTTTTTAGAAAACCCAAGACTTCAAAGTTCTACCTTCTTAACAAGATACTTTAAAAGGAGAATTTGTTTGTATTTTTATTTACATTTTATATTTTTGTACATATTGTTAGGAGGTCAGCCATTTTTCGACAGTGATCTCTGGTTACCAATCGGTGCTTTGAAGTTGCTTCTCTATGAAATAGACTTTACTTGTGGTTTGACCATGTTCATGTTATCTCAACAGAAAGAAAACCTTGTACAAAATGACAGAAAACAATTAAAATTCAAAGCATTCCAGTAACTTTGTATTTGTACTTTAGTTGTACCATACGTAGTTGGTTTGTATGAGATGGCAAGGCCAAAGGAAAGAATTGGTTTCTTTTCTTTTCTGTCTGTTGAATTGCTGTCTGTTGTGGCCTGTTCAATGTATGTGTGAATTTGTTGTACGACAATAAACCGGATTTTTATTTTGTGAGTTCTTAATTTTTTCTGATTAGTTTTTTTTTCTTTTTTCCGTTTTTGACGTCATATTATGTTACAACCTCAACGACAACATCATGCAGCTTTCAGCTCTATAATCTATAGGAAAAAAGTATCCTTTTCAGATATGCTGTTCATGTATTTTATTGGCCTGTTAGAAATGTACATCAATGTAAATTATTCATGCCTTAAGACTTCAAGATCTGGTAAATTATATTGCATTTAATAAATTTACCTGAGTGAATTGTTTCCTTCTAATACACATTTCTTTGAACACAGAAAGACTATTCCACCAGCCCAAACACCTAGGTAACGTTATCTGGCCAGGCCAACAATGGCTGTTCTCTATGCTTCTCTATGGTGCACTAACGTCTTAACAACTTTTTATTTAAAAGAAAAATAAATATACAAATTATATAAAAAATAACCAAGCGGCAAGTTCATATTCGGTAACTGTAAGTGTGCCGTTTCGCCCAGTTCTTCCGGTTCCAAGTTAATACAGAAATATGAGTATGAGTAGACATTTATGCACTCATACACACATCACAAACGTTATGTAATTGTTGCAATTACATGGAATGGTGCTTCCTACAGTCGGTGTACACATGGTACATTGTGTTATACAGTGGTTTAGGTTTAGAAGAAGGTTTTTCCTTCTATCAATGGCCCCGGGCCTGAGCTGGATTACTCTTCCTGCTACGACTGGTGGATTGATGATTCACTTGCTTAGTATTCAAATGTATTGATTGTAAGTCGCTTTGGATTAAGGCGTCTGCTAAATGCCAAACATGTAAATGTAAAATGTCTTAACCACCATTTGCCTTCCTGATGACCATCGTCACTGGTTGTGCTTCATGTGGTCATACTAAGAAAGCATGCTGATGGTGATATTTCCCCCAGGCACTGATCTTGACTCTGTTTTAAATCTTTCTCTCTGATGGTTAAGGTCAGTATTGGAGAAAGAAAACTGGTCCTAGAGCTGCACCTAAAATGGAAATGTCTCCTCAGGGTGACTGTAAAGATAAGAAGATTAACAACTTCCTGAATGTCACATGGGGTAGTTTGGGGTGTGAGTGTATGTGTGTGTGTGTGTGTGTGTGTGTGTGTGTGGTGTGTGTGTGTGTGTGTAAGTGTGTGCGTGCGTGAGTGTGTGCGTGTGTGTGTGTGTGTGTGTGTGTGTGCGTGTCAGAGTGGAAACGGTGCAAGCTGCTCTGGGTTCGGTGGTTTTCCTGAGGGGGCTGTTACAACCTCTGAAACAGGAGAGACGGTTGGCGGCTCTTCTGCTGTCTGTTCAACAAGTGTATCTGTGGAGAAGCTAGTTCTGTTAGCTAGTTCTGTTAGCTAGTTCTGTTGCTGATGCAGGGAAACATACAGTACCTCCATCGTTTTAGTGTGTGACTGTCACTTAGTCACTTAGTCTCTAGCTAATCTGTCTTTGGGATGGATGTATATACTCTATCTTTTATTGTAGACATTAGTGTGACATTTCAGAATGTGGAATTGAAGACAAAGTAACTAATAACGAACATTAATTGCACGACCTGTAACTTGTGTTACTTCAATGTGGGAAATATGATACAGCTCCTACCAATTAGGGCTAGACATGCTGTTTTTAATGAGAAGCAGGCAGACTAGCTGGGTTAGAGATTAAGATCCTGAGACAACATGCAAGAGGAAATCAAGGTGTTTAAATTTGATTGCCCTATTCACATTTAGAGATAATTGCATGATAAAGAATCACAGTCGTCACAGCTAATAGTAGCTGGACTTTGATTGGGTGTAACCTAGACGCCCTTAGTTATGAGAGTGATGTCTTGAGAGACCTAGAGAGGAGAGAATAGAGTGCCGAGCAGAGTGCTAGGAGAGGGTGGGGGGGGGCGGGGGGGGGAGAGGTGAGACAGGGCGCCAGGTGTGGGGTGGGGGGGAGGAGAAGTGGGGGGAGGTGAGACAGGGCGCCAGGTGGGGGTAGGCCCCAGCTGAGTTGGAGCCCCCAGGGTGGTACAGGCGTCAATGGGGGCAACCAAGTGCCAAACAGCCCCACCCCTCCTACCCCTCCTACCCCCAAGCCACCCAACACAGACCCAAGTGCCAGGAAATCCCTCCATATCTTCCCCCCCACCCTCACACTACTTTGGCATAAAACCAAGTGCCAACCCCTCCCCCCCCCCCCTTCCCCTTCCCTCCAAAACCTTACCGTGGACTCTGCCCAGGAACGGACCCCAGTGCCAAATGCACTAACCCTTCTTTTCTCTCTCTCCATCCCTCTTCCATTGTTTCTCTCCATCCCTCCCTCCCTCCATCATGCATGCAACCCGACCCCAGGTCAAAGTGCTAAGCAGTCCCCGCCTCTCCTCCTTCTCTCCCTCCCTCCTTCCCTCCCACCCACCCTCCCTCCCTCCCTCCCTCCCTCCCTCCCTCCCTCCATCCCTCCCTCCCTCCCTCCCTCCCTTCCCTCCCTCCCTCCCTCCCCTCCAACCCTCCATCCCTCCCGCCCTCCCGCCCTCCCTCCCTCCCTCCCTCCCTCCCTCCCTCCAACCCCCTCCAACCCCAGGCCCAGATGGTGTTTTCCACTCCCCACAAGTGGGGTACCAGCAGCTGTCCAGAGGCCCTCCCCTCTGCCCCCCCCCCCCTCTTCTCCCCCCCAAGCTCATCATTCATATTTGCTTCATTAACCTCTAATTAAATTGTGTCCATGTGAATACTATATTATGTACACACATGAGTATCTTTGTATTACAATAAAGGCCTATCAATGTACAACACTTGGCCCACATATTGTAATCATAGTACCGTAGTCAGGCTGGGGAGGAACAGATCAACTTCCTACTACTACAACTAGAGTACAACTCTCACCTAATGTCTAAGCTGTAAAGCTACAGTACAAACTGGATTCTCATTAGCAGAAACAAGATTGACTTTGGCTTCTTCTGAGAGCCACTAAGACCAATGTGGTTCTGGATTCTCTGCAGCTGAAAGCAAGCTGGGCCATTTGAGATAACAGCTTCTGATGTTTTAATTAAAGGACGAGTCTTTGGGTTAATTTCTGTCATGGTACGTGTGTGTGTGTGTGTGTGTGTGTGTGTGTGTGTGTGTGTGTGTGTGCGTGTGTGTGAGAGAGTGTGTGTGTGTGAGTGTGTGTGTGTGTGTGTGTGTGTGTGTGTGTGTGTGTGTGTGTGTGTGTGTGTGTGTGTGTGGGTGTGAGTGTGTGTGTGTGAGTGTGTGTGTGTGTGTGTGTGTGTGTGTGTATGTCTTTGAAAAAACATTGATCCCCCATACAGAGCAGTATTATTGCAGCTGTACAGTAGTGCCTATAGATCGATACCAGATTTATTATTATTATTATTGTTATTATTATTGTTATTATTATGATGATGATGATTATTATTAGTAGTAGTATCATCAACATTATTGTTATTATTATTATAATATAGAGAGAATAAGAAACACATATTTTGAGGATGTATTTTCCTCTCCATCTCCCCCTGCCTGCAAATGAGAACAGGTTAACAGTTTTAGATTAAATCAGATATGATTCAACTTTATTGTCATTGCACAGAGTACAAGTACTGAGACAACAACATAGTTCAGCCTCACAGAGTCATTTAGCTGGTGAGATAAGGGTTAAACAGACTGGCAGGACATTCATACAGGTACAAACATCCCTGGCTCAGCCAAACTTTACTCTACTTAATGAGCATAAACATTCGTTAAGTCTTTTGACCAACACAGTCTGCACAACCAACAAGCCAACCCAAATTAAACATTGGAAGCCCAACCATCGTACCCTGAAATTACACACACGCAGAGGAGTACCATTTACTGTAATCACCCAAATCATACACCATACATTTCATTTACCCACACTTAACAATAAAACATAACAACACAAAACAACAGTTTTTCTTTCTTTAAAAAAAAAACTAAACATATACCATATAAACCAAATACCACAGCCAGGCAATTATCTAACAATCCATCCTCATCTTCCAATGCACAACAGAACTGACATGACAGTTACCATGCTATACCAGTGCAGCCAACGCAGGGGAGGGTGTCTCTCTCTCTCATATCTGCCTGCTCCGTATGGATGTTGGTTGTGTCTAGGGGTCTACCAGGGTCCAGTCCAGAGGGCTGTTTAGACACTGTAGCAGTGTAGCATGGCTCCCCCAGATTATAGAACAACTTCTTTCGTCCACCAATGGAATATCCACTTCCACACATACAAATGGACGCTGGAATTCCTTGAAGAGGGGTGAGAAATGTGCAAACATCTCCATACTTGTTTCTATGCCTTACTGCATGACATGAGCTTTGGAAAATGAGTCTCTCCCTCTGCCTCTCTCTCTCCCCCTCTCTCTCTCTCTCTCTCTCTCTCTCTCTCTCTCTCTCTCTCTCTCTCTCTCTCTCTCTCTCCCTCTCCCTCTCTCTCTCCCTCTCTCCCCCTCTCCTTCTCCTTCTCTCTCTCTCTCTCTGTCTCTCTCTCTCTCTCTCCCTCTCTCTCTCCCTCTCTCCCCCTCTCCCCCTCTCCTTCTCCTTCTCTCTCTCTCTCTCTCTCTCTCTCCCCCCCCCCCCCTCTCTCTCTCTCTCTCTCTCTCTCCCTCTCCCTCTCTCTCTCTCGCTCTCTCTCTTATTTTCTGCTTGCTGTGCCACACTCCATTGTGCCATTCGTACCATACACCACTTCTGCCACCTGCTGTTCATTATTGGTACCGCAAACGCTGTGTGACACAGGCTATGTGGATGTTTTCTATCTAGACTGACTCATAGAAAGGAATACATGGTGAAATCAAGGCCTACAGCCCTGGGATGGCTAGCCTCCCTCAGGCCTGTCGATCACAATACCAGACACTCCTTCTACAGGTACCAGCACCACCTATTCACTGAGGGGCTCCACAGGTCCTGGGAACGGCACTATCGCCCGGGGCTACTGCCATGACCACAATAGCTACTCTACCTTGACATGGGAGGCTTAGGAGCCTGGGAATGAATGAATGAATGAATGAATGACAAGTGAGCATAGTTGCTTGTGTGAAATATGAGAACTTTCTCGTCACATGCAGTCATGTGAAAAAGGTAGGACAACCCTTTGAAACCCTTTGGGCCGGTTTCAGAGACAAGGCTTAAGCCTAGTCCTGGACTAAATCACACTTTCAATGTAAAATCTCCATTGAAGATGCTTTTTAGTCTAGGATTAGGATTAAGCCGTGTCTGTGAAACCGGCCCTTTGTCTTTTTCAACATATTTCAACATATGGACATTTGATATTCATTTTAACAATATTGACTTGAGAGATGGAGATAATAATAAATTAAAAAAAAAATAATAATAAAATAAAAATGTACCACTTAACATGTCTAAAATCAAAGACAAATGCAACACACATCAGGTGCAAATGATTAGAACATCGTTTTATTTACGGATTTTGGAGGAGCCTGTCTTATTTAAACCTCAGACATTTACTTTGGTTTGCTCTTGATTGTTGAGTGAGTGGTGTGTATCACCTTGGTGAGATCAAAAGAGCTCTCTGAGGCCTTCAGATAGAACAGTGGTTCTCAACCCTCTCCTCAGGGACCACCAGCCGTCCCACATATTTGATCTGTTCCATCACCAGCACACCTGATTCAACTAATCAAGTACAAACCATAATTGCTTTGCACTTGATTAGTTGAATCAGGTGTGCTGGTGGTGGAACAGATCAAATATGTGGAACGGCCGCTGGTGGTCCCCGAGGAGAGGGTTAAGAACCACTGAGATAGAAGGTTGTAGATGCGTATGAGCCTGGGAAGGGATTTAACAATTCTAAATCAGCCATTCCACTGTCCAGAAAATAGTGGAGAACATTTAAACCAACTGCCAACATGGCCAGGTCAGGCCGTCCTAGCAAGTTCAGCCGAGAGCAGACCGCAAGACGCTTAAATACGTCTCCAACTATCCTAAAATGTCATCACGGGACCTACAGGTAGCTCTTGCCACAGTTGATGTCAAACTACATGCATCTACCATCAGAAAGAGACTGCACAAGTTTGATTTGATTTGATTTGATTTGATTTGATTTGATTAATTCATGCTTGCAGTGGAGCCAAGGCCCCACTGAAAAACTGCAGAACTTACATGACAATAAATAATTCATACATGACAAAAAATATTAGCAGCGTACACAACAATTTTAAGGTTAAAAATATTTCAAGGCGGCAAAGCAAGGGCAGGTAGCAGTCATGGTAGCCATGCTGTGTTTTCTGTGGGTCTAGATACTATTCATTGTACAGTCTAACTGCAGTATGAAGGGTTGAGTTTCTCAGCCTGCTGGTCTTGGCCCTTGGTTCAGCCAGCTTGTGCTGGTTCCTGGCAGTGCAGCTGTCTCGTGTTGGAGGTAGCAGGTCATGCAGAGGGTGTTGCTCGTCATGCATGTTCCTGACCAGCTTCACTGCGGCCTCCTCCCTCCTTGTCTGGAGTGATGGTAGGGGTTGTGAGATCGCACCAGCTCTCCTTCTGATGATTCTGCAGGCACGTGTCTGGACTCGCTCTAGCTCAGCCTGTTGTTTTTTAGAGCAGCCCACCAAGAGCACTGAGCTGTATTCCAGACACGGCCTGATGAGAGTGGTGTAGATGGTGATGAGGTCATCCGCAGGTAGACCGTGTCTTGCCATGACCGTGAGATAGTGCAGCCGCTTGGAGGCAGTTTTTATTGCCTTCTCAATGTACACACATTTTCATGGGAGGTGGGCAAGGAGGAAACCCTCGCTGTAAAAAAACCCTCATCAGGGCAGGACTTAAGTTTGCCGGAGAACACCTAGACAAACACCAGGACTTCTGGAACAATGTGCTTTGGACAGATGAATCCAAAGTTTAATTATTTGGGCAGAGCAAAGACAGCATTTGAGCACAAGAACCTCATAGAAACTGTGAAGCGTGGGGGTGGAAATGTCATGGTTTGGGGCTGCTTTGCTGCAGCAGGGCCTGGCCAGCTCACCATCACAGAATCCACTATGAATTCTGTATTGTATTAATCAGAGGGTGCTTGAGGAAATGTGAGACCATCTGTCCAAAAATCTAAGCTGAAGCGGATGTGGACCAGGCAACATGACAATGACCCAAAACATTCCAGTAAATCCACCAAGGAATGGCTCAGAAGAAAGAAATAGAGTTCTAGGATGAACCAGTCATAGAGTTCTAGAATGGCCAAGTCAAAGCCTGGATTTTAATCTTATTGAGATGCTGTGGGGTGATTTGAAATGGTTCTGTGCTGCAAGACACCCCTCAAACATCACACAGCTGAAAGAGTTCTGCATGGAGGACTGGGAAAAGCTTTCTCCTAGTCGATGTCAGAGACTGGTAGATAGTTATTAAATTAAATTAATTATTGAAAATGCCTAATTGAGGTTATTTTAGCCAAAGGGGGCGGTACCAACTATTAGAGCATTGGGTGTCCTCATTTATTCCTCAGTAGGAATTGGCATCTTTGTTAATTTTTTGGCTCAATTACATCACCTTTATCTATACCTTTATCACCTTTATTTCATTGTTTGAAAGCAGATCAAATATTGATATGTCCATATTTCTTCAACTAAATATCTAGTGGGGTGTCCTAATTCTTTCATATGACTAAGTCCCTGTGAGAAGAAGCAAGTCTACAGTTGTAGCTTTTCAGAGAGAGAAAGGGAATATCTAAATTGGAACTCACATGTTTCTTTGTTGTGTCTGTATGTCGTCCTGTGGCTCTTTGTGATGTCTATGACTCTGAATATAGTCGTGCAGTTGTGTGCGATGGTCATGGGGTCCCAATGAAGCCATGTGTCTCTGTGTTTTGTGTGCATGTAATCCTGTAGCTCTTTTGGGGGCGTCTGTGTCTCAGGAGGTAGAGTCGCTGTCTAATGATCACAACGTTGGCAGATCAGTGGTTCGAGCCCCGGCTGGCCACATGTCGAAGTGTCCTTGGGCAAGACAGTGAACCACAAAATTGCTCCGAGTGAGCGGGACAGCGCCTTGCATGGCAGCTTGCCGCCATTGGTGTGTGAATGTGTGTGTGAATGGGTGAATGAGAGGCCGTTGTAAAGAGCTTTGGAGCAGCAAAAAAGGCGCTATATAAGTGCAGTCCATTTACCATTTGTAAAGTGTACGGGTCTCAATATAGTCTTTCTAGATGAAAGCCTACATAGCCTGTATTGTAGTGTACAATAATATTGTTGCCTGTATTTGCAGCCGCCCTGGTGCTGACTAGATGTATTCTGTGTAGGTTTGTGGAACAGTGAAAGGGAAGTGATGTCTATGAGCAGCAGTAGTAGCGTCTGTGTTGTGCCGGCCTTCCTCTGTGCGTCTGATAAACACCCTCTGAGATGTGGCGGGGGAACGTGTCACAGCACCACCGCCACACTGAGCTGCACTTCCTGTGTGTCACCCCGTCAGTTCAGTGGTGAGCTGCTTTTCTATTTCTGAACCTTTCGTTGTTTGTGTGACATGGACAGCAACATATGTATTGGTGTGTATTGTGTTTCGTACAATACATACAGTGCTGTGAAAAAGTATTTTCCCCCTTCCCAATTTCGTCTGTTTTTGCATGTTTGTCGCACTTAAATGTTTCAGATCATCAAACCAATTTTAATATTACACAAAGATAACCTGAGTAAATAGAAAATTCAGTTTTTAAATGATGATCTAATGTATTAAGGGAAAAATGCTATCCAACCCTACCTGGCCCTATGTGAAAAAGTAATTGCCCCCACTTAACAACCAACCGATTAAACACATTAGTTTGAAAGCTGAGTTCAATTTCTCAAGCCACACCTATCTATTGGTATGTATTGTGTTTCATACAATAAATAAGCCTGGATTGTCCTTTAGCGACATTGATGGAATACCCCCTTGTGCCTGGTTTTAGTCAAGCTTTAAACGCCTGGCTTATCCACCTGTCTTTTTTCAGTCTTGAGTTTCCTCGTATGGGTGTACCTGTGTTTCCCTGCAAGCACTAAGCAAAGTTTACATTAGATTTTTACAACTCTAAGTCCTGCTTCCTTTCTGCACTTGGAAACCACTTGAAACCCCTGTTACAGATGTAGACGCCAACCTACCCACTGGAACAACACAAATAAAGACATATACGTATGCTTCCTGCTGTTATTATACAGTAAGTGTCCTAAAGCACTGACGTCCTAAAGCATCAATGCACTACTTACATTTACTAAGATGTGTTTGCATCTCAGCAATGTTTGGGTTCACATGTTCACTGATGTTACATCTACCAAGTATTAAAAGTATAAACAAGCCCCTATTCAATTCAATTCAACTTTACTCGCCATGTGCAGTGCACTGGGAACATGACTTGGTATTCTACCATGCTAAACAAGCTACAGTACATACAACAGCAAGACTATACAATACAACAAAACTCAAGACAAACAAACTCAACTCAACACAACTCCCCACCTCTTGTGTAGCGTCACATTAAGCTCTGGTTCAACTGGCAGAATCCACTTCAAAACGAACACAAAAGACAGAAAGAATCTAAGCGCATGGGAAGCACAAACAGGAGTGATGCATAGGTCATAGGTCATAGGTCATGGGTTCATAGGTCATGGGTTCTTTGTGACTAGACCGTCCCCTGGGTAAAGAAAGAGAGGAGATAATAACTAGTATAACTAGTATAGTTAATATTCATAGAAGCCGCCAACTGACTACTGGCTTGAAATCCCTTCAGGTGTCTTCTGTCCAGCATGTGACACCCAAGCTGTGACGACATACAGTGTCAGGTATTGACAGTTAATCATATTTGTCTTCCGATGGATAATTAATCCTCAGTTACTCCTATCTAACTATGGCATTGTAGATAGAAGGGGTGAGTTAAGTTACCATACGATAGAAAGCACTTTTAGTTTAAGGAAAGTGCTTCACAAAAGCAATATAGCATAATTATTTACTGAGTAATATTTGAATTAGCTTAAATATATAAACAACAACCTGGACACATGACTTGAATATCTATTAACCTAAAAATGATTGAGGTTGTTCAACTTTGGTTCAACTGAGGTAAACTGTCCAGTCAAACCAGTTCCTCTCACTCAAAGAAATCGAAAGAGAAAGAGTTCTGTGAGGTTTGGTGGTTGCTTTGGCCCTTCTCCCTCTTGGCCCTTCTCCCTCTAGTGGTACTTTACTGGTATGTTCTGTTTCAACACAGCAGGGAGCAGGTACTACAGTTGGGGATATAGGCTTGTGCTTATTCTATGCTGCACTGAAGACCCTGGCATTGCTGTTGTAGTACGACCTGAGACAGGGTAGATCAGGGGGGGAATGAGGGTAGGATGGGGTGGGGATGGGGTGGGGCTCCCGGGTTTTGTAATGTGTCGTCCCATCCAGTAGATGTCAGCAGAGTATTACCTTTTTCACATGTGTTTCTACATGCATGTGGCCAATCATGCAGTGTGATGATCATGTGTTTGTACCTGGTCAGTGTGTGCTGCTTGGAGAGACTGTAGTGAGGCCAGTGCAGTGAGTCTGCTTATCTCTTCAACTTCAGACGCTCTGATCTGAAAACCATCATGGTCCTTCCAGTGAGATGGACTAGTTTCAGCATCACTGTCTAGCTTCAGTTATGCCCAATTTGTATTAGTTTCGAGTTTCACGTTTTATTGTTACCGTGGTACATTACACAAGTGTCAGAGAGTAACATTCTCAGACTTCGGTTCCTTGACATAGCAGCACAAAGACAAATATGCCAATAAGGCAAGGTAAATAAAGGGACAATAGTTAGATAAGACAATCTGTTTGAAACACCTCTGGCAGGAGGCTGCGGTCCTAGTTTCTTTGGCACTATTTGTTTTTGAATTCTTATTATTATCATTCTTATGTTGCCTGTTTTGCACCAATCTACCACAGCAGATTCCTTGTATGTGAAAACCTACGTGGCGAATAAAGTCATTCTGATTCTGATTCTGATAACACATAAATGAGACAACTGGACAAGTGACAAGTTGTTGGGAGACAAATAGGACAAATAAGACAGGATCTTCTGCTCTGCTCATCGACCACGGCTCAGTTCACACTAGCTTGAGAGCTACAGTTTGTGCGTGTATCAATCTAGTGATGTTGAAGTCGATGTTGCTGTATACGTACGACTGACTCTGTACTTCCCTCGGGTCATCTGCATGCCCCACAAGACTGCATTAGCCTGCTGAGCTAAACCAGCTCTCTGGTAAGGTTACACATATCTGTTAACAACTCTGTTTGTGTGTCAGCTACAGTAGGTGATGTGTTGTGGTACAGAGGCTTACTGCTGCTGCTTACAGTGGCTTTCCTCTCTGATCTGATCTCTGATCTGTCCCCTTCAACGTAATCAGCTCAGTGTCAAAGGACCTGAGAAAAAAACCTGATCCTCAGCGTGCCACAGACACACACACACACACACACACACACACACACACACACACACACACACACACACACACACGGGTAGGCAGGTAGGCATGCACCCACACAGACACGCACACACACACACACACACACACACACGGGTAGGCAGGTAGGCATGCACCCACACAGACACACACACACACACACACACACACACACATGGGTAGGCAGGTAGGCACGCACCCACACAGACACAGACACACACACACACACACACACACACACACACACACACACACATACCTCAAACACGCATACACACACACACACACACACCTCAAACATGCATACACCTTAAACATGCATACACACATACATGCATGCACACACACACATACATACAAACACACAGACATAAACACACTCCACACACACTGACACTAAACCAATCTGATTAGATTACTTTATAGAACCCCTCCTTGGAAATGTGGATGTTTGAAGCGGTACGGTCTTAATTACATTTATACATCAAGGTGGATTGTCTTTTTCCCCAATCCTTTCAGCTCGTCTCGCTGTCTGGCTCCGGCTCTAACACTGTATTGTTGTTACTTCTGCACCATATGGTCCTTTGTACATCCCTCTCTCAGATCAGGGATGAGAGCTGTCCTGCCTTTCTTTGGAGAATCTATTCATCATCGGCTCTTGTTTATGAAAATAGAAAAATAGGGTGTACAAACAGACAAGAAGAGAAATGTGGCTTCACCAGTTTTTAGAGGCAGAGCAGCTTAATTACCAATCAATTATCAATTAATAACGGCTAATCAATCAGCCATAAAGCCATCGTACAATAGTCATTGTGTGTGTGTGTGTGCGTGTGTGTGTGTGTGTGTGTGTGTGTGTGTGCGTGTGTGCGTGTGTGTGTGTGTGCGTGTGTGCGTGTGTGTGTGTGTGTGTGTGTGTGTCTCTCTCTCTGTGTCTCTCTGTGTGTCTGTGTGTGTGTGTGTGTGTGTGTGTGTGTGTGTCTCTGTGTGTGTGTGTGTGTGTGTGTGTTTTGAATGGAATGGTCCAAACAGAGAGAAGGGGGATTAGAGAATGTGAAGTGGAGTAGGATGTGAAAAACTAAACAAAACCGTGAGTGGGACCAGAACAAGGCAGCAGCTTTCACTAGGTTAATGCCACACTATGAATTATTCACTATAACATCATTATGTAGCTGAACTGACTTAACCTGTGGAGAGAATGCCGTACTTAAGAAGAGTTAAGTGTCCTTTACTACCATACCAACCATTGTTATTCAATTTCCAATTCCTCAGATCTTTGATTTGCAGATTATTATTCTTTTTATATAGATTATCCATCTCCCTGATCTCTACTCATTGAGGTTATTGTCTTAGATTACATTTGCATGACAGGCAACTTGGTTGGGATCAGTTGAAGTCTGTCGACAGTGGATCAAACAACGCCTGCTTTATAACAACACAGCCAGCGTGGTGGGGTGAGTTATACTGAAATATGTAGCCAGTCTGCTGAGCCTGTTTAGACTAAAGAACCAGCTATACAGCCACCCACAGCTGCGCATACCTACATAATAACTGGCCTATTCATTCTGTTTCTGAGGTTTTAGTGGGGAAATCACTGTACACAGTGTACACACTTACAATACACAGTGTAGGTCTGGGCCAATTCTATTTCAGACACAAGCCCTAACCAGAGTTCCTAGTTCCCACCATTCAAATGTGTCCACTGGTCTGAAACAAACGTTGGATAGGTGAAAGGTTCCTGTCTTGGCTGTCAGGTTCCATTCAGAGATTAAAAAGTTCCTACAGCCTCACACTGTTATCCCACTGTTATTACAGAAACAGTAAGTGACATTTTCCGAGAGCGATGTCCTGTTGTGGTATTTAAAAATGGCGGTTAGCGATGAATGTCTATGAACATGGGATGATGATTCCCATTGACCAATCAACGGTCTGCAGCGTCACACGTCACACACAGCCTGGAAAAAAAGTAACGAAAGTATCCCTCTCGCTCGAACTGGAACTAAAAACGGCACAGGTACTATGGCCCGGTACGGCTCGGTGGGCAGTGGAGAAAGGGAAACGAACCGGGCCGGCCCGGGTCGGGTCAGATCGACCCGGTAGTGGAAAAGCGCCATTAGCTACTGCATGGCCTGGATACAGGGAAAGAATCTGGTCCTATTCAACTTCCATTTAGTGTAGCTCAGCTAGGTGAACTGGGCCAGCAGGAAATTGCGAAATTGTCTAAAGGTAAAAAAGGTCAATTACATTTTAAAATGGCTATAGGGTAAATAGTTTAAGAAAGCAACCAGTGACAGTGTACAGTATGAAGCTAGGTAGCTTCAGTAGTAGTAGTAGTAGTAGTAGTAGTAGTAGTAGTAGTAGTAGTAGTAGTAGTAGTAGTAGTAGTAGTAGTAGTAGTAGTAGATTTAACTGTTTTTTATCCATGTTGTGTAGCTACTGCACCTACCTCCCGAGACATGAGTAGGCTTGTTCAGGTAGGTAGGTGGTGGGAAGACATTGTAAATAAAGTATGAATAGTGAATACAATTGAAATTAATCCATGAAAAGGATGATATCACATGTGACGGGAGCTGGTGAAAGAAAGGGGGAACCTAAATGTTCAGACTTTTATTCAGAAAAGATGTTGAAAATCAATGACACACTGGCTAGTCAAGCCAAAATATTTCAATGCAATGGATTCGGTGAGTAATCCCCACTCCTTCCTAGTTAACTATAACACTACTTTACATTGTTAGCAGGCTCACAAAACAAGCTGTGAGTTGACTAGCGAGTGTGTGTCATTGAGTTTCAACAACGTTGACTGAAACAACTTTTTCAGAATAAAAGTCTGAACATTTGGTTGGTTGCCGATTTATTTGTTCCTCCTTTCTCCAGCTGCTGTCACATATTCCAAACAATGATATCATTCCCCTTCCCATGGCTGCCTAACTGCTCTCAGGTCAGCTGAGTGAATGACCAGTTCTGTCTGTCCAACGCCCAGTGAGAGAGGCCTCTGTTCCCAGAACAGTAGTGGGTGCTGTACGGGTACCAACACACACACACACCCACACACACACACACACACACACACACTCACACACACACACACACACACACACACACACACACACACACACACTCACACATCCACCCTGCCCCATGCACACACACGCACACACACACACACACACACACTCACACACACACACACACACACACACACACACACACACACATCCACCCTGCCCCATGCACACACACACACACACACACACACACACACACACACACACACACACACTCACACATCCACCCTGCCCCATGCACACACACGCACACACACACACTCACACATCCACCCTGCCCCATGCACACACACGCACACACACACACTCACACATCCACCCTGCCCCATGTACACACACACACACACACACACACACACACACACACACACACATCCACCCTGCCCCATGCACACACACTCACACACACACATCCACTCTGCCCCTTGCACATGCACACACACACACACACACACACACACACACTCACACATCTACCCTGCCCCATGCACACACACACACACACACACACACACACACACACACACACACAGTAGACATTTCCACGTCACTGTCGCCCACTGCGTTGTTATAATATCCGGGCCTGGCATCCAATCAGTCACACACACACACACACACACACACACACACACTCACACATCCACACACACACACACACACACACACACACACACTCACACATCCACACACACACACACACACACACACACACACACACACACACATCCACCCTGCCCCATGCACACACACACACACACACACACACACACACACACACACACACACACACACACACACACACACACACACACACACACACACACACACACACACACACCAGGGTTTCCGTTAGAAAAATTTGCCGTCGGACATCGTGTCCGGGAAGAATTCGATTTACCGGACAAACGTGATATATTCCGGTCATCATATTAAAATATAATAAAAAAAAAAAAAATCAAAATCATATTTTTTTCCCCTCCAAATCTAATATAGCTGTTTGTCGCGGTGATTACTGTTGTGTAGCGGCCTATATGCCATTTAATGTCTATTTCTCATCCGATACGATTAGATGCGAGCTATATAATATATAATAATACATGATTTGACGCATGCGCGCTATGCCATGCGTCAAATCCAGCGCTGAACGGGTCCAGCGCTGAACGGGCGCCTCACTGGGAACTGAACAGACAGCATCGATCAATGAACGGACTCCACATTACGTTAACTGAAGTTTGTTAAATTGTTTGGGATTAATGTGAGTTTTCTATTTTCTCTTTCCAGTTTTACCCTTTTTTTTAAATCAATAAAACAACGTCATTTCTATAAGTCTCGCTGGTTGGGAAGGCATTTCGTTTAGCTCGAGAGTATGACAATGGGAAGAACATAACTGTTTATTGAGAAACAATTGATAGGCAGTCTGGGATACGTATATAAAGAAATACCACAATGTCTAGATGTACAACATTTTATTGAACAGTAACAGTGCAAGCATGTAGGCTTCTGGCGTGACACGGCTAGCCTAATTTCCGTTCATATGCCTTTTATCAGATAAAATAAAATAGAATAAAACTCTTTGAAAATAAATAGGCTTTAAATTAACTTGCAATGCGTATGTATAGGCTAATTTCCGTTCGATGTTACAGCCTAGGCCTATCGCCTATGCCTTTTCTCAGATAGATAGGGGATAGCCTTAAATAAAATAGCCTAGAGTAAAAACTCTGAAAATAACAATGGCTGCTCATATAATTCAGCTAGTACTTATTAGGCCAACGTCGCTTTTTGGCAGCATTGAAGCGTGCAGCTGCGGACTTGAAATCAAAGCTGCAAAGTGTCTCTCCGCAACTTGCAATGCGCATTAGCCGTGTGACCTTGCCCTCCCCAAGGCGACTTCGGTCCGCAGTTTTAATTCGGTTCTGCAGAGAGAATCCTCTCTCTGCAGGCACTGGAGACGGGAATCAAGCAGGCTATCTTGGCCAGTGTGGCCCACTCTGGGTAAATTTCGCTGAAGTCTCGGATGAGGACTTCGCAGGCTGTTGAGAAACGCAAGCCCCCATAACCACGAAGCGCTGTCATGACACCGATGGCATCTCGTTGCACGTTTGTGGCATCGATGACCGGGGCTGTGGCTGGTGCTGAGTCATCATCGCTGGTCATTTCTTGGCCAAAATGACCAATGATGGTCTGGATGGCCGGTTTAGCATATTCTTCAAGCGCTGAGGGGACGGAATGAGTGATAATGAATCAGTGATGGCCTATTTTTTTTTTATGACAAAATGACATCAACAGCCAGATTAACTGAAAAGTAGGAAGGTTTAAATGTTTAAACTGCAACGTTTGCGTATTACTATGGTGGACGGGTTGGCAGGGTTGCCAGATAGGCATGGGTTACCGCCGAATGGGCTACTGTGTTTAAGCGGTAATAGACTGGTTAAACTGTAATCCCATCTGGCATCAATCCCATGTGGCACCTGTGCGCTGTTTCGCATAGGCCGGCCTACACATTAGGAGTCATCATCATGCCGGTGTCAAATCATATCATAATAAAAGAAATACATAGCCTATATATTCGTCTTTTTTTAAAATAGAAGGAATCAGAATGTGAACTTTTGCGAATTGTATTCAAAGGGAATTATTTTCACCGGACAATATGTCCGGACAATATGTCCGACGACTTTTCAATTTGTCGGACTTCAAAAAAAATTATCGGACAAAGTCCGGCAATTACCGGTTAACGGAAACCCAGACACACACACACACACACACACACACACACACACACATCCACCCTGCCCCATGCACACACACACACACACACTCACACATCCACCCTGCCCCATGCACACACACACACACACACACACACACACACACACACACATCCACCCTGCCCCATGTGCACACACACACACACACTCACACACACACACACACACACACACAGTAGACATTTCCACGTCACTGTCGCCCACTGCGTTGTTATAATATCCGGGCCTGGCATCCAATCAGTCACACACACACACACACACACACACACACACACACACACACACACACACACACACACACACTCACACACTGGCATCCAACCAGTCACAAGACCAGCAGACCAGCAGACCAGCCCAGCAGCCCAGCAGCCCAGGGGACAATGGCTGCTTTCTGCTGTCTGACCAGAGGGACAAGCAACAATGGTGGAGTATGTATGGTCACCCTACGCTGCTACGCTGCTCCCTCACACACACACACACACACACACACACACACACACACACACACACACACACACACATTCACACACACACACACACACACACACACAGACACACACACACACACACACAGACACACACACACACACACACACACACACACACATACACACACACACACACACTCACTGTATACACACACATTGTATACACACACATACACACACACACACACACACAATGACTATTGTACGATGGATTTATGGCTGATCGATTAGTCATAATTAATTGACTGGTAATGAACACGTCATTAGCCAACCTGTCAAATGTACAGCGCTTAATCTCTGACTTCACCATGCCATCACCTTAGAATGCCATCACCTTAGAATGCCATCACCTTAGAATGCCATCACCTCAGAATGCCATCACCTCATAAAGGGGACAGATGTGGGTCCATTAAAACATATTTTACCACACTGCCCCTTTTCCACAGTTTTTGCCCCTGTCCCACTGTCCGTCTGAGCTGAGCTGTTATTACTTTCTAATAATGGTTAGTGTTAGACAGGACGCCTGAAATAGTAACAGCCTAGCTATCCACACTCACATGTGGTCCATTGACCTAGAGAGAGAGAGAGAGAGGGAGAGGGAGAGAGAGAGAGAGAGGGTGAGAGAGAGAGAGAGAGAGGGAGAGGGAGAGGGAGAGAGGGGGAGAGAGAGGGAGAGGGAGGGGGAGAGGGAGAGGGAGAGGGAGAGAGAGAGAGAGGGAGAGAGAGAGAGAGAAAAGAGAGTGAGAGAGAGAGAGAAATAGAAATAAAGAGAGAGGCCACTAACTATGCCACCTAATTAATAAATCAATGTGCTCTCATGGTACAGTAGTCAATAACTGTCCCACAGTGCCAACGTGACATGTATTCAAATGAGGCTGTTGAACATTGACAACATGTACAGGAAGTGAAATATACCGCTGGTCAGTTACCAGTTCTACTGTCATTCTACAACAGTGGATGGGCTGCATTCCAACTGAACAATTGTACTTTCGTGAGCTTAGAATGATAAGGTTCTATCTCCGTTTAGAATGATAAGGTTCTATCTCCGTTTAGAATGATAAGGTTCTATCTCCGTTTAGGGCAGTTCAGAGATATTGAGCGTCAAAGTTTTTACATTCCATTATGTTTGGTGAGATGGAACCTTTGTATTTTATTAATTACTAACTCAAAAATGTCAACATTTTAAAAATAACACCACACAGGCATTAATAAACACCTAATGGATCAGATTATGTAAAAAAACTCAATGTTGACCAATTTTTTTGATAGAACCTTATAATTCTAACATCACGAGTTGCCCAGTGACCACAGTGGTTGCTGGTTCAAGCCTTGTTCGAGCTGCAGCATGGCATATGTATATGTGTGTATTCTGTCCCAGAGAAGGACGTCTGACCCCCATCCTGTCAGTGAGCTGATGAAGTCCACATACAGTACAGTACTCTCTTTTATAGGGACACAAAGCTAAACATTGTGGGTCAACACCCTAGTGTGTCTGTGTGGACAAACCATTACCCAGAGTACAGCGTCAGCGGAAAAATAAACGTTTTTATGTTCTGTCCTACAATACAGTGCCTCTGGTTAAATACCCACTCTATTGATATGATTCTGCGCATTGTATTGCTATAAACCTATAGGCCTACTGTTTAACATTGTTACATACGAACATCGTAATATTAATAATGAAAGCCTACTCTATGAATGAATTAAGTGAACATTTAATTTCATTGGATTCAATTTAACCTCAAATCATTCCCTCAACTGGTGTGAGTCAGTTGACCCCAACTTTACCTAACAGTGACTTAGCAGTACCTTAGCAGTGACGTAGCAGTGACTTAGCAGTGACTTGATGAATGAATGAATGAATGAATGAATGGTCTTTATTGTCATTGCTATAGTACAGGTACCAAACAACGAAATTTGGGAGGGGTGGCTCCCCTGGTGCTAGGAAAGAAAAAAAAACTAAAAAAACAAGAAGGGAAAGGAGCTGGTTTACATAAATAAAGGCTATGTACACTATCCACTATACTATACTGTACAGATAAGACAACTAGGGTTGTCATATTGCACATAGTGTTATTGCACATTCATTTAAAGTGTCGCAGTTTGCAGGCTTGAAATGTACAGACTTAGCAATGACTTAGCAGTGACTTACCCTCTTCCCACGGCAGATCCTCTACAAACAACTGAGAGGTTACGGAAGCATTCATAAAATATGGAAAAGCATAACATCCTCCTCTCTCCTTGTCCTCACACACTACTGCTCTCTAATCTGGGCCACAGTTAGTGGTGCTGGACTGAGTAAACATGGGAGAATAGAAAGAAGAAGAAAGGCTATTTATATATATACGTTACAAGGACGAGAGAGACAGGTCTGGAGTTCATGTGAGTCCAGGAGACAGCATGGCACCCAGAAATAAAGCTCTGAGAAAACACCAACATAGTAGTACATTGTTTATTCATCACACAGTGAACAGTTTAACATGACAATGCAAGAATCATAAAACAGAGAAGCAGGATAGAGAGAAGTATGAAGGGGTTCCTACCTGGATGACATGTACAGGTTTGAAACCCTTTTCTTTCATTCAAAGCCCTTGATTTGTAGCCTACTACTGAAAGCTTACCGTATCCATAACTCCAGGAGTACATACCCTTCATTTACATCTATTTCGTGACGTTAGAATTATAAGGTTCTATCTTCATTTTTGTCAAAATTGAGTTTTTTTTACATAATCTGATCCATTAGGTGTTTGTTAATGCCTGTGTGATGTTATTTTTTAAAATGTTGAAATTTTTGAGTTAGTAATGAATAAAATACAAAGGTTCCATCTCACAAAACATGATGGAATGTAAAAACTTTGACGCTCAATATCTCTGAACTGCCCTAAACGGAGATAGAACCTTATAATTCTAAGCTCACAATT
Source organism: Nansenia antarctica (assembly GCF_963989245.1). Lineage (NCBI taxonomy): Eukaryota > Metazoa > Chordata > Actinopteri > Argentiniformes > Microstomatidae > Nansenia > Nansenia antarctica. The sequence goes on from NC_137677.1 coordinate 2,904,774, forward strand.
TGCTAAACCCTGTCAATTGACAGCACCATATTATACACCATATAGAAGTAGTGTATAGGCTTACTTACTGAATGTGTGAAGTAGTGTCTATTGAATCATACAGCCATGTCCTCATACAAAGTCCTCAAACTTTAATCAGGTGTAGGAGGATTATCATTTATCTACCATGTCACTCCTCCTCCTGTAAGATTATTATTCCCCCTGGGCCTCTCATATTTAATCTTATCAAACACAGTTTAATTTATTACTAGACAGTTTTTACACAGATGGAAGTGAAACTCATTGGACTATAAAGTGTAGAGTTGGGTGTGTGGGTGTGTTCCATGGACTTGTTTACCCAACAAGTCATATTTTTCTTCTAGGGTGAATAGCCTATACTTCCTCCTCCTGTAAGATTATTATTCCCTGGCCTCACATATTTAATCAGACAGTTTTTACACAGATGGAAGTGAAACTCATTGGACTATAAAGTATTGGGTGTGTTCCATGGGCTTGTTAACCCACCAAATCCTATTTTTCTTCTAGGGTGAATATGCAACTCTGCTTGAAGTTGATTGGACTTCTCCTAAGAGTTCCCAAGTCCCATGTCTTCTCTGTTTCTTCTTCAGTAGGTAACCCTTTACCGACACCGTCTGTAAATTAATTTAATTTATTACTAGGCAGTTTTTACACAGATGGAAGTGAAACTAATTTGACTAGAAAGTGTATTGGGGTGTGTTCCATGGGCTTGTTACCTAGGAAACATATACATAGGGTGAAATAGACTCTGCTTGAAGTTGATTGGACTTCTCCTAAGACTTCCCAAGTCCCATGTCTTCTGTCTTCTTCAGTTTAATTTATTACTAGACAGTTTTTACACAGATGGAAGTGAAACTCATTGGACTATAAAGTGTAGAGTATTGGGTGTGTTCCATGGACTTGTTACACCACCAAATCCTATTTTTCTTCCAGGGTGAATATACTGAGCTTGAAGTTGATTGGACTTCTCCAAAGAGTTCCCAAGTCCCATGTCACTCCTCCTCCTGTAAGATTATTATTCCCTGGCCTCACATATTTAATCTGATCAAACACAGTTTAATTTATTACTAGACAGTTTTTTACACAGATGGAAGTGAAACGCATTGGACTATAAAGTGTAGAGTGTTGGGTGTGTTCCATGGGCTTGTCACCTAGGTAACATATACATAGGGTGAAATCCAGTACACGCCAAACGTTTGGACACACCTTCTCATTCAATGCGTTTCCTTTATTTTCATGACTATTTACATTGTAGATTCTCACTGAAGGCATCACAACTATGAATGAACACATGTGGAATGATGTACTTAACAATAAAGTGTGAAATAACTCTAAATATGTCTTATATTTTAGATTCCTCAAAGTAGCCAACCTTTGCTTTTTTGTTGTTAATAAAATATATAATAATAATATTACATATAATATGTGTTAATACTTATATGTTATTATTATATATATATATAATATTATTATAATATATTTTAATAACAACACATTTATTTTATTTTATTAACAACAAAAAAGCAAAGGGTGGCTACTTTGAGGAATCTAAAATATAAGACATATTTAGAGTTATTTCACACTTTATTGTTAAGTACATCATTCCACATGTGTTCATTCATAGTTTTGATGCCTTCAGTGAGAATCTACAATGTACCAAATAGTCATGAAAATAAAGGAAACGCATTGAATGAGAAGGTGTGTCCAAACTTTTGGCCTGTACTGTACATAGGGTGAAATATACTGAGCTTGAAGTTGATTGGACTTCTCATAAATCCCAGGTCCCATGTCTTCTATGTTCCTCAGTAGGTAACCCTTTACCGACACCGTGGGGTGGCCCGGGGTAAGAACATCATGTGACCAGATTCCACACTTCGGACGCCATTTTGCAGGAAACTTTGGAATTTTAGGATACAACATTGGTTTGGAAAAGGGAGGAGTGGAGAGAGAGAGAACCAGCTTTAGGGAAGTTTAACTCTCTATTGCAGGACTGAGAGAGAAGAGAGGAGCGGGAACCGTAAGCCCACTAATTCAATAGAGAAAGATATCTCCAATGCACGGATTGCATTTGGGAAAGTAAAGATCTGGAGAAGGGATTCTTTTCTTACTTTCATTTAAGAGCCTGCAACTTTTCCTCCGATTTTTTGGGACTGCCATGAAAATTATGACATGCATCTTGTAAGGGCTTGCTGAAAACAAACCGGTTTGTCAATGCAAGAGTGACTTTATGGGATATAACCACTTATAACTAACAGCAATAGGAGACGCATGGGAAATTGAAGTCGGTGATATTGCAATCAACCCAAGTTTGACAGCTGTCCATCAAATCAAATGAGCTGGGTTCAGAAGATCGTGTCTCGTGCCAGGTGACGGAGGTGGGTAACGTTGGCATTCACGTCGCGCGGGGGCATCTGGACGTTAAACGTTAAACATAACCGGGATTTCCTTGCTTGTTTTTGTTCAGTGAGTCACTGACTGACTTGTGCCTTTTTGCAACAATATCCCGACTCTACTATTGCACGATTGCACATTCGAGATTTCAAAGCCTCGCCACTTTATTGTTGATGATCAAACGGTGCAATTGTGCAAAACTCGTCTTGGATTTGCTCCCGTGTAGCCAAATAGCCCCACTGTGACTGTGACTGTGGACATCCGAATCAAAGGAGTGTCACCCAGGCAGCAACACTTTTCTGCTGCACTTAGAAGATAGAAGCTGTCATGCCAATAAGAAAGAAAGGTAAGAAAGAATCCCCCAATTCCCAATTCCTATTTCCTCAATGCGGTGTATTGCATTGAAATACGCCATCGGTTTCAGCTGTTTGTAGCAGGCTAGCCCATAAGGAGGCTGCAGTGCATTGCATAGCACCAGAGAGAAAGGCACCGACAGACAGACAGTAGCATGCACTATGCAGCACGAGATATGTTCTGTTGCAGATTCTGTTGTCAGTGTGTCGCTCGCGCAACAAATTGTAGCCAACAGACCCGTGCAACAAATGTAGCGCTCGAGCCTCGTATGTATGTTGCACTTGAGTTGTTGTGGTTGGTGGACCCTCAATTCGTGACGTTAGAATTATAAGGTTCTATCTCCATTTTTGGTCAAAATTTAGTTTTTTTTTTTTTTTTTTTACATAATCTGATCCATTAGGTGTTTATTAATGCCTGTGTCAGTGGTGTTATTTTTTAAAAATGTTGACATTTTTTAGTTAATAATTCATAAAATACAAAGGTTCCATCTCACCAAACATAATGGAATGTCAAAACTTTGACGCTCAATATCTCTGAACTGCCCTAAAAGGAGATAGAACCTTCTCATTCTAAACGGAGATAGAACCTTCTCATTCTAAACGGAGATAGAACCGTCTCATTCTAAACGGAGATAGAACCTTCTCATTCTAAACGGAGATAGAACCTTATCATTCTAAGCTCACGAATTGGGTGCCTTACAGTGTGCCATTTCTATATTTCTATACGATCCAGTGGTTGCATTTGATAACCCTATGTCATGTGTGTCTGTGACAGTAAGGCTAGTTGTATGTTATTTCATTCATTCGTTGCTGGTTGGTGTGTTGTGTGTTGTGTTTGCAGATGCCCACCGAGCCCTCCAGCTGTTGGAGGAATACCGGGCGAAGCTTGGCCAGACGGAGGACCGCCAGCTCAGATTGTCCATAGAGAGAGTCATCAACATCTTCCAGAGCAACCTCTTCCAAGCCTTGATAGGTAAGGACAGGTTACTTACTAACTCCACCATTCATGCAAACTATTCTAGACATATAAATCAGTGTGTTTTTCTTGTATTAATGTTGTATTCCCCCATACTGCTGCTATGGTACATAGGTTTTTGCAATGTGAAGCACGTGTTTTGTCAGTTAGTCAAGTTTCCCAACTGAAGAACTTTCCATGTGTGTCACCTAACCTGCTTGAGCGATGCAAACTGGTTCTCCTGCTCTCCTTCCCTCTCCTACCTCCTCCTGGAGTGTGCTGAACATTATGGGCACACTTTTTATGCTGAGGTACCGTGAGATTGACATTTGGGTTTGGGTTAGAAAATATATGTTGATATTGTAATTCTCATAGTCTTGTATTTTATTTTTTCCATCATTTTGACAGTGTGAGTCTTCTCTGTAGCCTTGTTGTGTAACGACACATGCATAACTTCTAGAAGTAACCTATTTAGGAAAACGTCCATCTTCATGCATCTTTGCATTACAATGTAGTAATTCTGTTTTTGTACTTAATCATTTGCAATGATAGACTATAGAGTCATAGCACTGTTATTAGTTTATTGAAAAAATACAATAGTAACTATTGTCTTACTAGTACTTATCAGGAAATGACAGGCACCTCCTCACCTCAGTATAAAGTGCTTCCCTGCGCCCCCCACCACAGCAGCCTGGAAGACCAGGAATTCCCAATATAGTGTTTGTTTTGGGAGTGTACTGTCATTCACTGACACCCTCCTCCCCGGTTGTGTTATTGACCCAAAACTGGTGGCTTTCTGGGGTCTGGCTTTGCCTCAAGAACCTGTCCGAGCTGTTTGAGTTACATCTCTGTTTTGTTTTAGAGGAAGTGGGGTGGAGGGGGAGGGGGGAGGGGAGTGAGAGAGAAAGGGGGAAATAAGGCGAGAGAGAGTGTGTATGTGTGTGTGTGTGTGTGTGTGTGTGTGTGTGACTGTGTGTGTGTGTGTGTGTATGCGTGTGCGCAAGCGTGTGCGTGTGTCTCCCCCATTCTATTGTCCTTACTCAGGATTTAGTTATCAATACAATCCTGAATCGGGATCCTCAATCCTTTTGTTTTTTTGCGATTCGATTGTGCAAAACCCCCTCTCTAGCTCTCTAGGAGGAAGGAGGGTTGGTTTGACCACCCCTGGTTTTAAGGTATATTGCCCACTGGATCGGAAACCCAGTCCATTCATCGGTGTAATTGAGGAGCTTGGCTTCTCGACTGTCTAACCACCCCCTGTCGCCTGCTCCGTGTTCCCTCTTAATCTTGTTAGCCGGTTCCCCTGGGGGCCTCCGTAATCAGGGCTGTGTGCTTTGATCAGTTCACAGGAGGACTCTCGCCTGACTACCCCTGCACTGAGTCACGTAGATATGCATAAGTATTTGGGTACATCTCAGCGGTCGATGGATGCTGCTTCCTCTCCTCCAGTTGCACTTGTCGTGGAAATAAACATACCCTTTTAGGCGTTCCACCATCTTGCTTGTTCACTAACTTACTGTGTCCAGTTCAGTTCAGAATCAGATGAAGGGGGGTTAGGGGAAGGGGTTAGGGTTAGACTATTGAATGAATGAATGAATGAATGAATGAATGAATGAATGAATTAATCGTTTAATGACCACACGAGCTAGGTCGGTGGAATTTGTTGTCGGTACAGGTGGACAAAGCTCAATACAGCAGTGTCAGTTACATCAGACACACACACATTACACATGACTATCACAATGGACAATGTACACACATAACCACAAGACAAAAACATCGTCAATATCTACAACTTATAAAGTGTATCGATATGCACCGACATCACCCCACTTTACTCTACTCCTCCTACACTCACTCACGTCCTCACTGTCCCACTCACTCACTCTCTCTCATCTTCTCCCTCCCTTTCCGATATGTCGTTGGGGCCACTAATGAAAAAAAAAAAAAATTCTGCATCAGCACGATGCAATCTGGGTCTGAGTCGGTCCTGAGATAGATATATATGTATGATGAGAGTCTGAAATGTAATCCATGGGGATGACATGATGATTACTCCCATGGTAATCCCTTCTGCCTGACGTGGGTGTGTAGTGTAGTGGCCACTGCCTGGTGTAACCCATGGCTCCGGGGCGGGCCAGAGTCTTCAGGGCAGGGCAGGCAGTGGGCTTAGTCGGTGTCGTGGAGGGTGAACAACTGGTGCGTGATGCCCTCTGCGTGTGACCTAAAGCCCCTCAAGTTGTTCAGGCTTTCTCTCGGCGGACTAACGCAGTCTTGTGACCTGCGACCCAGATGGTCTCATCTGCCAATGTTCTAAGGTTAACGGTTTAAATTAGTGCTGCTGAGTGGGCTGAGTTAAACTGTCTCAGGTGTGTACAAGTGAGCATGGATGTGATGTGGAACACACACACACACACACACACACACACACACACACACACACACACACACACACACACACAGGCTATGAAGTTACAGCTGTGGCTTCATTATACTGTAAATGGTAAATGGACTGCACTTGTATAGCGCCTTCATCCAAAGCGCTTTACAACGGCCTCTCATTCACCCATTCACACACACACATTCACACACCAATGGCGGCAAGCTACCATGCAAGGCGCTGGCCCGCTCACTGGGAGCAATTTGGGGTTCAGTGTCTTGCCCAAGGACACTTGGCCATGTGACCAACCGTGGCCAACCGGGGCGTGAACCGCCGATCTGCCGACCTTGCGATCATTAGACGCCGGCTCTACCTCCTGCGCCACAGCCGCCCCAATACTGTAATTAAGAGATGTTGTACCGCAGTGTATGTTTGCTGAATTTTTGTTTGAGAAGGGAGGAGGAGGAGGAGGATAGAGAGAAGTTATCAGCCATATGCCAGCATGTGCATACTAATTACCGCTAGTGCCACACCCCAAACCAACAGTTTGGAAGCTATTACCAACGCTCTTCTTAGTCTAGGCATGTGTTGATACAAGTTTTGATACGTATCCTATTTATGATAGCCTACCTGCTTTGTTCAATAACTCAGTGGTAACATCTACAACATCTTACGACACTACTTCTACTAAACATCTACGTCTTGGTGTATAGCCCAGTGTTAATTCATGTTATAGGCCTAATACTGTTTCAATGCGTGGGAATTAGCTGCAGGGAGTTATATCATATCTAGATGACCAGTGGCTTCAGAGGTGCCTCCCCTTTCTGTTACCATAGCTCAGTGGTCCAGCCTTCTCCTCCCCCACCTCCTCCCCCTCCTCCTCCCCCCCTCCCTCCTCCCCCTCCTCCTCCCCCTCCTCCTCCTCCACCACCTCCTCCCCCTCCTCCTCCTCCTCCCCCTCCTCCCCCTCCTCCTCCTCCTCCCCCTCCTCCTCCCCCTCCCCCTCCTCCTCCTCCTCCTCCCCCTCCTCCTCCCCCTCCCCCCTCCTCTCCCTCCCCCTCCTCCTCCTCCTCCTCCCCCACCTCCTCCTCCTCCCCCTCCTCCCCCTCCTCCTCCTCCCCCTTCTCCTGCCCCTCTTCCTCCTCCTCCTCCTCCCCCTCCCCCTCCTCCTCCCCCTCCTCCTCCTCCCCCTCCTCCTCCCCCTCCCCCTCCTCCTCCTCCTCCTCCTCCTTCTCCCCCTCCTCCTCCCCCTCCTCCTCCTCCTCCTCCTCCTCCCCCTCCTCCTCCTCCTCCTCCTCCTGCCCCTCTTCCTCCTCCTCCTCCTCCCCCTCCTCCTCCTCCCCCTCCTCCTCCCCCCTCCTCCTCCTCCCCCTCCTCCTCCTCCCCCTCCCCCTCCTCCCCCTCCTCCTCTGTGTGTATCCAGTGGTGAATCTGGAAATAACATTGGTGTTAGAAGTTAGATATATCAGGGAGCCATGTGTTCTGATGGGTTAGCATCATCTTCTCTCTCCCTCTTCAACCTCTTCCTCTACCTCCCCCTCCTCCTCCTCCTCCCCCTCCTCCTCCTGAGTGTATTTCCAGTGTTAGGAGCTTGGGAGCTGTACATGCAGCTGTATCTGGTAGATCCAGTAGGCCTCAGCCAAGGGCCACACCAGGGTACCCTGCTCTAGTTCTGTCCTCTATGGACCCAGCAGGACCTATATATAGTATAGGCCCAGGAAGGCTTGAATGGTGCAAGGTGAGTACCTTACCGCAGGCCTAGGAAGGGCTATAATTGTACAGTTCTATATCGCTGTTCTCTTGCCACATAATTTAGCTTTGTAAGCAGCATACAAATGAATTCACAAAGTCGTGAGCTTATAATGATAAGGTTCTATCTCCGTTTAGGGTAGTTCATATTGAGCGTCGAAGTTTTTACATTCCGTTATGTTTTGTGAGATGGAACCTTTGTATTTTATGAATTACTAACTCAAAAATGTCAACATTTTAAAAGTAACACCACACAGGCATTAATAAACACCTAATGGATCAGATTATGTAAAAAACTCATGGAGATAGAACCTTATAATTCTAACGTCACAAAGTTTTTTTACCCCCCCGTCTGTTTTATTGCTTTGTGTGAGGCTTGTCACAGGCCCGTGGTTTGAGTTTGGGGTTGTGGTTACTGTTTGTAGTCTACTCTCTCTCTTTATATCTCCTTCTGTCGCTTCTACCCATATGGATATATCTCAGTACCTCACTAAAAGGTTTCTCTCTCTCTCTCTCTCTCTCTCTCTATTATATCTCTATCTCTCCTTACTTACATCTACTCAAGGATTCAGGAACTTAAAGTTAATGGCTGCTCATGCTCTCGTGAGTCATGCCTGTACTAATGAACTACTGATCTGAAATGGAGGGGTAATTTGGGCCACATGCTGCTAAGCTCTGTGTTGGTCTGTCCCCATTTGTCCTGTTTGCGCATCTGTAAACCTCCACATGGATCATGTTTGCCAAGCAGTTAGCAAAGCATAGCTCCCCGATGGAAGGCTAAACATAGCCATGTAGTGTGAGTAACAACTGGGTAGCATGTGTGTACACACACACACACACACACACACACACACACACACACACCCACACAGATATCGTCAGCTAGGCTAATTACTGTTTATGTAGTTTTTTTTTAGGAATGAAGAGATTGGAAAGAAACGTGCATCCGTTCTGGGAATAAAATCAGTTTAAACAGGATGGAATTACAAAAATCATAGGCTTTATTATCTATAAAAAAAAATAAACAGTCGATGTTATTTCAACTTCAACAATAAACAGTAGTAAAGGGTGTTTTTATGTTTGATCTTTGACTAGTCTAGTCAAACACTGTATGTACCTGTGACAGGCGCCACACTGCCACCAAACCTGGGTCCTCTATTGCCAACACACACGAACCTCATGACCACCCTCTCTAAAACACCCCAGGTTAACCTGTTACGCCACCAGAAAAGCTTGAAATTCAATGGTGCAGATGGGGAGTATTAGTAACGTCACTCGGTTACATTTCGTGCTTGAAAGGTGAAAGGTCATTGAGAATCTGAATAAAGGCCACAACCACCTGACACTAGTCCCAGCAGGGAGGGGCTGGGCCAGCCTTCCCATGCCCGTATCTGGACTGTTGTTAACAGCTCTGACTCATATAACATGCTAAATATGTCACACCTCCTACGCCTAACATTCGATTGGTAACACATCAACTACAGTATGGTAACTAGGGGTGTAACGGTACACGTATTCGAACCGAAAGATTTCGGTACGGGTCCTTTGGTTCGGTACGCGTGTGTACCGAACAACTGAACAAACGCAGCGTTCTTTTGTGTTGAAGTAATCTTAGCCACTACGCATTCTCATTTTATGTTAAAACAAAACGACATAATCGTGACCAGGTTATCACAGAGTTTACCATCAATGTTTAATGTTCACATGCATTGTTAATGAGACGGATTATACAGCTATTCGTGACGTTAGAATTATAAGGTTCTATCTCTATTTTTGTCAACATTTAGTTTTTTACATAATCTGATTCATTAGGTGTTTATTAATGCCTGTGTGGTGTTATTGTTAAAAATATTGACATTTTTGAGTTAGTAATTCATAAAATACAAAGGTTCCATCTCACAAAACATAATGGAATGTAAAAACTTTGACGCTCAATATCTCTGAACTACCCTAAACGGAGATAGAACCTTATCATTCTAAGCTCATGTATTGGCGTGAGCGTAAGCTCCTCGCAAGCTGGTTTATTTTAACGTGAGGGCATGGTGAAATAGCATTTTGGGTGTTCTTAATGGAATCTAGGATCCAATATGATCGATTGTCACACAGGGATGAGCAAAGCGTTGTCAATCATTATTAATCATGAAATGTCTTTTGGAGTCAGATCATATAATGTCGTGTTAAGTTGTGGAAGTTGGTCATGTGACCACTTGTATGAGTTTGTTAGATCATGTCACTGTTAGAAATAATCATTGTGAATAAATGTATGTGTCTTATGTTTGATCTATTTTCTGTGTTTTTATTTTCATATTATATAGTGTGTTTGACACACTAAAGTTTAGTTGTATTGGAAAACAAACGAATTGCTCTGTGGAGCGATAGCAAGAGAACCGAGACCAACCTCTCTAGGCGGACTCAGTCTGGTTGTAATCGAGCCTTGTTACGTAGTTCCCTCTCGTCCGCATTTCAGCCAGCAAATCATACCAGCCCTTTATAAACTACAAACTACAGTTGTCTTATCCAATTCCTCACACCTTCTCTTCAGAAACACAAACTCAAACACATGTATGCATGATGAAACAGACTGAAATGTAAAGTTGTGGTTACCAGTAGGGTTGCAAATCCCTCTAAGTTTGGGAAACCTAGGGGCGGCTGTGGCGCAGAAGGTAGAGCCGCCGTCTTATGATCGAAAGGTTGGCAGATCGGCGGTTCGAGCCCCGGCTGGCCACATGTCGAAGTGTCCTTGGGCAAGACAGTTGAACCCCAAATTGCTCCCAGTGAGTCGGCCGGCCGGCGCCTTGCATGGTAGCTTGCTGCCATTGGTGTGTGAATGTGTGTGTGAATGGGTGAATGAGAGGCCATTGTAAAGCGCTTTTGGAGCAGCTTTGGAGCTGCAAAAAAGGCGCTATATAAGTGCAGTCCATTTACCATTTACCAACCCTAGTTACCAGTCAAGTAGAGCACCCAAGCCCTTTAAGATGGACATCCATCCCCATCATAACAACCTAAAGCACTTTGACTACCTGGAAAGCTGCTACATACATACATACACTCAATCTAAACGATTCTCTATCATTCTCCTTCCCCTCCCTCTCTTTCCAGATATCCAGGAGTTTTACGAAGTGACCTTACAGGACAACCAGACATGTGTGGAACCAGCCCCCCCGGAGGAGCCCCCCGCCCCCCCCGTCACCCTGTGGGACCTGTCCAGCTTCCCCAGCCCCACCACTGTGACCTCAGAAACAATGCCCAGCCTTACAGACAGCGTAGAGGTAAGATTGTTTATATATATATATATACTCCCAACCTGGCAACCTGCTCCATACGTAGCCCCAACATGGCAACCTGTGGTATCAGAACTACTGGGGTTCTTATTGTAGCTAGTACTCAGGTCACAGGTCAGGTAGGTAAAGCTTGCTCTGTTGCTCTGTCTCTGATTCTATTCAGGCTTATTTAGGTCATATGCACGGAATCATCTTGTCGTTCTGTGTCTGTGTCTTTGACCCTGGTTGCTGTGAAGCACTTCCTGTCAACTCTCTTTAAAAACAGAAGTGTATGAACGTAATTTGATTGATTGATTGGTCCGTTGGCAAGCTGCTCCAACAGAACCCACGGGCCGAGTCCTCTTCTGTGTTGTATTTATTTTTGAGTCTGTATTTTTTAATTCAGCTCAATTAAAGTTCTGTATTTATTTGTTTTTTTGGCAGTAGTTTCATTTGCAATGATTCTGTCTCTCTCTCTCTCTGTGTGTGTGTGTGTGTGTACACTGTATGTCTTCGTTCATAAGAGTTGTGACATCAGAGAGGTGTGAGAGAGGGATCCCACAATGCAGCAGTGTGACTCTGTTATCTCACTGCTTCTCTGCCCCCTCCTGGCCTCCCAGGCTAAATACCCCTCCACACACACACACACACACACGCACACACACACGCACACACGCACACACACACACGCACACACACGCACACACACGCACACACACACAGTGTTTCCACAAGCTGCCACAGTTGTATTTCTTTCTCTCCTCTCTCATCTATTAATGAGGAGACGAGAAAGCTGTTGACCTGTTGTCTTCCCATCTCATGAGTTCCATCTCGCCCTCGCTTTTTATGATCATGATCTATATGATAATGGATGTTTTACGGCTATTCCTTTCTCTTCATATGAGAGGTAGGCTATGATATATAAGGATGGTTTTTGTTACCTTTTAGAATTGTAACTAAGTTAAGAAGAAGATGGTTTTCGATAGAGAAAGCTGAAATGAATTGTCTTTCTCTTTCCTCCTCCTTGCTCCCGGTGAATAACATTGCTTCACTAGGAGTCTCCCCTTCTCACTGAAATACTGCTTGTGCTAGGCAAGACTTTCTCTTCCGAGTTCAGGCACGTAAGTACCTCACTTAGACTAGCTGTGGTATGTCAGTCACTGCATGCCTTATTATTCACACTATGGAATAAAGTCCACTAGCGGGACATCCATCATCTTATTCCTCACACCTATCCAGTCCACTTCCAGATCTGTGGAAACTGAATAGGTTATATAGGAGCGATGGAGCAAGAGGTGAGAGGCCATCTCATTTGTCTCATTCCTTCACAGTCACTGACTCGGAGACGTACGGATCAGTGGCGGACTCGGGCTGTTTGAAGGGCGAAAAGAAAAAAAGGGCACCTACTGCACAACATGGGACCCCATCAGTGCACATGGTCAAGTTTAGACCATTGGAAGGGCAGCCAATAGGGCACATCCTCTAATTTTGCCACTCAAAAGGGCACTTTAGTGCGACGTTTTTCAACTGTGGGGGCACATGGTCAAGTTGGGGGCACCAATAGGGCACGTCCTCTCATTTTCGCCACTTAAGCGAGACGTTTTTCAACCGTGGGGGCACCAGGAGGGGCGGTTGCCCCCCCTGCCCCCCCCCTGAGTCCGCCAGTGGTATGGATGGTTTATTTTCCATACCAGACCAGTGTTTAGTTTTTTCCCCATTTATTTAAGAGATGACTTTGCAAAATAACATCGATAGAACCCCTAGTGAGGGGGGTCATAGTTGCTGCTAATAACAGTACGTTTATGCATATAATATGCTAATAGTTTGACGTGAGTCTCAACTTCAAAACAAACAGTGACTTACGTCAGGGTTGTGTGTGTTTATGAGGGTGTGTAGGCGGGCGGAAGTACCTCCATGCCCTTGGGAGAGTCATTATGACAGCTCAATGCTCCACAGAACACAATTTGATATTCATACTGTCGAAATATTAATGGCTTAGCTGCAGTAGAAGGTCACTGAGTTTATGATGTTTTGGTTCACACGTTTTCAAGCTGCGGGCATTGCTCAATTAGAAACAGGAACATATCGTAATTTTTATTGTACAGGTGCAACTCAAATAATTAGAATATCGTGCAAAAGTTCATTTATTTCAGTAATTCAACTTAAAGGGTTAAACTTAGATATTATATAGACTCATTACATGCAAAGCGAGATATTTAAAGCCTTTATTTGTTATACATTTGATGATTATGGCTTACAGTTTATGAAAACCACAAATTAAATACGATATTTTCCTGTTTTTCTAATTGTCATGGCCTCCTTTCCCTCGAACATTTGTTGACGTTCCAGCAGTGGCGGCTGGCCAATAGAGGGCGCTAGGGCGCCGCCCCCACCTTCCAACGCAGCCCCACTTCGTAGTTGGTACTTGTAAAAGATTTTTTAAAATAAACATTGTTTATTCATAAAATGCGGCTGATATTCTGTCGGCGCCTATCAGCATTCATTAAAAATCCTCCAATACAATAAACATTTTATCTGTGTGTGTGTAAAATTCACTGTGAAAATACACAGGGGAGGAGTCCGGGACGCCGGCCGAATGGCAGTCAATGGCACTGCAAATACTTTTGGCTTACACGTGAGCTGTAGCAGCGCTCCAATTGGCTGTCTCCTATTTCCCGAGCATGCGCAGATTATAGGCTTACCTAGGCTGCAGCCTAGGGCCACTACCACTAGGGGTAGTACAAATAAAAAAAAGCGTGAGACTTGAGAGCCCTGAATATCCGGTTGTTAAGTCTGACGTCAAACGTGACGTTTTGCAATTTCCGGATCCAAACCAGAAATTCTCCGCACCAGAATACCAGTGTACTACAGCGGTAGAATGACAGTTTAATCGTTTTTTAGACTCACTTATCATACAACAAGGGACACAGCACTTTCCCGTTTTCTCCATATTGTCAGGGTATTTGAGCCTCGGAAAAGCGCTATATAAATATAATTAATTATGATTATTATTGCGGCATTTCGAAGAGAGCGCCTCAGCCAACTTTGGACCCGGAAACAACAACAGGAGAGGAGAGCAATAGAGACAGAACTGAGGTGAGGTGAGCAACAGAGATAGTTCAGGATGATAACAAACAGTTCAGTATGACAGAGACAACTAATAGAAAGACAACTGTATGATTATAGAGTTTACATGTTCAAGGACATATTGTATGATAATAGAAAGGTACACTTTAATTTAATTAAAGTAGTAACAAAGAACACATTTATTATCACAATTGCATTGTGTTCCATGTCTTTCTCCATTGAATAAATAATGCCTAGTTGAATGGCTAAACAAGACAACTGTCTGGACGGTACTGCTAGAATTATTCACCTTACCGCTGCACAGATAGACAAAGGGTATAAGTCCATTCTGTTAACATTAGGTCTACTCTGCTAACAAAGACTATTCCAGTTGATTTGTCAGTTGTTGTGCATCATATTTTTGTTGTGTTTGCAGTTTGCCCTTTAATAAGTTATATATAAAAATAATTCCGTTATATATATATTCTCATGCTAAAATCGACTGTAAATCCAGATTTTAAAGTTGATATTCTTCCCCGTGGAGCATGCCCCCATAACCTGTGCCCCACCCAAAAATGTTACCACCAGCCGCCACTGCGTTCCAGTGATTTCCAGCTTGATAACTAGGGACTGATTCTATAAAGACTTATAGTGCCAAAGAGTGGGTATGAAACAACTTTTTTGTGGATCCATGCGTAAAATCACTTTGTCATTGATCATAACCCTGGTGCCAGTTTAAATCATGACACTTTAGCAGATTAGGTCATCTCTCTCCTCGTGTTGAGGTCGAGAGAGGGGTTAAGTCAGTGCCTTAATAAGTTACTATACACCAACTTCCCATAATTCGCTGACTCGTCCAGACACGGTGTGTGTGTGTGTGTGTGTGTGTGTGTGTGTGTGTGTGTGTGTGTGTGTGTGACACTTGCTCATGAGTCCCTCCCGGGCGCGCTTCTACCCTGCGGGGTGCAGGGGGGGGGTTGTCGGTGCCTGTGAGCAGAGCAGCAGCCAGCATCCTCCGGTGTTTTTCACGGACGGAATAGGAACAGAGGATGCAGAGAGGACATGATCAGAAACCCATCCTAGCCGTCCATGCGTGGTATGAGTGGTAGACTCGTCGGGACAGCGGATGTGTGTGGATGGATGCGTGTGGTTTTACCACGCACGTTTCGGAGGAGGCAGCAGCTCTCTGGGTTTAAGCGCAGAGGTGAGGTGCATGCGGGAAGAACAAGGACCCAAATGAAATGCTAAGAAGAGGAGGTCTCCTGCAGTGTTCAGAGCATAGAGGATGGACTGCATATGTATCGTTACCACCAAGGTAAGAGAACGGCCGGAGAGACGCTCCGAGCGCCCCGGCGATTCCAATGAGGAGCGCAGATTTGTCAGCTTGGGAAAAACTGATTCAATAATTCGATCGGCAGCAGGAGGAAGTTCATTGAGGTGGTTATGGAGTAATCGCATTTGTCCTTGCTGAGGCTTTTTTTTTTTTTAACGATTCGTGAGCTTAGAATTCTAAGGTTCTATCTCCGTTTAGAATGATAAGGTTCTATCTCCGTTTAGAATGAGAAGGTTCTATCTCCGTTTAGAATTATAAGGTTCTATCTCCGTTTAGAATGATAAGGTTCTATCTCCGTTTAGGGCAGTTCAGAGATATTGAGCGTCAAACTTTTTACATTCCATTATGTTCTGTGAGATGGAACCTTTTATGAATTACTAACTCAAAAATGTCAACATTTTAAAAATAACACCACACAGGCATTAATAAACACCTAATGGATCGGATTATGTAAAAAACTAAATTTTGACAAAAATGGAGATACCTTATAATTCTAACATCACGGATTGTTATATTGACGCGCTCATATTTGATGATGAAAGTGTTTCATACGCTTAAACCTCAGGTCAAGGCAAAGTTTGGAACTCTGTAATTTTGGATTCAGCTTGCAATGCCATGATTGTTCAAAGTGATTTCGTTGTCTCTGTCCTGTCTAATGAATGAGTAAATGTTTGCTGGGCAATTTTTGAAATGATATGTTATGAGAAACGCCATGATAGATGAAGGTAGGCTAGTGAAAGGTACTATGGTGTTCATGGGTTTGGATTATGGTTTTATTTCGCAATATTTCTACCATGCTTTGTTATGGCTGCATAACTATTCCAAAACAACTAGCATTTCTATGATCATTTATGATCCTTCTGTTAATGTTGCTCTGTGTTGTTGACAGATCTGGGGGGTATTCCATCAACGTCGTTGAAGGAAAATACAGTTCCTGCAAAATGTATCAAAAATAAACCTGGATTTTCCTTTAGCGATGTTGATGGTATACCCCCCTGTATTCTCCTTCCCATCCTAGGATAGCATCTAACCTTAATGTACCCGAGGATAGCCGTTAACCCTACCCCCCCCCCACCCCCCCCCCCCCCCATCTTACTGTCACAGCTTCACAGTCTAGTTGCAGTAGCTACAGTCCTCTCTAGAACCTGTCTCCCAGATCAAAGCTGCCTAGTTCTAGTTCTGCCTTTGCTCTAGTATCTCAGTGAGGATGAAAGTAGGTTGATGGCCCCGTCCCTTCAAAGCCACACAGCCCCCTAGTCCCTGGGTGTTTATCAATACTTTAGTAGCCCGAGTAGGTTAGCTCATCCATGGGTCCCAGCCAGCGCCAGCGGTACTGCGGTCTCCAGCACTCTGAAGTCTTCGCTATAGTCTGGCTACGGACATGCGACCACAGAGGCCCCATGGCCCAGTTTGAAGAGGAGCAGAAAATAACTATTTCTGTTTAACTGTTTTTCCACAGTGGCACGGTTATGACTGAGATGCATTATTCGGGGTCCATAATGCAACGTGCAATGTGAGTGTGAAAGATTCAGTTGTTTTCGAGGCCATACAGATGCTTGACCTGGATCATCCTTAGTTGGCATAATCAGGGGTATAAAACCCCCGAACCCATGCTGAAATTATTCTGAGACCCACTGTTAGACAATCTCTCACACACGATACGTAATACAGTCAATTATTTAGCTTGAAGTTAAACCCGTGCTGGTAATTGTAGTGTGTGTGTGTGTGTGTGTGTGTGCGCGCGTG
>NC_137677.1:2927024-2931461 GCF_963989245.1 Nansenia antarctica
CTCAAACAAAGTTCGGAAACCGGTCGATTCGGTCGATTATTCCTCCCCTTTAATAATACCAACTGGTATTGTATTTTATATCGTTGGAAAGCCTGATTAGTCACTTTTACAACAAGGTACAGCTTGTAAGGATCATGCATTCGTGGAATGAGCAACACAGCTAAACGTGTGGGTAGAGGCCCCAACAAAAATTGCCAAAAGAGTTTATATCAATATCAAACAACATGACATCAAACATCTTAGTCCACGTTTCATATTCGGCATTAATTAAGCACCATAAGTGCGTTGCAGTGCAATCTTTTGATTGGTTTGGTATTCCCGTGCTCTGAGAGTAAATGTTTCCCCCAAGCTTCCCCTCTTAATCTCTAAGAGGCTTACTCGACCTTCATCCTATAATTGTCTTTGGAGAGTCCTATTTTAGACGGGTAAGAGAATCTGACAAAGTTCATAGCTTGTGTTTTTGGTCAGGTGCCCACCGTTGCTATCCCAAACCAAACGCAAACGCCCTTCATCTTTGCATCCATCCATCCCTCCCTTCCTCCATCCAACCCTCCATCCATCCATCCATCCATCCTTCCATCCAGCGGACGGTAGCCTCCAGTGTAATCCACAGTTTTAGAGTATTCATGATTGGATGTGTTGTATTCATCTGAGGCTGAGTTCGAGGGGTGAACAGGGTCAACGCTTAGTCTCTCTGGTCTGCTGTCCACGGCGAGGAACACCTTCACCTGACCTGACCAGGATGGACGCCCGCGGAACACCTACTAGACGCAATGTAACATTTCCTGTATTATTGTCTTTTACTGTGTTTTATTGTTAAAGGCCCACTAAAGTGCCTATGACATCCATATCAAATAATTTCTCAGTAAATATTAGCTTACGATTTTAAAATTATCCAAAAGAAGCAAGAAGTAGCCTTTTTTGCTAACCGTCATTTATCAAACCAGCAGACTACTTGATTGGCTGGGTGTGATTGGTCACATTTTTCAATTGACAGTTTGTTCTTGTGAGCTGTTCGTTCCAAGTTTTTCTGCTGGCTGTAATGTTGACCAATTTATCAGCATTCGACAGTGTCTCTCATTATGTGGACTTATGCAGCATTTCTGTTTTCAGTTGGATGCTATTACTTTTTTCGGTGAGTGACTTTGAAGCTATGGCTTTGTGAAATTGTTGGAACTTTACTCATAGTTATTGAACAGGTCTAGCTTGCAAAATACAACACTGTGCTAGCTCAAACAACAAGATAACTTCAACTAGCTATAATGTTTTCTTACCGTTGCATTCTGAACAGTCTGGCAGCATTTTACCACACGCCATTCTAAATAGCCATTCTAAAAAGTGACGTTTAGCCATTTCCGGGTCCTAACCAGAAATTCCCCGCACCAGAGTACCAGTGAACTACAGCGGTAGAATGACAGTTTAATCGTTTTTTAGACTCGGATCTATTCATACAACAAGGGACACAATACTTTCCCGTTTTCTCCATATTGTCAGGGTCTTTGAGCCTCGGAAAAGCGCTATATAAATATAATTAATTATTATTATTATTTCGGCATTTCGAAGACAGCGCATCAGCCAACGTTGGACCCAGAAACACGTCACGACTTAACAAGCGGATAGCCATTCTAAATAGCCATTCTAAATAGCCATTCTAAATAGCCATTCTAAATAGCCAGTTCCATCTACACTCACCTCATCTGTACCTGCTGAGAGCTGACAATGTGTCAATGCAGCTGGAGAGAGGGAGGTCAAACGTAAACAAATGATATAATTGTTTGATTTGATTTAGTTGCACTATGCCAGAGCAACCAATATAACACGAGACAGGTCGTGTCGTAAATCACACCCGTCCAAAACGGAGCTTATGAGGGAGAGTAGACAGGACTGGATCTTTTTACATTGAAGTACTTCAAAACGACAGAAACCTGATTCTTTTCCACATTTGGGCGATACAAATTTGATCTAGTGAAGTGGAAATTACTGTAGTGAGCCTTGAAGATATGAAGTACTTGGGGGATATGGGAAAATAGTGTTTTGTTCATGCATGATCTGTAACAATTTGTTTAAAGGCTTTAAATTATCTTTGATATTTAGTTTGAATTATTACTGTAGGTTTTTTATGCTATGTATTGACCCCAAAATACTGCCTACCTTATTGTTATCTTAGCTCTTCTGACGCTGGTTTTCTCTGTGTACCACAAAAGAAGAGATTTGGTGAGGCTGCATTCTCATTTTATGCACCCAGATTGTGGAATGCACTGCCAGTTTACATTAGGGATGAAAACCAGCGTCAGAAGACCTGAGAGCTCTATTGGGCTGATATGCTAGCAGAAGGTATTTCAGATATTCTGGTGCTGTGCCAGTGAGAGCTTTATAAACAAGCAGAAGGATCTTGAAATGGATCTATGAAATCTGTAGCATGCAGTATGGAACCCATCCTCCAATCAGATGGTTCTGTAGAATGCAGTATGGAACCTGTCATGCAGTATGAACCTGTCCTCCAACCCAGCTAGCCTGCTGATAAGACTGCAACCTTTAGTAGTTACAGTATTGTGTCTTGGCATGACTGGAGGAAACGTGTGTGTGTGTGTGTGTGTGTGTGTGTGGAAACCCCCAGTGATTTGTCCTTGAGTGAGGAGGCAACTTGTGTGTGTGTCGGTGCGTGTAGGTGTGTGTGTGTGAGCAAGGCTTCCCCCTGGTATTAGTAACACACGTGGCTCTGAGCTTCCTGGTTTTGAAAGCACGGGAGACTGCTGTGTCATCGACACGATGACGTCTGTGTGGGTCACATGTGGGCACTGTGTGTGTGTGAGTGAGTGTGTGAGTGAGTGTGTGTGTGTGTGTGTGAGAGTGTGTGTGTCCCACCCAGCGTCACTCACAGTTCACTCTGTGGGCTGAACACAGTTTGTTATTCAGTGTGGGACTGAACACAACCCCCCGCAGACCGGCCTAATGAATACAAGAGCTGTGATTCAAAAGCCTGTGAGTGTGTGTGAGTGTGTGCGTGTGTGTGTGCGAGTGAGTGTGCGTGTGCGTGTGCGTGTGCGTGTGTGCGTGTGTGCGTGTGTGAGTGTGTGAGTGTGTGAGTGTGTGAGGTGTGAGTGTGTGAGTGTGTGAGTGTGTGAGTGTGTGTAGTGTGTGTGTGTGTGTGTGCGTGTGTGGCTCGCTTGATCAAAAAATGACGTGTCACCCTTTAGAGACACAATCTGTGATGTGTTCTAAGGGTTAGGGTTAGATCTCTATAACTCATTATATTCTAACCATATCATTATTCCATGGTTCTTCCTGCTATGTTTGTTTCAGACAGAAGAAGATGCGTATAATGAGGAATGTTATGTGAAGTTGATTGTCCAAAGGAATACAGATAACATTGTTATGTGTGCTGTGTTAGGTGAGTTGAAGACCGTAGAAAACCCTCCAGATTACAAATGATTGATTTAGCATAATTTGAGACAGAATACACATGAATTCAAATGACTTTTTCCAATATGTGTTATGGTTGGCAATGGTATTGTGATTCTATCTGCTGCTTTTGTGTTGTATGGTACTTGCTATGCAGGCTATTGTACTGTCAACCACTAGCCTGCGTGAATATGATGAGAGAGAGAGGGAGGGAGGGAGGGAGGAGGGAGGGAGGGAGAGGGAGGGAGAGGGAGGGAGAGAGAGAGAGAGAGAGAGAGAGAGAGAGAGAGAGAGAGAGAGAGAGAGAGAGAGAGAGAGAGAGAGAGAGAGAGAGAGAGAGAGAGAGAGAGAGAGAGGGAGAGAGGGAGAGAGGGAGAGAGGGAGAGAGAGGGAGGGAGAGAGAGAGAGAGAGAGAGAGAGAGAGAGAGAGAGAGAGAGAGAGAGAGAGACTCTTATGGGAGAGGATCTGTTCTCTCTCATCTCACCTTCCCATTCTTTTTTCCTAATGAGTCACTCTGGTTTCCCACTCGCCTTCACCTCACTACCTACTGTGTGTGGTGTTAGTCACTCCACACACACACGCACACACGTCTGCCGTTGCACTCAGACACGTTTGATGAGCTCTCCTGCTGAGTTACTCTGAGCTGTGTCTTCTACCCCCCTGGGTTGACCAGTAGAGGGGGGGTGGGTGTTGAGCGTGTGTGTGTGTGTGTGTTGTTGAGCCTTCCTCCCTGCCCTGCCCCCCCCCCCCCCTTCACCTGGCGGGGCCACACCCCGTCTCTCCCCGCCGCCACGGCTGTCCTCTCATCCATCAGCCCTGGCCTGGTGTCAGAGCCCGTGGTGCCCTGCTGGAGACCAGAGCGGTATCTGGCAGGTGTGGCCTCCTCACTGTCAAACAGGAGGAGATGACAGGAGCGCTATTTGGCAGGGGTGTGCCCCCGCATAGACAGAGCAGGGCAAAGGTGGAGCAGCAGAGTCTGGCAGCCCTGTCACTGACTGCTCACTGAGGCGGTCTGGAAAAGACACGTAAATGTG
>NC_137677.1:2931661-2934161 GCF_963989245.1 Nansenia antarctica
TATGTCTGTTAACTAAGAGACTCAAACAACACAAACATACTTATAAGCATAATATGATACGGTCACATGCTCCCACACACACTGAATGCTGATTATGCTCTAAAATAGAGTATTAATAGAGTATTAATAGAGTATTTAGAGTCTAAATCCACTCACGTATTTCTGGCTACATAAGGCTGGAGTTAATTCTTGACACACTGACACATGACGTGTGTGTGTGTGTGTGTCTGTGTGTGTCTGTGTGTGTGTGTCTGTGTCTGTGTCTGTGTGTGTGTGTGTGTGTGTGTAGGGATGGACGGTTTCCAATTATTGAAACCGAAAAACCGTCAAAGACTAAAACCGCGGTTTTCCGGTTAACCGAAAAGGTAAAAAAAAAAAAAAAAAAAAAAAAAAAACGCCAATTTCAAATAATTGAGCCCTACTGCTACAATACACTCATGTCGAACACCATTAAAACACCGTAAGCACAGTCGCAACACATTTAGGCTACTTAGTTTCACAAATATAAGTGGAAAGGCAGACTTTTGTAAGCTACACCATACATGAAAACACATGAACACTTAACACACCAGCTCCGCTGATCCAGGGTGCACGGCGCTGCACGCCTGCACGGAAGATCATCTCTTGGAACAGCGTCTTCATTGAATGAACTGCTTTCTCAATATCTTGGTTCTTAGACAAAGTTTCAGCTGCTGCTCAATGTATTTAAATATTTGAATACTGCTCAATAATCACTGAAATATTAGACTTAGAATTATGCAGTGAACATGCTTTTCATAAAAACCACATGCCGCGAGACTGACTCGTCCTGAACTGTCGTAAGTCAATCAACAAAGAATGCCCCATCAAAATAAAAGTGCCCATGGTAGAGCTGTCAAAATAGAGCTTTCAAAATAAATGTACTAATACAGATAGAGATAAATACAGAACTACCTTTGCGTCACTAAGTGACCGCGTATCTTCTGAGTAATTGTAAAAAACCTTTCCTATCTACCAATAACTGAAGGCAACTATCTTTCCCATAGAGTGATTCGTTACCCTTAAATATAATCCCAATTAGATATTAATCCTCAGTTATTCTTCACAACTGACCAAACCTCTCACTCATTGCGCGGCAGATTCAGACTGTATCATTGTTATTTTCACACACGACAAACATGTGACATGTTCCAGTTTTATTCTTTGAACAACATGGAATATACAATAGAATAGAAAACGTAAACAAAAACATCTATAAATATAAATACAAACGAGTGCAAATTGAGTGCAAGCAGGTAAAACAATTGTGCAAAGATATCACTGATCACATTCATTCTAATTCTAATTCACAACCTATGGCTAATAACTAAATAACAAAAACTGGCAGTAACAAAAAATGAGCATAAAAGCTATTAAAGGCTATTAAATAGTCCGTTAATCGAGGTTCTTCGCAAGAAACACGAGCATGTTCACCTTTTCAGGATTCAGCTGCGCTCGGAACGGACTTACAATTTTGCCTGCTGCGCTGAACACCCGCTCTGAAGGTGAACTTGTGGCACACACGCACAAATATTTTCGGGCCACCCGCGACATCAGTGGAAAACGGCGGGCTCCATGTGATTGCCACCACAGAAGAGGGTCTTCGTCCCCGTCAACCACAGGCTCGCGACAATAGGCAGTCATCTCTGCTTCTGCTCGCTCCTCTGTGGTGACGTGGGGAGACTGGTGGGGACCTGCCGCAGCCCGAACTTTCTTTTGCAGCAGACTGCCCAAAGTCTTCTTCTTTTTCGGGGGTACAGGCTGCGCATCTCTCTCTCCTTCTTCCTCCTCCACTCTGATGGCCACTGAACCGGCTGCTGCACCTCCTTGCCTCTCCAGTCTCACCATCTCGGTCTCTAACGCGGACTTTGTCTCACCCAGAGCAGTGTCATCCCTCTCGTATCCTCCACGGTACCGAGCGTCAAGGAAGGTGCATTTGCGCATCAGCTCGCGCACCGCATCACCTTCATACCTGGCCTGAAGCTTAATAAGAATTCCAGCCTTTATGGACTTTGTCAACTGGACATCCTCATCTGACACAGCCAACACATCGTCCCTGCAGAGCTGGAGCATGGGTAGGAGAGAGGAACTGGTGACATAGTTCTCTCCAGACAAAATGTCAGTAAAATTACTGACTGGCTTGAGAGCAGCCTGCACAGCCTGCAGGACATCAATGTCCTGCCATGAAAGTCGGAGGTGGCACCTTCTGTCATCAGACAGGACGTGCCTGATCGCCTGTGCTTGCTCCAGGATGCGCTCAACCATTGCGAGTTTAGAACCCCAGCGAGTAGCGCAATCCTGTCGATTAAAAAAACATTTTAAAATTAATTAATTACTTAATTAATTACAATGATTTAAGAAGTAGGCAATAATGAACAACAAACATCATGCACTGTATTAACCTGTAAGATTATTTATTAGTCATTCTGCACCACATTAGGCCTGTAATAAATTGGTGTATGCTGGCTTACCGTTATGAGAC
>NC_137677.1:2939161-2941661 GCF_963989245.1 Nansenia antarctica
CAGCAGTTGGAGATGGATAACTGGATAGTAGATGAGATGAATAGGTAGAGAGGTAGATGACTCCCAAGTGGCGGCTGTGGCGCAGGAGGTAGAGTCGCCGTCTACTGATCACAAGGTTGGCAGATCGGCGGTTCGAGCCCTGGCTGGCCACATGTCGAAGTGTCCTTGGGCAAGATACTGGACCCCAAACTTGCTCCCAGTGAGCGGGCCGGCGCCTTGCATGGCAGCTTGCCGCCATTGGTGTGTGAATGTGTGTGTGAATTAGGGCTGCACGATTTGGGGAAAAAATCGAATTGCGATTATTTGGACAGATATCGCGATTGCGATTAATTTGCGATTATTATTTTTTTAAATAGCAAAAAAAAAAAAAAAAAAAAAAAAAAAGGGGGAGTTTTTGTAAAGTGTGGCCATATCTCCGGCTAGGAAGGTCGTATCAACGTGCAGTTTGTTTGTACGTCTTCAGGGGACTTAGAGGCTCCCTCCTCTAGCACCCCCACAGCCCGAGCTACGAGTGAAAGAACTAAACTTACATTGGGTTGCTTTAAAGTTGGGTTGCTTTAAAATCAAGCTTCAGATTAAAACATGTGATGGAGCATTACTAACCTGACTCAGGTGGTTTGTTTCACACAACCATCTAGGAAAGCTTAATTGGAAGCTGTTTGGAAAAGGGCAGGTACTTTCAAAAAATACTTGGCAGGTGATTGGATGAATCTGTCTATCACCTATTTTCAGAGAGCATTACCACATGATACCATCAAACTATTAACTGCTCTAATTCTAATGCAAGGATGAGAACTTAAAAGATATGAATTGTATATATGATAACCTCATCTCATCTAGACAGGTGGCTACTTTCTAAGATGATCCAGCTATTAAAATGATCATTTGGGGATACACTGTGACTATAACTGAAAGGACCACATCTAGATGACTCGGTCAACAGTCGAACTGATGAATGATAGAATGGTGGTCTCTGACTATGGAGCACAGACACACGTCACCTTGACTTAGGAATCTGTGACATACTTCAGCCCAAGGCTAGGCTAGGCTAACCTCTGCGTCTTTAAAGCCGGCTGGTATGAACGAATGGTATGAGGTTATGCATACAGGACACATTCATGTTTGACAACAGAACAGTTAACTTCCATGTATCCATAAGCCTGCTATACTATATAAACACCAACCCGCAGGTTGCTGAGACTGTCAACTCTGTGTCTGTACTTTAACGCCGGGTTAGCATGAGTAGCTAAGCTAAGCTACCGTCTCGAAGACTACAAGTTAGCTAAGCTAAGTTTAAGGCTGGACTAACAGCACCGACATGCACTTGGCTGGTACAGTTAGTATAGTGAAATTGTACACTTACCTGTCGCAATTATAACATACTAACGTTTATCATACGTCCAGTAAGCCATGTGGTGTCTAATTGTCTCCGTTACGTTAGCCCAAAGTCTCATAATAATTGGACTGACTGTCGTGACACAACCTATGCCTGCGTTCGTAAATTCGCTCTGAGAGCGCCGGGTTCAAAGTCATAAAGAGACCAAGTAATTTGATTGGACAAGAGGCATTCCATGAGTGCTGATCAAATTTCCAAAAGAGGTTTTAATCTCAATGTGACTTCCTGGTAAAATAAAGGTTTAAAAAAAAAATTTTTTTAAAAAAATTTAAAAAAAAAAAAAAAAAAAATCGCAGGCAAATCGCAGGCTTTGCGATTAGCTAATCGCATCATTTCAAAGTCCTAGTGTGAATGTGTGAATGAGAGGCCGTTGTAAAGCGCTTTGGAGCAGCAAAAAAGGCCCTATATAAGTGCAGTCCATTTACCATTTACCATTACCAAGCATAGACAGTATACAATCATCATATCTCTGTTCATTGTGCGCTTTATGCATTTGTTGTACCGTGTTCCATCCGTTCCGTTTCATTCTAGTGTGTGTGTGGTGTGAAATAGAATAGAATTTATTTCATTCCACTATTCGTTAAATTCTATTCTATTCCATTGTGTTCTATTCTATTGTGTTCTATCCTTAATCCACGTCATTCTGTCCTTAAGCGGCTGTGAGTAGTGCAGTGAGACAGTGTGAGTAGTGCAGTGAGACAGGGTTGGCAGTGAGACAGGGTTTGCAGTCTGGCTGCTCTCCCCGTCCCCACAGCCAGCTACTGTGAGAAGCCTTCCTCCTCCCATCTCCTCCCTGTCACTCTGCAGACCAGGAGGGTGTTAGATACTGTTCACAGAGGAGGCAGCTGCTGAAAAAGAACAGGCAAACAGTGAGCAGTGTGTGTGTGTGTGTGTGTGTGTGTGTGTGTGTCTGTGTGTGTCTGTGTGTGTGTCTGTCTCTCTGTGTGTGTGTGTGTGTGTCTCTGTCTCTGTGTCTCTGTCTCTGTGTGTGTCTGCGTGTGCGTGCTTACTGTATGAGAGAGTCAGGACTGAGATAGAGAAAGAGAGAATGTGTGTGTGTGTGTGTGTGTGTGTGTGTGTGTGTGTTTGTGTGTCATAGAGCTC
>NC_137677.1:2946661-2949161 GCF_963989245.1 Nansenia antarctica
GATTTAAATCGGCCGATTTCACTCTAAATGACTCGATCGGTGATCGGCAAAAATGGCCGATCGCAAGAAACGACTTTTTTATTTTATTTTATTTTTTCCTGGGGAAAAGTCAGAAGACAGATAACTGAACAGAAAACATAGGAGGACGTAACAGTATGTAAACCATGAAGGCCACGTTTATGATGTCTTTTATACAGCCATATCGACTGACTTGGGCTTCAGGCCCTAACTGGGTGATAGGCCAGACCTTTACTATGCCATAAAAATGGGTCTGCGTTTGCTTGGTGCCTAATGGATCAAAACTTTTGTCTAAAAAGCAAAAAATATGTAGGCTATCCAGTCAGTAGGCCTACAGTTATGTATTTAAAAAAAAATCGGTATCGGTATCGGTTGATCTTGAGGAAAAAAATCGGTGATCGGTATCGGCCCCAAAAATCCAGATCGGAGCATCCCTAATTGTCAACAAACTAAAAGGTTTGACTTTGAGGAGTCGTCCTCTACCGTGATAGTGGAAAGGCGTTGTGTTCTCACAACTTCTTTTTACTGCTAAGACGCAGTCGGCCTGTCATTTGTGATGAAGTGTTCTCAGTCAATGGACATACCAAACTTAGTGAAGTTGTCTGTGTGGTTTTGTTGTTTGGCTGTTGTCTACCTCCACCATGTGGCTCCTTCATGTCACTGCAGTGTTTAGGGTCCTTCCCTCTGTCAAACGACCCAATCACTGAAGCTTCCGTTCCTTTCTCAAGAGATATCTCAGTTTGAGTATTGTTTTTTGCAAAAATATGATTATTCGATATCGATACACTACAGTGAATATGTCCCTCCCCCTCCTTTCAATAACCGACATAAAGATCATGACAATTTAGTTGAAATGCTATGAAATGCTATGACATTTCTCGGTAGAGAACGGGATTGTTTTTCTATAGATAAAGACATGATAAGAAAGCTTTAGAACATTCCCTCTACTCCTTAGAGGCGCTCAGAGGTGCCTAAAAACTCCTCTCAATGACATATCAGTACTTGATAAAGGCGGCTTATCCCTTTGGAACCGTTGAACAGCGTGTGTGTGTTGTGTGTGTCCAGCGTGGCCTGTCCTCGTGGTTATTTCGGGCGCTCCCCTCCCCGGGTAGACGTGGTGTGTGTGCGTAGCCTCTCAGCGGGTCCGTTGGCTGGCAGGACCAGGACAGATGGACGGCCATCCTGCCTCTCCCCACGCCTCTGCTCCTCCTGCCCCGGGCCTGGCCCCGCCCGGCCCTCTGTACTCTACCTGTACCTCATATGGACCGGACAGACACACCACGCAGGCACACGCTTATTACACCCACGCTGATGTAGTACTGTACACACACACACACTCACACACACGCATACGTACGCACACAGACACTCACACTCGCACTTGCGCTAATAATCACGCCCGCACGCACGCATGCATACACACACACACACACTCACTCACTCACTCACACGCTCACATACGCACGCACACACACACACACACACACACACACACACACACACACACACACACACACACATACACGTTTAAGCGTCCGTGGGTTTTTGAAAGGCGCTATAGAAATCAAAGTTATAATTATTATTATTATACGCATACAGACACTCACACTCGCACTAATAATCACACACACACACACACACACACACACCCTCACCTATGAGACAAAGGGGACAGGGCCCATGTGTCATTGTGTCACATCGCTGTGGCCCGACTGTTTCACTCTCTGTGTGAAACGTCCAACGCCGTCTCGTCCTGGTGGCGGTGGTGTGTGTCTGACAGGAGGATGTGTGGAGACTCTCGGTGCATTCCCATGCAGGGAGATGCACGTTCAGCTGATCTCTCCACTCATCCAGAGTGCTGCTCTTTGGCATGGGCCCACGCCAACGTGCTCCACTCCAACGCGCTCGCCGCTGTCCTGTGTCAGTCAGTGTCTGTGGCAACACGTCTGTCCGTTTGGTACAGACAGCATGGAAACGTCCATGTCCAGCTGACATGTGCTCTGTCGTTCATCTCGTACACTTGGAACAGTCCAAGTGTGTATGTGTACGTGTGTGTGTGTGTGTGTGTGTGTGTGTGTGTGTGTTTGCATCGAGGACAATTGTGTGTGTGTTTTTCCTGTGTGTGTTTCTGTGTACTGTGCCTTTCTGGTTTGTGTGTGAGCTTGATGTTTCATGGTAGTGGAGGTTAATCCTGTTCTCTGGTCATGGCTTCTGTCGGTGTCGTGAGTGCCAGTGTAACAGTAGGCCTACTGTTGATATCACCACGACACACACAGCCCTCTGGTTGTGTTGTCTCGTTGTCTTGGCTTGGCCTCCTCCACTTGCATGTGTGTGGGTGTGAGTCTCTGTGTGCGTACAGTACGTGTGCTTCTCTTATCGGAGGGTTATGTAGAGAACACACACATTCTCTCTTTTATCGGTTTAAGTTTGTGTTACACTGTGTGTGTGTGTGTAGCTCTATACTGTGACAGGCTGCTTCTAC
>NC_137677.1:2956661-2964161 GCF_963989245.1 Nansenia antarctica
AGGACGTAACTGACCTATGACGTCTGCCTAGTAAACAATGGTGTTTGTCTCAGAGGTGATTACCGTAGACGCTCACATGATGCGTCACCTCGCTTGAACCCTGAGGATGTCTTTACTCCTGAGTCTACTACTGCAGGGCTGCCAGCTGGCTGGAGTGAGATGTTGATGACATGGGCATAATCACGCAGTTGTCACGTGCACGTCAGGCCCGGTACCAGAACCATTACATTGTACTTTTTGTCCATTTAGCAGACGCCTTCATCCAAAGCGACTTCCCAGACAAGTTAAGTAAGTGAATCATCTATCCATCCAGTCATCGTAAGAAAACATTTTACGATTGTTTTGCTGTCCAGTAATAATAATAATAATAATAATAATAATTATAATAATAATAATAATAATAATAATAATAATAACTTCATTTGTGTAGCGCTTTTCCTGCAAACGTTGCAGCTCAAAGTGCTTTAATCATTATATAATCTTAATTGAATTATTTTGTCATTTAAATGCAATATTAAAAGGATGGGTTTTTTGCAGTAGGGGTGACATGGGAGCATCTGGAGTGATTGAGGGTCTGCTAGCGGTAGCAGATTTCTTTTTCAAAGTTCCAGCTCACAGTGAGACGAGTTGGACTTCCTCTGTATGATCCGTATATCTATCTATCTATATCTGTCTGCTGCATATCTATGGCTCTGTATGCAGAGAGTTGAGAGGGTCTTTAATCTCAGGCAAAGACAGGCAGGGGTCCACAGCAGCTGTCCTATTAAATATACATGTCCTGTATTTCTCTTTAATTGGCCCTGAATTATTAAACCTCTCTCCACTATTTATCAAGTGACACACGACAGAGACAGAGAGTGTCGGTGCCGTTAGTTGACAGTGTTGGTTGACAGCTCATCTGTCTGACAGGACATGTAAGTGGCGCGGAGGATACGTTTCAGTACAGGCGGTGTGATGCTCTGTAAATGGGAATCCCAAATCAACCCCCGAGCCTGAATGAATGAGCGAATGAATGGATGGATGGATGGATGAACGAAGGAAGGAAGGAAAGAAAGAAGGAAGGAAGGAAGGAAGGAATCTTTTTTATTTCGAACATGATCGATTTTAAAATAATAAAAGAACAAATAACTAATATGAAGAGTACAGGCCTATCAATGTTGGAAAGGGAGTAGGATGAAGCCTAAGCTTATCCTGTCCTACCCCTATCCCTCACTCTCAAGTGAGAACAATTATACTTAAATGATATAATCCCGTTCATTCTTTTCTTTCATTCTTAATATTGAAACAACACAAAATTAATAAATAAACATAATTTTCCATTCTTAATACTGCAACAACACAAAAGAAATACATTACAAACATCAGTATCCACAATGTAATACAAAAGAAAAAGACAAAGAAAACCACACCTTAGATGAGATAAAAAAAAGGTTTAAAGGAATGATTTTTGTTAACTACCAAAATGAGGAAAGGGAAGGTTGTTAATCCTCTGGATACTCATCTGGGCTCTTGTGTACATCTGAGGCCTCTTTCACACCGGCAGTTCCGAACGCCGGTTCGCGTTCGCGTGCCGAAACCTCCGAACGTTGGCGCTGTCTGACGAACGAGCCCGCGTTCATACCAGTGTATCATTCGCCAGACAGCGCCAACGTTCGGAGGTTTCGGCACGCGAACGCGAACCGGCATTCGGAACTGCCGGTGTGTAAGCCCTATGAGAGGACTGGATAGGTGTCAGCTATACAGCAACGGCTATATCTTTCCCTCTTGATAGACCGGGTAGAATTGTAGCCGTACATTTCGGCGACCCTGTTCCAGTACTCTGTGTGGTGCGTAGGGGAGAGGAGAAGAGAGCTAGGGCGATAGTATACACACTTACAGTATACAAATGCATTCGTGATGGGCTTTGATGGAACGAGCTTCCCACTGCTGTCAGGACTGCAGAGTCATTCCCTACCTTACGCCGTAGACTGAAGACCTCCATCTCTTCAGGCTGCACCTTAACTGTCCCTCCTAAGACCTCTTCATCTCCTCTACCCCCCTATACCGTTTCTCTACTGTTAAAAAACAACAACAACAACAACAAAAACGTAATCCTTCTAGCATTATGACGGTCCCTGGCCCTAGCCTAGATTACTTTTTATTTAGATGCCGGATGTCGGACTGATGATTCACTTCCTTAAACAAATGTAGTTGTTGTAAGTCTCTTTGGATAAAGGTGTCTGCTAAATGCCCAGAATGCAATGTATTGTAAATCCATGGCCACTGTTCAGATGATGGGTCAATGACTGTATGCACATAACATAGGATGTGTTTGTGGGATGTCTTGGACCGCTTTTCCCCTTTACTGTGTCCCCTATGACTTCTACTGCCTCCCTTGTACTGTCTCTCTGTTCTCCAGTGTCTCTCTCTCTATATATAAAAAACGTGTTCCTTCTATCACTGAGACTGCCAATGGCCCCTGGCCTGAGCTAGATTACTCTTCCTGATACGACCGGTGGATTGATGATTCACTTGCTTAGTCGCTTTGGAATAAGGCGTCTGCTAAATGCCCTAAATGTAAATGTAAAGTGCAGTGTGGCAGCATTTGGCTGGCTGGATCAGTACAGTGCTTTCCATTCGCTCCCACGAGCACCTGTGGCGTTTTCTATCCAGTAGAAGCTAGAACATCCCTCGAGAAGCCAAACATGCATAATATATGTGCACCGAAATGTGCAGTGTAGCATGTAAGTCTGCTTCATTGTCTTACACAGTACACATACATACAAGTGGTATACGTGATAGCCCACCTGGATAGTAGTGCATTTGAATGCATAATAGAGAGAGACAAAATATCTCCCAAGATCTGGATACTGTCTAAAAATACCTGGCCAGGCATCCTCTCTCTCTGTTCTGTGAGAACGCTGTCCTAACTGTCCTAACTTGTCTGTCTGATCATTCCCTTGAGTTGTAAAGCGTCCTTGGGTCTTTTGAAAGACGCTATATAAATTAAAGTAATTATTATTATTATTATTGTCGTAACTGTCGTAACTGTGGTAACCGGTCACAGTGAGCTGATGCTATTTTGGTCGCCTCGCTACTTGGGAGGCTGATCATGAAGACAAGGGCAGTAGGTAGTTAGTGTGTGTGTGTGTGTGTGTGTGTGTGTGTGTGTGTGTGTGTGTGCGCCTCTGTGTGTGTGTGCGTGCGCCTCTGTGTGCGTGCGTGCGCCTCTCTGTGTGTGTGTGTGCACGCCCCTGTGTGTGTGTGTGTGTGTGTATATAGTCCTATTTTTACCCTGCTCTTCTCTGGAGAGTATATTTAGACGTCAGTCTTGAGCAGTGAGGCAGAGGGGAGGAGGGTCTTGGGGAGGCTGCAGCTCGCTGCTGTGTTGGATGTGAAAGCTGTTGCCATGGTTTTGGCCCCCTGGGGGGGGGGGGGGGGGGACGGACAGAGACACAAGCTGTGACAATGACAATGACTATTTCCTTGTGTGACACCTGTGGCATGGGCAACATCTATGAGATGGTTTAGTCTCTTACCCACACACACACACACACACACACACACACACACACAACACACACACACACACACACACACACACACACACACACACACACACACACACACACAGTCAAACACTGCCCTTCCAACCTGTCTCAGAGGAGAGAAAATCCTGAGATTGAGAGCAGAGGCAGCAACAGGCGTTAAGTGATCCACACACACACACACACACACACTCTCCTCCAGCCACCACCACTCCCGGAGAGTCACACACACACACTCCTCCCTCCCTCAGTCTGACTCAGAGGAGAGAGGAGAGCCTGGGAGAGAGAGAGAGAGAGAGAGAGAGAGAGAGAGAGAGAGAGAGAGAGAGAGAGAGAGAGAGAGAGAGAGAGAGAGAGAGAGAGAGAGAGAGAGAGAGTGAGACAGAAACAGCAACAGGCTGAGCTAGCTTGTGGAGTCAACGTTGCTCTGCTGCACAGTGGTGGAGAACACGAGTGAGTCTCTCGTTTTCTTTTCCTTTTTTTCTACCTCTCCATCGCGTACACCCTGTCGTTATTACGTTCCGGAATACCAGCTGTGCATGCGTGTGCGTGTGTGTGTGTGGTGCTAGCGTGTGTTGTGTGGGAGCACCGGGGAAGGCGTGGAGTCTGAAAAAAAAAGAAGAGAGAGAAAAGAAAATGACTCTCTGAGGAGAGAGAACACACACAGACGCCACCGCACGACGCAACGCAGGAGCCGCCGCCTCCGCCGTTTACCAGAACCCTCTAACGACGGCTAACACACAGTTCCTGGACGGTCCCACCCTCCACCCACCCACCCACCCACTCTCACCAGGGAAGTTACGAGGGCTCCTCTCCTTTCTTCTGGGCTTTTTTTCTCCCCACTCATCTGTTCATCGGTCTGTCCGTCTGTCCGTCTCTCCGTGTCTCCGTTCTGGACGTTGTGAGCGGCGCCGTTTTGCTAGCGGGGGGATCTATTTCCACAGTATTTTCACCGCAACTGGCCAGGCTTGTTGGCAGGGTCTAAGGCAGGGGAGGGGGCGTGTAAACAGTGTCGTTGTAATCGAACCGTCGGAGGCCCGGCTCGTGTTTCCAGCCCTTGGACAATGATGGCTCTGGAGTGGTGGTGGGCCCAATCAATGGCTCTGTGAAAGCTTTCCCCTCGTCCTCGTCCTCGGTGGCTCGAAGAGAAACCGCCGTCTGGTGAGCTGCTGGGACAGAGTCCCAACACTTTCAGGTAGTGAGTTGAGTGTGTGAGAGGAGGAGGGGAGGGGAGGAGGAAGAGGGCGGAGAAGAGGAGGAGGAGGAGGAGGAGTGGGAAGTAACGACATACCAACCCACTTACCCGGCCCACCCACCCGCCCACCCCGCCCAGCCAACCCTCTCTCTTCAGAGGCTCTCCTCCTCTCTTCCCTCCATTCATATTTAATGTGAGCGTGACGCGTTAGAAGGGGGAGCTGGGGGATTCACTTGCTCTTAAGAAGGTGCTGTGATTGAACTCTGGTCTTCCGCTGCTTCTACTGGAGATCTGTTAGAACCAGAGAGAGGAAGAGAGAGAGAGAGAGAGAGAGAGAGAGAGAGAGGGATAGAACAAGACCGCCCTCCCTCCTTCTCTGATGTCTGTGGGACCCGGCGTCAGGTAATCGAGCCTGTTTCTGTTTCCTGTCTTAGTCCTTGGCCCTCGTTCTCGCCCCGCGCTGTTCCTGAAAGAGAAGAGAGAGAAGAGAGACGGGGCGGCCCCAGGGGACCCTGCTCCTCCGTGGGTGTGTGGAGCTTAGCTGACGGCCGTGTGTTCTCAACTTCCATTTCTCCCTTTCTCCCTCCCTCCGTCCATCGCTCTCTATCTCTCTCTCGTGGTCCTCACCGCCTACCGTAGCTGTCGGACATGTGGCGTCTAACCTGCCCTCCTGGATAGGGAGCGGAGGATGCAGCCGTCAAACCAGACTTCCCTTTAGACTCTGGCTCTCTGGCTGTCTTTGAGTAGGATGCTGCTGTAACTTTATCCCAGCGTGCCTGCCTGCCCTGACCGCGCACCACTCCTCACCTCCTCCTCCTCCACCTCCTCCACCACCTCTTCCTCCTTATTTCTCTGTGGCTGCCTGGTACAAACGCTCTATAAGCCTGCGGATCCCTCGCTCCCAGCAAGGGAAGGAGAGAGAGAGAAAGAGAAAATAGAGAAGAGAGGAGTTAAGTGAAGGAGAGGGAAAAGAGAGGAACCCAACTCTCTTGCTCTCCCATCTCTCCATCCTAGAGATGAACTATATATTCGGTAACAACACCCTGTACCCCCGTGGCGGGCGCGGCGGGGGGGGGCAACCCGGGGGGGCACGGACCCAAACAGAAACACGGCCTAAGAGGTGCTCCTCGGAGGAGCTGCCCTCGACCCACGGACCCGGCTCTTCCTCTTCCTCCTGCTCTTCCTCGTCCCGCTGGCAACAGCTGCTGACCTTCTTTGCCAAACGGAACGCGTTCAGCGACTGCATCACGGCCGGAGCTAGCCAGGTAACACAGTTATTGTGTGTATACACACACACACACACACACACACACTACATTTACATTACATTTTTGGGCATTTAGCAGACGGCCTGCTCTATCCGAAGTGACTCACCACAAATTACATTTGTCTCAGTAAGTGAATCAACTCATCCATCAGTCATAGTCATCGTACGAGACAATAATCTAGGCTAGGTCCAGGGGCAGTCATACATTGGCAGTCATAACGCTCGAATGGACACACTCACATACATGTACCAACACCTACTGTACAGTGTACACAGACATGCACACACGTACTTGTAAGCCTGCCGTACACACACACACACACACACACACGCGCCTACACTGTGTTGACTTACTGTACGATACGGGTTTGTATGCGACACATCGTGAAGTTCCTCGCTTTGTTTTGTTATGAGACGTGTGAGAGCAGAGCTGATGCCCTGACCAGACAGACTGGAGGAAACTAAGACGTGTGTGTGTCTCCTGGGACAGAGGAGCTGAATAGTAAACAGAGACCCAATCCCCCCTGGCACCCTGCCCTCCTCCCTACCGTTCACACGTGTTTTACATAACCTGCTTCAGATCGCTTCTCCAACAGACAGTGACACAGTCCTTGACCAAGGTTGGAGCTCACGGGAGACCCTCTCAGTGACGGGGTGACAGGAGCGGTTCAGTGAACCATGCTCACGAGAACCTGAACACTCGCGTTTAGCCCAGGCTTTAGCAGGCTGGAGGCTTTAGCTTTTCGAAGGCTTTAGACTGGAAGTGTTTAGACACAGTCTTGTGGCGTCTAGACAAGCCAGGTTCAAATCCGGTTGGTCACAGCGGCGTCTTGACTAGTCTGGCAGAGGTTGCGTCTGGTCACCTCTGTAGTGGTCAGGTCACTTTCACCTGGGCTAATTCTGTTCCATAACAGACATATGGATATGACAGATCGTGACGTTAGAATTATAAGGTTCTATCTCCATTTTTGTCAAAATTTAGTTTTTTACATAATCTGATCCATTAGGTGTTTATTAATGCCTGTGTGGTGATATTTTAAAAATGTTGACATGTTGCAGTTAGTAATTCATAAAATACAAAGGTTCCATCTCACAAAACATAATGGAATGTAAAAACGTTGACGCTCAATATCTCTGAACTGCCCTAAACGGAGATAGAACCTTATAATTCTAAGCTCACGATATGGATATGACAGATGTAAGAACAGAAGGTTTGTGTAGTATGTGGACGTACTGTAAGCATCCACTGGACAGACACGTTAAAGTTCTAGTCCAACTAGTTGTGAGTTCTGCCTCTAGTACAGTATTATCACACACATGCAGTGTGACATCCTCCTCTGCTTTCCACTCAGTTTTCTTGATCAAAGAAGCCGAGTTTGTCAAGTATCATTAAGTATTATTTTCCTCTTATTGTGAACATGGGTCCTGTCCTGTGTTTGCTCAGAGTCTTGTGATCTACGGGGGAGGTTTTTCCTCTGTCTCTGTCCTTTGGCCAGAGCCAGCACTCAGCC
>NC_137677.1:2974874-2979874 GCF_963989245.1 Nansenia antarctica
CCAGCCTCGCTGAGAGGGCTGTGGTGGTCCTGTGCCTGTCCTTGTGTGCCTGGAGTGCCCCCTGGTGTTCAGAAACAGTAGTTACACTACTCTGGATTGATTTCTCCATCCAGAAAACCTCTGTTGGGAACACCAGGCGGTAGAGCTAGCCACCATGGCGGTAGAGCAAGCCACCCTCCACTGATACAGGCTCAGATGTTTACCTTCCCTTTTATGGTAACATTTTGTTAAGTGTTAACATTAAAGTGCAGAGATTACCTAACAACATGCATCTAATAGCAGTACATAATCTACTAATCTACTACATAATCTAATGTACAAAAGAAGAGATTTGGTGAGGCTGCATTCTCATTTTATGCACCCAGATTGTGGAATGCACTGCCAGTTT
Source organism: Nansenia antarctica (assembly GCF_963989245.1). NCBI lineage: Eukaryota > Metazoa > Chordata > Actinopteri > Argentiniformes > Microstomatidae > Nansenia > Nansenia antarctica. The sequence continues at coordinate 2,975,263 of NC_137677.1, forward strand.
ACATTAGGGATGCAACCTCAGCATTATGTTCAAGTCAAGACTAAAAACCCATCTTTTTAATATTGCCTTTAAATGATTAAATAATTCAATTACGATTATATAGCCTTTATTTATGTAAACCAGCTCCTTCCCTTCTTGTGATTTTTTTAAAAGTTTTTTTTTTTCTTTCCTAACACCAGGGGAGCCACCCCTCCTAAATTTCGTTGTTTGGTACCTGTACTATAGCAATGACAATAAAGACCATCCATTCATTCATTCATTCATTCATATAATGATTGAAGCACTTTGAGCTGCAACGTTTGCAGGAAAAGCGCTATACAAATAAAAAGTTATTATTATTATTATTATTATTTGAGAATGCATGGTAGAACACTCTGACCCTGCGTCTGACCCTCGGTCAGTCTTTTACCTTGAGTGCTGGTTTATTCACAGTGAGTAACAAGCCAATCTGACAGAAAGGACCAACGTTTTTAGATCCATTGCATAAAGCTTCTCAAGGTTTCTACAGGAAACTAACCGTTAGTTAACTGTTGCTAAGACCACCGCCCACTGGAGGGTTGACCACACCAGACCTGACTGTGTAGGACGCGAGGCAGATGCTCACTGATACGCTCTCGCCCACACACACACACACATGCTCTCTCTCTCTCTCCCTCTCTCTCTCTCCCTCTCTCTCTCTCCCTCTCTCCCTCTCCCTCTCTCTCTCTCTCTCTCTCTCTCTCTCTCTCTCTCTCCTCTCCCTCTCTGTCTCTCTCTCCCTCTCTCTCTCTCTCTCCCTCTCTCTCTCTCTCTCTCTCTCTCTCCCTCTCCCTCTCTCCCTCTCCCCTCCCTCTCCCTCTCCCTCTCCCCTCTCTCTCTCTCTCTCTCCTCTCACTCTCACTCTCACTCTCTCCCTCTCCCTCTCTCTGTTAACCACACACTACCTCAGAGTGACCGATAGAGAGAATAAATGTCACCTGTTATTATCTATATTACCGTTATTATCCGTTGTTGTTTAAGGGGGCCTGTGGTTGAATGTACCTTTCACTTGGTGGTCTGTTATGTCTCTGAAAACTGGATGTACACACCTGGTCATTCCAGAGGCTCTCTGCTGTTGTTGTTCTGTTATAATAATAATAATAATAATAATAATAATAATAATAATAATAACTTTGTATTTGTATAGCGCTTTTCCTGCAAACGTTGCTGCTCAAAGTGCTCCAATCATTATATAATCATAATTTAATTATTTAGTCATTTAAAGGCCAATATTAAAAAGATGGGTTTTTAGTCTTGGAGTGAAGTGGAGCTTTTTCCTAATTTCTCTCATTCGTCCCTCTCTGTGTAATTACCCGTCTCTTGAGCGGAAGTGATGTTTTTAGCGGTGGGATGCTAACCTTTGTGTCCACTCTGGCTCCTCTTACAGCCAGCTAGTGGGATAGCCCCTGGTGCCCCTGGAGCAGGTAGCTAGCACAGGCAGGTGGGGTCATCCCTATGTTCCCCGGGTCCTATGTTCCCCGGGTCCTATGTTCCCCGATTTCTTAGCAAAAAAAAAAAAGGGTTCTATGTTCCCCGCTTCCGAAAAAGGGTCCTATGTTCCCCGCCTGCCGTTGTGTCAAGCAACCCCAGGTGTCGTTATGTAGTACTGCATGAGATTTTTATTTATTTTTTACAGGTAGCACAGACAGGTAGCACAGACAGGTAGCACAGGCAGCTAGCACAGACAGCTAGCACAGACAGCTAGCACAGACAGCTAGCACAGACAGCTAGCACAGGCAGCTAGCACAGGCAGATAGCCCCTGGTGCAGGCAGCTAGCACTTTCTCCATCTCTTTTCCCCACTCTCTATCTCCATATACTGCATCTGTATCTCTCTCTCCCTCCCTCTCTGTCTCTCTCTCTCTCTCTCCCTATCTCTCTCTCTCTCTCTCTCCTCTCCTCTCTCTCTCTGTGTTTCTCTCTCTCTCCCTCTCTCTCCTCTCTATCTGTCTCTCTCTCTCTCTCCTCTCTCTCTCTGTTTCTCTCTCTCTCTCCCCCTCTCTCTCTCTCTGTCTCTCTCTGTCTCTCTCTCTCCCTCTCCCTCTCTCTCTCTCTCTCTCTCTCTCTCCCCCTCTCTCTCTCTCCCTCTCCCCCTCTCTCTCTCTCTCTCTCTCTCTCTCTCTCTCTCTCTCTCTCTCTGCCTCTGTCTCTACCTCTCAGCTCCACCACAATGGGCCAAGTCAACAGTGAACATTTTCTACATTTCTCGTTTAGGGCTAAAGGCTAGCCATGACACACATCACATTCAACCTGGGAGCATTTCACTGTTTTCGCCCAGGAACCGCTGTGAAGGGCTTTTTAAAAACGTGAAATACCATCGAAATGTCGTAGTAAACATGAAATATCATCTTTTTCCGTCTTTGATACCCCTGCAGTACATGACCAAAGGGATTGGGTTTTAGCATGTACTGTACTATCTATTCTGTGGACTCTAAACGCATGTCTTATACAGAAGATCTGACTTTTACAAATATCAAATATCCCCTGTGGAAAAAAACCACTCAATGTACCTCAATATGGAATCAAGCAGAATTGATTCACAAGCGTATGGATTTGAATGCTTGTCTCTGGGTAGTATGACTCCCTATACAGAACTGTCATCATAAAGGCACACGTTCCATGTTCTTTGCGTGTGTTCTAAGCATGTCGTGAGCTTAGAATGATAAGGTTCTATCTCCGTTTAGGGCAGTTCAGAGATATTGAGCGTCAACATTTTTACATTCCATTATGTTTTTGTGAGATGGAACCTTTGTATTTTATGAATTACTAACTCAAAAATGTCAACATTTAAAAAAATAACACCACACAGGCATTAATAAACACCTAATGGATCAGATTATGTAAAAAACTCAATTTTGACCAAAAATGGTGATAGAACCTTATAATTCTGATGTCACAATGTGCCGAGGCGTGTTGTTGTGTGTTGGCCCGGTGGTATGACACCGTAGGACACACAGCTGGTACTGGAGTGCCCACATCTCCACTCCCCGCCTCCCCAGAGCTTTCCAGTGCATTCTGTTAAACACAACATCATATCCGGCTTAACAAACCTCTCACTCTAAGAATGGCCATCAGGATGCACAGGGGAGAATCTAGGCCACACGCACACGCACGCACACACACACACACACACACACACACACACACACACACACTCACACACGCACACACACACACATGCTATCCCACCATATAATAGAGAGTGAATCCATTTCCAGTTGACCTGCCCTCACGTTAGCCCCCCTCTAATGCTGTGTGAAAAGAGAAAAACAAAAGCTTCGGAACGTGAATGGCATGACAAAATCACACACACACACACACACACACACACACACACACACACACACACTCCTCCTCCCTCCCTCTCTCTCATTGGCAGTGCCCATGGACGAGCCCTGATACCCCTATCATAGTCCCCGCTCTGCATTGATTATTCATGCCTGTGTGCTGTCATGTGCAGTGCCCATTGGAGCTCATTAATTGGCCGGCGAGAGCGAGCGAGAGAGAGAGGGAGAGGAGCGAGGGAGAGAGAGAAGGAGAGAGAGAGAGAGAGCTGGATGAGAGAGAGAGAGAGAGAGAGAGACGGAGAAGCGGGGCAGAGACGCTGAGAGAGGGAAGCGGTGCAGAAGAGAGAGAGAGAGAGAGAGAGAGAGAGAGAGAGAGAGAGAGAGAGAGAGAGAGAGAGTGAGAGTGGTGTGTAGTGTGTAATGTGGAGACGGGGCTGTAGCCAGCGAGCCAGAGGAGAAGATTTCTGGATTTGTTTCCGTGGTGCTCCGAGGGTTTCTGTTCTGGTCTCTTCCTCCCTGCCCAGTGTTAACTAGCTCACTTCCAGGTGAACCAAAAGGAATATACCAGCCTTTCTGAAACAGCAGCTAGCTACACCTCTACTACCTCCATCTACCTCCATCCACCTTTCACCTCCAGCTACTTCCTTCCTCCGTCCTGCTTCCTCCTCCTCCTCCGTTCTCTGCTCAGAGCAGCAGCCCTCCGCCTCTCTCCAGCCTCCCAGCTCCTCAGCTTCCCGGCTTCAACCATGACCACCTACTACCACAACCACGAGTACTGCTGCGCGGGGGGGTCGGAGGGCTGTAGCCCCAGCCCTGGGTCGGCCGTCGCCGGAGGGAGGAAGAGTCCAGGCGTCCAGGCCATGGCCCAGATCCAGCACCAGCACCAGGGACAGCCTAGGGTCCAACAGAGGCTCCAACACACCCAGAACCAACTGGCGGAGATCCACCGACAGCAACAGCATCTCCAACAGCAGCAGATGCAGCTGCAGCAACAGCAGATGCTCCAACAGCAACAGCTCCAACCTCAGTTACCACACCACCAACAGCTACAACAGCAGGCGCTACAACCCCAACCTCAACAGCTACAACACCACCAACAGCTACAACAGCAGCAGGCGCTAAACTACCAAACCCACCAGCAGTTACTCCTTCAGCAGGAACAACAACAACAACAACAACAACAACAGCAGTTTCTACGTCAACAGCAGCAGCAGCAACATCATCTTCACTACCACCACCCTCCTCAGATGCAGTCCCTGTCTCCGCCCCTGTCTCTCCACCACCCGCTGCTCTCCCCACAGCTCCCCC
>NC_137677.1:2984874-3001795 GCF_963989245.1 Nansenia antarctica
CAGACAGTCTGGACGCCCCCCCATATGTAAGTACTGTAGGGATTGATTTACCTCTGGTAATCCAGTGTTTGACCCCCTATATACGGTCTAGATTTACCCTCAGTAACACTGTGTTTGACAGCCTCATATCGTTCATTTCGGAATGCCATAAAAATACATCTGCGCTCCCTGTCTAACGTTATATATATCTAACATTACATGTTATAAGGCTGATCTGTGCATGATAGTGCTGCATTTTGACATATTTCATGTCGCATATGACGCTATAGTCAGTCCCAATGGTCCAAAAGTCAAGTGCTTCGTGACACAGACGGGGTGAGTTTTAAGAATGAAAGTGAAAGTTGTCTGTCACAAAACGCCGTTACGTATCCTCACACATGTTTAAGTGGGTATATGGAAATCCTTGGCCTTTCCTAGTGGGTATACGGCGTAGTCCTGCGTATCACCTAGACTACACCACTGGGCGTTGTTGTCTCATATCTACTACTATTCACTGAACATGCGAACTGTAGGTACTGGTCTGCACTGTGGTAACAACCTGTCATATCTGCTACTAAATTCTTCAACCACCAAGAAACCAAATGGTAATTATTAGATAACGGTGATATAATTACCACGTTACAAAGAAACCAAATGGTAGTTATTAGATAACAGTGATATAATTACCATGTTACCACGTGATTCATGTCTCAGTACCGGGACATAACAGACCGTGGAAGGAAAGCTTAACCCTTTCTCTCCCTTGTCCATTAAGATGAGTGTCATTTGTGTTCATTTGGAAGCAACGTGCAGATTATCTCCTTGTCTAATGTACGAGCTCAGGGCAGGAAACCAAACACACACGTCAGATACAAACGGCACTCACATTGGATTTAGCCTTCGTGTTGGCAATTACCACTTTGTTTGTATGTACCGACATCGTACATAGGATATTTTTTTACCATAGATTACTATACCCAGGGCTGAGTGATGCAACAGGGCAACCCCCTGTACATAATACATCATTTAATCTCTTGTGACAATGACTTCCATTGAGATTGAAACGATAGGTATTTAGATGACATGCCAAATCGTGTGGCGCAGTCTCTCAGTGCCTAAGTACTGTGTCCTGCAGGGAGAAGGGACAGGCGTACTCATCCCTGCTAAGCCTACTACTCAATGTAATGGTCAATGAAGGTCATTTCCATACATGCTTTTTGTAAAACATCTTTGGGTCTTATCAATGTAATGTAATGTGTTGTGTGTGATGTGCTATAACGAGAGAGAGAGAGAGAGAGAGAGAGAGAGAGAGAGAGAGAGAGAGAGAGAGAGAGAGAGAGAGAGAAATACTATGGCATCTCTTTCACTCACAATGGGGAGAGGGTGAAGGAGAGGGGGAGAGGATAGGAAAGGATGGAGAAAAGGAGAGACCTAGAGAAAGAGAGAGAGAGAGAGAGAGAGAGAATTTGGCCTGTGAGGTAGTTAGATCTGGAACTAGAAGAGAGAGTTGGATGTTATCAGTCTTCTTCCTAACTACATTGTAAATGCTGTCCTCCCTCCCTTCTCCCTCCCTCCCTCCCTCCCTCCCTCCCTCCCTCCCTTCTCCCTCTCATCTGAGTTGATGTTAGAGATCTTTGACAGGAGAAAGCCTCCACCACTTTGCTCTCTATCGATCCTCAGACTTCAAATGAGAGGAAGTGAAGGAGAGGAAGTGAAGGAGAGGAGTAAGGGAGAGGATGTCCCTGTACACTATAGAGACGCTCCCTCAGACATAGAAGTGGGTCCTACTCTGTCCCCCCCCCACAGTCAACCAAAGGGCTATTACATATACATATAATATATATATATATATATATGATATATCCATCTCTCTGTCGACTCAGAGAGTCCAATTGGGATCAGAGAGAGAAGGATAGCCCAGATAGCAAATCCACTTCAGGATTGTAGTGGTGTGTGTGCGTTTGCCTACCAAATGACTGTGTTAATGCACATTGGACTTTGATTAGATGTGAGAGCTGGTTCGTCGGGCACTGAGACACACATTATACACTGTGAGCGTGTGTGCACGTGTGTGCGCATGTGTGTGTGCGTGCCTCTAGAGAACGTCACTCAGTTTGTGTTTCTCAGTTTGAACTTGGTAGTGGAGTTGTCACAAAGCTTTCGTAGCTCATTCCAACGACACTTCTTTTGGGTTTTTCCTCCCATTCCACCTCTTTCTGTCTCTCTCTATCACTGTTTGATCCTCTTCCTTCCTCTCACTCTCTCTCCCCAAATCTTTGCCCATTTTTCCTAATGCCCCCTACTGGCTATAGACAGTATGTCTCGTGTGAGGGTGTGATGTGGCGTGGGAGGCAGGCAGGCAGGCAGGCAGGCAGGCAGGCAGGCAGGCAGGCAGGCAGGCAGGGAGGCAGGCAGGCAGGCAGGCAGACAGGCAGACAGACAGGCAGGCAGACAGGCAGACAGGCAGACAGACAGGCAGGCAGACAGGCAGACAGGCAGACAGGCAGGCAGGCAGGCAGGCAGGCAGACAGGCTGGCAGGCAGACAGGCAGGCAGGCAGGCAGGCAGGGGGGAGAGGGGAGGCTTTGGGTATCGAGTCCCATCGGGGAGCTTAAAGCCGGGGTTACAGGATCACACTGAACAGCTGACCCACACCAGCCTGGTCAGGACAGGCGGGACACGACCTTTAGTGACTCCCAGCTGGTAGTTTGGCTGTCATGATGGGAGGGGGGGACACATTTATTGTTGGGTGTCGTATTTTCGTACTTGGATTTTGGATTTGGACATTAATTTAGTATCTCACAGGATGACTGGTATTATCTGGGGACCTCTAGTCATTTGGGATAATTGCGGAGGTCGTCTGTGATCTTAATCCCGTGTGAATCTGCCAAGTCAAAATTTAGTCTAATTTAAAAAGCCAAACACAGATGTCATGTGATAATATTAGTCCTGTGCGAATCGGCCTCTCTGTGATTTGGGGTCGTTTTCAAAGTGTTTTGTTTTCTCCGTGCTCCATCCTGTTTTCTGCCTCGTTTCCAGTCAAGAATTATGGAGGCTGAGATGGAAACTATTAATGAAGTTTTGACAGCGTTTTGGGAGTAAATTCAGGAGCATTTTGGGAGTAAATTCAGGAGGCTCATCTTGCTACACAGCATTGAGACCCATTCACAGAAAGAGCAAGCTGAAATCCAGAGCAAAATCTCGAAAGATGATGAGATGGGTGACATGCATGGCTTGTTCCATATCTATGCATAATAGATATTATATATATATGAATAGATATTATTATATATTATATATATATGTCTTGTTAAATATCTTGTTGCATATCTATGTTACACAGAGCCTTGACATCATATCCGGGGGATAATGTCAGTCAATTTGAGTAAAATACAGACACAGCTTATCCTGTCGAATGCGCCGCATGAAACCCAGACGTGGGGGTAGTCATTACTAAATCATATGAGGTCCCCAGATGATACTAGTCCTGTGCGAATAGGGCTTATGTGTGTGTGGGTGTGTGTCTGTGTCTGTGTCTGTGTCTGTGTGTGTCTGTGCCCATGCCTGTACCTGTGCCTGTGTCTGTGTCTGTGTCTGTGTCTGTGTTTGTGTCTGTGCCTGTGTCTGTGTCTGTGTCTGTGCCTGTGTCTGTGTCTGTGCCTGTGTCTGTGTCTGTGTCTGTGTCGTCTGTGCCTGTGTCTGTGTCTGTGTCGTCTGTGCCTGTGTCTGTGTCTGTGCCTGTACCTGTGTCTGTGTCTGTGTCTGCAAGTGTGTCTGTGTGTACAAGTGTGTCTGTGTGTACAAGTGTGTCTGTGTGTACAAGTGTGTATCTTTCCCTCTTGATAGACCGGGTAGAATTGGTGACCCTGTTCCAGTACTCTGTGTGGTGCGTAGGGGAGAGGAGAAGAGAGCTAGGGCGATAGTAGACGCACGTATACAAATGCATTCGTGATGGGCTTTGATGGAACGAGCTTCCCACTGCTGTCAGGACTGCAGAGTCATTCCCTAACTTCCGCCGTAGACTGAAGAGCTGACTTCTTCTTTTCCGTTCTTCGGCACTTTGTTTGCCCTGTCGCACATGGCCGCCTCTTACAGGTCAGTCAGGGTACTACGTTAGATCACGGTTGATCATGCGAGATTTCTGGCTTGGGGAACGAGACTCTAGACCAGGGGTCCCCAAACTTCGGCCCGCGGGCCGAACACGGCCCACCCCCACACTTGGGCCGGCCCTTTGAACAACGTGTAATTTCTGACTGCAATTGCGGCATTGCACCGACGTGGTGGCGGGGGCGCTGTTTCGCAAATAAGTTAGCTTTCGTGTTTGCTAGCGAAATAGCTGATAGTTGATGTTGACTGCTCAAGGAGAATACATATTTGAAAGTACAGAATGCCTGAGAGCCTTATATTGCATTATATTCAGGGGTGCACATAACTGGTGCGCCAGTGCGCATGCGTCGCCAAAATGCATGCTGCGCGGAAGATCAGCGGCATGAACGCGCTCTTGCGCACCAACAGCTGGAAGCGCTGGGAGAGGAATTTACTTCCTCAAAATCCACCTGCTGACTGCTGACTGCTGCATCACTGCAAGCCCCGTAACGCCATCACAACGACCACGGCGACTCCCCTCACGAAAACATTCGGAAAGTATCGTAACTTGTACTTTCATTCCGCGTATCGCGTATCGCGTATCGCACGGTTATCACGCCGACACGTGAAAATTCAGTCCCGAACGACTCGTCGCTAAAAGGAAAAACAACACCAAGGGACTTCACGTTTCTTTTCTCTGAAGCTTTCAAACGTTCAGACGTTTGTTTTACAGCTTCATTATCGCACCTCGACCCCTGACCCAGGGAATATGGTTGGGAATTCTATTAGAAAAAAAAATAAGACTTTGTTGCACAATCAAAATAATGAGCTATTTAAAGTGATAGCCTACAACATCCTCTACCATGGTTGAAATTGAGGACAGTGATAACTTACAGCAGTCAAGAGAGCAGTGATGATGATTATTAAGCTTGTAGCATAAATAAATGCTTAGGCTGTAACTTTTTGTTGAAAAGTTGATTTCAGTGTTTACAGAACAGAGCAGTGCTTAAAGAGATGTCAGTTGATTTCATTGTGTTTAAAGAACAGACATTCAGTTAGTGCTTAAAGAGATGTCAGTTGATTTCATTGTGTTTAAAGGAGTCTGACAGACTTTCATGCTTAAAGAGCAGTCATTTGATTTTGCATTTGTTTCTTTTGTTTTGCACACAATCATTTGTACGTTCATCTTTATTTATGAATAAATGTCGTTTTGCTAATATAAGTTATCCATGTATCCCTTTTTTATCCATCCTGTGGGACGGGTCGTGACTCGCGAGCTCGGGGAGCACCAAGCAGCATCCCTAGGTGCTCCTCTGAGCACTGGCCCCAAAAAGTTATGTGCACCCCTGATTATATTACATTACATTTTGAATGGTCATCTGGTGCCTGAATATTGTGTTTTCCTTTACATAAATAATGACATTTCCACCATAAATTGATGCAGAAAGGGCACAAATTGCATCTAAATTCACCAGAATGCAAGGAATTAAGTGTTTGATGCTCGTTTAAGGACCCCCAGACAGCCCTGCTTCATGGGTCCTCCCGTGTATGATGAGGGTCCTCCCTCAAGTATCAGACTGTAAAACTGATTATATTTCATTGACATATCACTATAGGTATAAATTCCATCCAAATTCAACTGTTTAGACTTTGTTTGCATCCACCAGTGCTCTCCTGCGCGCAATTGCTTTGCGCAACCGCCTCCATTCCACTCCGTTCCATATTATTTTATGTTAGAGACCAACCCAGGCCCCCCATCACAGAAAGGAAAAATGATGTGGCCCTCACAGAAAAAAGTTTGGGGACCCCTGCTCTAGACTGTCGTAACGACAGATCTTTATGTATGCGGGGTGCTGTATTGGGAATATCGGCGCACACCACACAATATGATCAAGGCTGTTCAATCCATGATTTTTTATCTTCATGTGTGGGGTCTCTCTCAGATAAAAAATGTAAAATCCTTATGTGTGTACCAGGCTTTAGTGATGACTGGAGAGATGTTGGTTCAGGTGCAGGGAGAGAGAGGAGTGAGTTTAGGGTTGATTGACAATGAGGATGTCATGAGGATGATTTTCATGAGGGGCACGATTTACAGTGTGTCAGAAATGGAGGACAGCGCAGCTGCTTAATAGTAAACATGTTATGGCACTCAGGTGGTGTTAGGCCAGAGAGGGTGCAGCTTTGGGGGTAGGGTTCGATGTTTGTGATTTGTGGGTGTCATCACAGGGACAGTAGTGTTTGTGTGGTGAGCTGATAGTGGTAGTGCCAGAGTGTGTGTGTGTGTGTGTGTGTGTGTCTGTGTGTGTCTGTTCCCCCTCAGACATGGGTCTGCTTTCCACCCCCCGGCCCGCACCAACCTACGGACCTTCAGGGGACAGAACCTGGACACCTTAAAATCAGCCCTCAAAACCTGTCTGTTCACCAAGGCCTTTGGCCCTTAGTCTAGTTTGGTCTCTGTCTCTGTTTTGTCTGTCTGACTTTCTGTCTGTAAAAATGTGTAAAGCGTATTTGGGTTTGTGAAAGGCGCTATATAAAACCAAGATTATTATAATAATATTATTATTATCGTTATTCTGTGTGTGTGTCTGTGTGTATTATTAGGTGGTACAATAGTATCAGGCAGATAGTGAACAGTCCTGCTGTCACTCTCTCTGTCTCTCTCTCTCTCTCTCTCTCTCTCTCTCTGTCTCTGTCACTCTCTCTCTCTCTCTCTCTCTCTCTCTCTCTCTGTCACTCTCTCTCTCTCTCTCTCTCTCTCTCTCTCTCTCTCTCTCTCTCTCTCTCTCTCTCTCTCTCTCCAAACAGGGCTATCAGCCCTAATCCCAGAGAGATTATCCTCCCACCCCACAGGAAGACAGCATTAGAGCTCCCAAAGCCCTGCTGCCTGCAGGGGGATAGTATTCCCTCGTGAGGCCGGCCCTAAACCAGCCCTACCCAGCCCCAGCCCTGTCCTGCCACAGCCCTGCCTATAACCATTCCCAGCCCTACCAAGAACTAGCCTATACAGACCTATTGGAGCTAGCCCCAAGCCCTGCTGCAGGACAGTTAACCCCCCCCCAGATAACTAGCATTGGCTCTAGAGGAGAGAGCCGTCTGAGGAGCATTCCCCATAGCTCTGTGTCTCTCTCTCTGCCTCTCTGTCCCCTATCTGTTGTGGTATTTAAAAATGGCGGTTTGTTTATTATTAGGATCCCCATTAGCTGCCACCATGGTGACAGCTAGTCTTCCTGGGGTCCACAAAAATAACAATACAAATGAAATCAATAACAACACAAATACAAACAAATGATTACAAAGAACAGACAACAGAGTGTAATTAAAAGAAAATTAAAAGAAAATGGAAAATGGTTAGCGGTGAACTCGGGAACATGGGATGACGATGTTGTGACCCATCAACGGTCTGCAGCGTCGCACGTCACACACAGCCTGGCAAAAAGTACCATTCGCTCCTAGTAGTTCCTAGTCCAGAAGCGTAGCAAAAACGGCCCGGCTCGGCTCGGCCCGGCTCGGTTGGCAGTGGAGAGAGGAAAACAAACCGGGCTCACGCGGCCCGGCTCGGGTCGGCACGGTAGTGGAAAAGCGCCATTAGTGTTCAGCTTAGATGCTCCCACTGAAAAGAGATAGGAGTAAATCTGGAATCAGATGAACGAAGTATACAAAATATGTTGCCAAAATTATGAAGCATTTGAAGTTGTGTCCTCAGAAGGACATGCTTCTTGTGATTTTATTCTTTTTCTAAAAGTTTTTTTTTTTTTTCCTTTCCTAACACCAGGGGAGCCACCCCTCCTAAATTTCGTTGTTTGGTACCTGTACTGTAGCAATGACAATAAAGTCCATTCATTCATTCATTCATTCATTCATTCATTCATTAAGATAGGGGCTTTAAGACCACGTTGTCACGACCATCATATTTGTCTTCTTGGTACTGTATGACCGTCATCTCTGTATGACCGCCAATGGAGACTGCTGTCTCTGTCACTCCTCTGAGACTCACCGTCCTCTGTCCTCTGTCCTCTGTCTCATGTCTCCTGTCCTCTGTCTTCTAGGTGAACGGTACAGAAGCAGATTATGAATACGAGGAGATCACGTTGGAACGGGTAAGAGGAACATCACGTTTATCACATCACACCGTCTATCGCAATACAGTACATTCACGTTACCACCACCCCTTATAAACTGATGTAGAAGGAGAAATAATTGTTATCATTTAGCATGTCTGCAGGTCATCACCATGACGACGCTAGAACAGACAGGAGGACAGGTGGAAGCCTCCTACTCTCTATCCATCCTCACACTTCAAATGAGTGGTTAACACTACAACAGCCGTGCCTATTTTACCTACTAGTAGAGCCGCCTTGGGGGTCAAATAGACCCCCTTTTTAGAATGTAAATCTGCTATTTACACACAGAGATCACTAGAGGGTGCTTCTTTTTTTAGCCTGCCTCCTACACAGAAAAACTGCAAAACAGCTTTATACTATCTTATCCTGAAGTGATTTAGAAAATGTAAGGATACTGGGTGGTAGAACGCACATATCTAGGAAAATTCAAAGACACATTCTAATTGTTAACTTGAATGCTTCATTCTGACACTTGCTACATTAGTCAGTTGCAGCGTAGCTGATCTGATTACCCTAGATTGAAATGTAAATTGAAATGTAACCCTCCAAGACAACACAAGATGTTTCTTTTATATTTGAGTCATTCGAAAAGCTCCTCGAACATGCAACCATGATTGAGTTTCCACATGATGTAAAGTTACGCTGTCTTCAGCCACACACACACACACGCACGCACACACACACACACACACACACACACACACATGCTGTGTCTCTGCTTGCCCTGTGGGTCTCATCCCTTTCTGCTGTGACCTGATTCAGAGCTTTTCTGTGCTTCACTAACTCCACATTAAGATACAATACTCAGTCCTGTCACTGCAAGACAGAGAGCAACGCACACACACACACACACACACACACACACGCACACACTCACTCACACACACTCACACTCACGCACACACACACACACACACACGCACACACACGCAGACGCACACACACACACACACACACTCACTCACACACACACGCACGCATGCACGCACGCACGCACGCTTACACACTCACACACACACACACACACGCACACACACTCACACACACACACACACTCACACTCACACACACACACTCACACACACACACACACACACACACACACACACGCACACGCACACACACACCCATTACCCAAGCTGCCCCACGGACACACACATCCTCTCCCATAGAAATGTGCCCTGGCAGGCTGCACTGTACAATCCCCCATAGTGCATAATGTACCGTATGGGACTAACGTGCACTACAGTACAGTATCTGTGCATGTATCAGGGTTCCCACGCTGGTCTTAAAAAGCCTTTAAGTCTAAAATCCAGCATTCCAATTTAGGGTTAGGGTAAGGCCTAAAAAGGTCTCAAATTCCAGTTATTCTGTCTAAAAATGAGGTGCTAGGTCTTAAAAATGAGATCCTGCAAGGAAATCAGTCCGACCACATCTATTTACACGGAAATGAATCAAGATGGAACCAAAAAAAAGCCAATTTGCTTCCTTTTTTGTCTGTATGGCAGTGAAATCCCTAATTTCATCACCTCGAGGATGACAAAAAGCTATCATATGGTGTCACGAATAGGTCTAAAATGCTATTCAAAGAGGTCTAAAAAAGGTATAAAAAGTTCTTAAATTGGACTTGTTGAAACTTGTAGGAACCCTGGTGTATATGGTATACATGTAGATATGAGCATGATATACTTTGGATTACACACACACTGGAGAATCCTAGTTTTTGTAGTATTTGTAGGGGTAGGACAGTTTATTGCTCTACTGTTACTGTCATGCACTGCAACATATTTGATTAAGTCATTCATGTCGTTATGTTGACAGTCTAGATGTGTATTTGTTGATTGTACTTGAGTACTGATGTTAACGGAACCCCTCTCTCTCTCTGCTGTGTGTGTGTGTGTGTGCAGGGTAACTCAGGCCTGGGGTTCAGCATCGCGGGGGGCACAGATAACCCCCACATCGGAGAGGACCCGAGCATCTTCATCACTAAGATCATTCCTGGGGGGGCAGCCGCTCAGGACGGACGTCTCAGGTGGGCGCCCTCATCCCCTCATCCCCTCCTCCCCTCATCCCCTCATCCCCTCATCCCCTCATCCCCTCATCCCCCCATCCCCTCATCCCCTCATCCCCCCATCCCCTCATCCCCTCATCCCCTCACACCCTCATCCCCTCACACCCTCATCCCCTCATCCCCTCACCCCCTCAATCCCTCATCCCCTCACCCCCTCAGCTGTACTGAAAGGGGGGAAGGTTACCCCGAAGCCATTTTCACGTGCAGTACAATAGACCTATCGCTAAGCCACGCCCCCTGTGTTCTCCTCCTCCCTCTCAGAGTGTTCTTTTAATATTGTTTTTCTATCACTAATGATTAGATTTAGATTACATTACATTTTGTCTACTTCCTTCTTGCTGGTCTCTGCGGCCTAGAATATGACACACCCACTGACGACGTGACTGTTCTACGTTTTTATTCGCGCTTGAGAACCACTATTTTCTGGTTCCCGCTGCGAACCAACTTTTCAGGCTCCGAACCAATTGAGTTTCGCTCTGAACGCGCCGGCCGGTTCCAGACTTGGTTCGCGAACGCGAACCGGCACGGTTCTTTTCCGGTGTGAAAGCCCTCTCAGAGTGTTCTGTGTTCTCCACCCTCTCAGAGCGTTGTGTGTTCTCCTCCCTCTCAGAGTGAACGACTGCATCCTGAGGGTGAACGAGGTGGACGTGAGAGACGTGACCCACAGTAAGGCCGTGGAGGCGCTGAAGGAAGCCGGCTGCATCGTCAGACTCTACGTCAGGAGAAGGAAATCACTCACCGAGAAAATCCTGGAGCTCAAACTAGTCAAAGGTCCTAAAGGTAAGATGGTCTGAATCACCACCTATGGAGGGGGGGGGGGCGGGGGGGTTACAGAGTTCATTATAAACGTTGCTTTTCTTTGTATTGTACCATGAAACATTTAATATATCAGACTTATATTTATTACCTGTCTGTTATGACCTTACACCTTTGGTAACTCGCATTTCGTGAGCTTAGAATGATAAGGTTCTATCTCCGTTTCGGGCAGTTCAGAGATATTGAGTGTCAAAGTTTTTACATTCCGTTATGTTTTGTGAGATGGACCTTTGTATTTTATCAATTACTAACTAAAACATTTAAACATTAAAAAAACAAAAAAAAAACATGATTGTCCTAGTTGGTGATATGATGACACACACAGGCATTAATAAACACCTAATGGATCAGATTATGTAAAAGACTCAATTTTGAAAAGAAACCTTATAATTGTTTTTAGTCTTTTTTCCAAGCACCAGGGGAGCCCCCCCTCCTAAATTTCGTTGTATGGTACCTGTACTGTATTAATGACAATAAAGACCATTCATTCATTCATTCATTCATTCAATTCTAACGTCACAATTTGTATAACTCTTCTTATCTCCTGCACTCCCTCATCCTTCCTTTTTCCCCCTGTGCTTCCCCCTCCCCTTCTCTCTCTCTCTCCCCCCATCCCCCCCTCCCCCTCGCAGGGCTTGGTTTCAGTATTGCAGGGGGCGTAGGGAACCAGCACATACCAGGAGACAACAGCATCTACGTCACCAAGGTCATCGAGGGGGGGGCCGCGCACAAAGATGGGAGGCTGCAGATCGGAGACAAACTCATGGCTGTAAGTCCACGCCCCTCCATCCCCTGGCCCAGCGTCATAACCCACGTTCAAGCATTTTCACTTCAAACATGCACGTGTCTCTCAATGTCTGCCTGTGTGTCGTGAAGGTATTGGAGGTATAATATGTCTGTGGTGAGGTGGTAGAGGGGTGTGTGATGGAGAGTAGACTGTTAAAGGGATGTGTGGTGGGGAGTAGGCTGTTAAAGGGATGTGTGATGGAGAGTAGACTGTTAAAGGGATGTGTGATGGGGTAGTAGACTGTTAAAGGGATGTGTGATGGAGAGTAGACTGTTAAAGGGATGTGTGGTGGGGAGTAGGTTGTTAAAGGGATGTGTGATGGAGAGTAGGTTGTTAAAGGGATGTGTGATGGAGAGTAGACTGTTAAAGGGATGTGTGATGGAGAGTAGGCTGTTAAAGGGATGTGTGATGGAGAGTAGACTGTTAAAGGGATGTGTGATGGGGAGTAGGCTGTTAAAGGGATGTGTGATGGGGGAGTAGGCTGTTAAAGGGATGTGTGATGGAGAGTAGGCTGTTAAAGGGATGTGTGATGGAGAGTAGGCTGTTAAAGGGATGTGTGATGGAGAGTAGGCTGTTAAAGGGATGTGTGATGGGGAGTAGGCTGTTAAAGGGATGTGTGATGGGGGAGTAGGCTGTTAAAGGGATGTGTGATGGAGAGTAGGCTGTTAAAGGGATGTGTGATGGAGAGTAGGCTGTTAAAGGGATGTGTGATGGAGAGTAGACTGTTAAAGGGA
Source organism: Nansenia antarctica (assembly GCF_963989245.1). NCBI lineage: Eukaryota > Metazoa > Chordata > Actinopteri > Argentiniformes > Microstomatidae > Nansenia > Nansenia antarctica. The sequence goes on from NC_137677.1 coordinate 2,997,468, forward strand.
TGTGTGATGGGGAGTAGGCTGTTAAAGGGATGTGTGATGGGGGAGTAGGCTGTTAAAGGGATGTGTAATGGGGAGTAGTAGGCTGTTGATGGCCTGTGATGACAGGAGGTCTCCCACAGTTCCTTTAATCATCTTGAAGGCCATTAGGGTTAGGGTTAGTCACTAATGCTGAGCCAGACATTTATTCAGATGGATCTGCTTGATCCAAATATAAGCTAATGAGACCCTCCCTTTTATTCTGTCTATATGTAGATCATCCCTGCCAGTTGACCTCTCAAATAGTGTACAGGGTTCGACAGTAACGCTTTTTTACTTGCCCGGAGCAAGTAAAAAACTTGCCATGTTTGTTTGCGCGAGCCCGACAACGCTGCTGGATCCTGGATATGTTTACCTGTGTGCAGGAAGAACAACTGACAGCGCAGGCGCCAGACTAGACTAGATGATCGTGGAGTGAAGATATTATCAAAGCGTAGGCACCTGTCGATCACCCGTACGCTTTGATAATATCTTCACTCCACGATCATCTAGTCTGGTCTGGCACCTGCGCCGTCTGTTGTTCTTCCTGCACACAGGTAAAAATATCCAGGATCCAGCAGCGTCGTCGGGCTTGCGCAAACAAACCCGGCGAATGTTTTACTTGCTCCGGACAAGTAAAAAAGCGTTACTGTCGAACCCTGGTATACTAGTGTAGATTGGTGTTCTTGACCTGTTCCGATTCCCCTCAGAGGTTGATGTCTAGTTGGTTGTTGTGTTGTGTTCCCCTCAAGGTGAACAGCGCTTGCCTGGAGGAGGTGAGTCACGAGGAGGCCGTGGCGGCCTTGAAAAACACCCCCGACGTGGTTTACCTGAAAGTGGCGAAACCCAACAGTGTCTTCATGAACGACAGCTACGCCCCCCCTGACATCACCAACTGTGAGTGATTGCACACACACACACGCAGACACACACGGAGACACACACGCAGACACACACGCAGACACACACACAGACACACACGCAGACACACACGCAGACACACGCAGACACACACGTAGATACACACGCAGACACACACACAGACAGGCGCAGACACACATAGACACACACGTAGACACACATGCAGACACACACGCGGACGCACATGCAGGCACACACGCAGGCACACACACACACACGCAGACACGCGCAGACACACACGCAGACACACACGCAGACACACACACACAGACACACGCAGACACACACGTAGACACACACAGACACACATGCAGACACACACGCAGACACACGCAGACACACACGTAGATACACACGCAGACACACACACAGACAGGCGCAGACACACGTAGACACACACGTAGACACACATGCAGACACACACGCGGACGCACATGCAGGCACACACGCAGGCACACACACACACACGCAGACACGCGCAGACACACACGCAGACACACACGCAGACACACACACACAGACACACGCAGACACACACGTAGACACACGCAGACACACACGTAGACACAAGCAGACACACACAGACACACGCGCAGACACACACGCAGACACACAGACACACACAGACACACGCAGACACACACGCAGACACACACACACAGACACACGCAGACACACACGTAGACACACACGCACAACCACACGCAGACACACACGCAGACAAACGCACACACACACACACACACACACACACCCACACACACACATTGTTCTCACCCCCTGCCACCCCCCTGGTCTTGCTGACCGTTGACCATCTGCTATTGTGTTATTGTGCTATTGTGTTATTGTGTTATTGTGTTATTGTGGTGTCACTCAGAGAAACACATGATGAACTACTTCCACACACCCAGTTAGAGACATGTTAGAGATGTGTGTTGAGCTGGGACTGCAGAGAAAGATGCTCCATTGATCCACACCTTCCCAGAAGTGCTGAGCTATTCTGATCTATAGTGTCCAGTCCACTACATTATTATAGTCATTATCCCCCAAAGGTTTGGCTGCATACCCAATGTGATTAGACAACCCGTGTGTGTGTGTGTGTGTGTGTGTGTGTGTGTGTGTGTGTGTGTGTGTGTGTGTGTGTGCGCGCGTCAGTTGGTCTGAGAGGCATGGGGGACATGATAGCTTTTCATTCTTAGATATCATTGTTTATTTAATCATTTATTTTGGCTCCGTCAACAAAAAATAGTTCCGCAACTGGACTGTTGCCTAGCAACCTGAACACAAACATCTGCAGGCTAGCTACTTTGTATTAACGGACCGTCATTTCGGAGTGATACATATAGTTAAAGGTCCCAGTGCTGTTGTACTGTATATCAGCACTCATGGAATGCCTCTTGTCCAATCAAATTACTTGGTCGGAACTAACTGTTGTATAATCTACTGTAGACTCCCGTCATAGAGGCTAGAGTCAGACTAATGGTGTCATAGACCCACCCTGGACCCCCCCTGGGGCTCTCACCCTCCATAGCTCCCAGTAGTAATTCAGAGGTCGGGGGAGTTACTGGGGGGAGGGAGGCAGAATAATAATATCTCCCCCTCCTCCCCCGCCGGCCTCCCCCACCCCCCCCCCCCCCCCCCCCCCCCATTGTGCTGGATGTAGAGCTCTGGACCAATAGTGAACCACTGATCATCACAACACAGATGAACTGAGGCAGGCTTAGGAAGGGGGGCTGGGGGAGGGAAGCTGGTTAGAAGCTGCACCTCTCTAGCCCATATTCTGTTACCAGCATTTCGTAACGTTAGAATTATAAGGTTCTATCTCCATTTTTGGTCAAAATTGAGTTTTTTACATAATCTGATCCATTAGGTGTTTATTAATGCCTGTGTGGTGTTATTTTTTTAAAAATGTTGAAATGTTTTAGTTAGTAATTCATCAAATACAAAGGTTCCATCTCACAGAACATAATGGAATGTAAAAACTTTGACGCTCAATATCTCTGAACTGCCCTAAACGGAGATAGAACCTTAGAATTCTAAGCTCACGATGTCGTATTTCACCCAGATTTGACGTTATTGATGGATCTCCTCTGGTGGGGCTCTTGTTGAAGGTCGTATTAATTTAAGCTGATTACGTCTCTCTGGCCGGGGAGACATAAACCACGGCTTTATAGACGTCTCGTCTCTGTGACTGACAGTTCAAGGGGAAGGAAGCTATTAGCCTAGCCTAGCGCATTGACTATTAGCCGCTTATGCTAGCTGGCTAACCGCTCGACGACCCTCTTTATTCACAGCGATGCCCGGAGCAGTCCTGTCGTCATTTATGATAATAGGAGCTGGTCTGACGTTTTCTTTTTTCTGGTAAAATTGTCCCATGTTACTGAAATGAAACTGTAGGTCTACTCCTATTGTTACTAAAACACTCACCTACAAACACACATCACACACATGCAACCTCAGCAAATATGTTCAAGTCCAGACTAAAAACCTGTCTTTTTAATATTGCCTTTAAATGACTAAATAATTAAATTATGATTATATAATGATTAAAGCACTTTGAGCTGCAACGTTTGCAGGAAAAGCGCTATACAAATAAAAAAATATTATTATTATTATTATTATTTATTATCTTGTTTGCAGAAACTGTAGGCTGTGTCCTATGTGCATATGGACATCATGTTAAATCTACTTGGGAATATCAGTTTCACCATCTGAAGGTTTTTGGGAGGATGTGTTGAGGATGATGTCACCTGTCCCCCCAGCGTACTCCCCTCACCTGGACAACCATATCAGCCCCGCCTACCTGAGCCAACCGCTGACCTCCGCCACGCCCGGACGCTACTCGCCCCTGCCCAAGGGCATGCTGGGAGACGATGAGGTCACAAGGTGAGCTGAGGCACCACACAAAACACCATTTTGGAGCAGAAGCTCATGTTCATGGTTCTTCTCTTTATAAAGTAGTGGGGGGGGAGGAGGAGTGGAGAGGGGGATGATTATGATGATGGAGGAGGAGGAGGAGGGGGGGGGAGGAGGAGGAGGAGGAGGAGGAGGGGGAGGAGGAGGAGGAGGAGGAGGAGGGGGAGGAGGAGGAGGAGGAGGAGGAGGGGGAGGAGGAGGAGGAGGAGGAGGAGTGGAGAGGGGGATGATTATGATGGAGGAGGAGGAGGAAGAGGAGGAGGAGGAGGAGGAGGGGGAGAAGGAGTGGAGAGGGGGATGATTATGATGGAGGAGGAGGAGGAAGAGGAGGAGGAGGGGGGGAGAAGGAGTGGAGAGGGGGATGATTATGATGGAGGAAGAGGAGGAGGAGGGGGGGGGAGGAGGAGGAGTAGGAGGGGGAGGAGGAGGAAGAAGGGGGAGGAGGAGGGGAGGAGGGGGAGAAGGAGTGGAGAGGG
>NC_137677.1:3006995-3011995 GCF_963989245.1 Nansenia antarctica
GCATCTCCCCCCGTTGATGGTATATGACGCTATAGTCAGTCCCAATGGTCCAAAAGTCAAGTGCTTCGTGACACAGACGGGGTGAGTTTTAAGAATGAAAGTGAAAGTTGTCTGTCACAAAACGCTGTTACGTATCCTCACACATTTTTAAGTGGGTATATGGAAATCCTTGGCCTTTCCTAGTGGGTATACGGCGTAGTCCTGCGTATCACGTAGACTACACCACTGGGTGTTGTCTGATATCTGCTACTATTCACTGAACAGACGAACTGTAGGTACTGGTCTGCACTGTGGTAACAACCTGTCATATCTGCTACTATATTCTTCAACCACCAAGAAACCAAAGGGTAATTATTAGATAACGGTGATGTAATTACCATGTTACAAAGAAACCAAATGGTCATTATTAGATAACAGTGATATAATGACCATGTTACCACGTGATTCATGTCTCAGTACCGGGACATAACAGACCGTGGAAGGAAAGCTTAACCCTTTCTCTCCTTTTTCCATTAAGATGAGTGTCATTTGTGTTCATTTGGAAGCAACGTGCAGATTATCTCCTTGTCTAATGTACGAGCTCAGGGCAGGAAACCAAACACACATGTCAGACACAAACGGCACTCACATTGGATTTAGCCTTCGTGTTGGCAATTACCACTTTGTTTGTATGTACCGACATCGTACATAGGATATTTTTTTACCATTAGATTACTATACCCAGGGCTGAGTGATGCAACAGGGCAACCCCCTGTACATAATACATCATTTAATCTCTTGTGACAATGACTTCCATTGAGATTGAAATGATAGGTATTTAGATGACATGCCAAATCGTGTGGCGCAGTCTCTCAGTGCCTAAGTACTGTGTCCTGCAGGGAGAAGGGACGGCGTACTCATCCCTGCTAAGCCTACTACTCACTGTAATGGTCAATGAAGGTCATTTCATACATGCTTTTTGTTTAAAGCATCTTTGGGTCTTATCAATGTAATGTGTTGTGTGTGTGTGATGTGCTATAATGAGAGAGAGAGAGAGAGAGAGAGAGAGAGAAATACTATGGCATCTCTTTCACTCACAATGGGGAGAGGGGGAGAGGATAGGAAAGGATGGAGAAAAGGAGAGACCTAGAGAGAGAGAGAGAGAGAGAGAGAGAGAGAGAGAGAGAGAATTTGGCCTGTGAGGTAGTTAGATCTGGAACTAGAAGAGAGAGTTGGAAGTTATCAGTCTTCTTTCTAACTACATTGTAAATGCTGTCCTCACTCCCTTCTCCCTCTCATCTGAGTTGATGTTAGAGGTCTTTGACAGGTGAAAGCCTCCACCACTTTGCTCTCTATCGATCCTCAGACTTCAAATGAGAGGAAGTGAAGGAGAGGAGTAGAGGAGAGGAAGTCCCTGTACACTATAGAGATGCAGCCTCTGCAGAAGTGGGTCCTACTCTGTCCCCACCCCACAGTCAACCAAAGGGCTGTTATAGTATATCCATATAATATATATACAGTACAGTCCCAATTGGACTCTCTGAGTCGACAGAGAGATGGATATATACAGTAATATACAGTACAGGCCAAAAGTTTGGACACACCTTCTCATTCAATGCGTTTCCTTTTGCTTTTTTGTTGTTAATAAAATATATAATAATAATATTAAATATAATATGTGTTAATAATAATATGTTATTATATATATATATTTTATATTATTATTATATATTTTATTAACAACAAAACATTTTTATTTTATTAACAACAAAAAAGCAAAGGGTGGCTACTTTGAGGAATCTAAAATCTAAGACATATTTAGAGTTATTTCACACTTTTTTGTTAAGTACATCATTCCACATGTGTTCATTCATAGTTTTGATGCCTTCAGTGAGAATCTACAATGTAAATAGTCATGAAAATAAAGGAAACGCATTGAATGAGAAGGTGTGTCCAAACTTTTGGCCTGTACTGTATATTACTGTATATATCCATCTCTCTGTCGACTCAGAGAGTCCAATTGGGATCAGAGAGAGAAGGATAGCCCAGATAGCAAATCCACTTCAGGATTGTAGTGGTGTGTGTGCGTTTGCCAACCAAATGACTGTGTTAATGCACATTGGACTTTGATTAGATGTGAGAGCTGGTTCGTTGGGCACTGAGACACACACATTATACACTGTGAGTGTGTGTGTGCATGTGTGTGTGCATGTGTGTGTGCGTGCCTCTAGAGAACGTCACTCAGTTTGTGTTTCTCAGTTTGGACTTGGTAGTGGAGTTGTCACAAAGCTTTCGTAGCTCATTCCAACGACACTTCTTTTGGGTTTTTCCCTCCCATTCCACCTCTTTCTGTCTCTCTCTATCACTGTTTGATCCTCTTCCCTCCTCTCACTCTCTCCCCAAATCTTTGCCCATTTTTCCTAATGCCCCCTACTGGCTATATACAGTATGTCTCGCGTGAGGGTGTGATGTTTGCGTGGCAGGCAGGCAGGCAGGCAGGCAGACAGGCAGGCAGGCAGGCAGGCAGGCAGGCAGGCAGGCAGGCAGGCAGGCAGGCAGGCAGATAGGCAGACAGACAGGCAGGCAGGCAGGCAGACAGGCAGGCAGACAGGCAGGCAGGCAGGCAGGCAGACAGGCAGGCAGGCAGACAGGCAGGCAGACAGGCAAGCAGACAGGCAGGCAGACAGGCAGGCAGACAGACAGACAGACAGGCAGGCAGGCAGACAGGCAGGCAGACAGGCAGGCAGGCAGGCAGGCAGACAGACAGACAGGCAGGCAGGCAGACAGACAGACAGGCAGGCAGGCAGGCAGGCAGGCAGGCAGACAGACAGGCAGGCAGGCAGACAGACAGACAGGCAGGCAGGCAGACAGACAGACAGACAGGCAGGCAGACAGACAGACAGACAGGCAGGCAGGCAGACAGACAGGCAGACAGACAGACAGACAGACAGACAGACAGACAGACAGACAGACAGGCAGGCAGGCAGGCAGGCAGGGGGGAGAGGGGAGGCTTTGGGTATCGAGTCCCATCGGGGAGCTTAAAGCCGGGGTTACAGGATCACACTGAGCAGCTGACCCACACCAGCCTGGTCAGGACAGGCGGGACACGACCTTTGGTGACCCCCAGCTGGTAGTTTGGCTGTCATGATGGGAGGGGGGGTCACATTTATTGTTGGGTGTCGTATTTTCGTACTTGGATTTTGGATTTGGACATTTATTTAGTATCCCACAGGACTAGTATTATCTGGGGACCTCTAGTCATTTGGGATAATTGCGGAGGTCGTCTGTGATCTTCTTAATCCCGTGTGAATCTGCCATGTCCCAAATTTGTAAAGTCAAAATTTAGTCTAATTTAAAATTCCAAACACAGATGTCATGTGATAATATTAGTCCTGTGCGAATCTGCCTCTCTGTGATTTGGGGTCGTTTTCAAAGTGTTTTGTTTTCTCCACGCTCCATCCTTTTCTCTGCCTCGTTTCCGGTCAAGAATTATGGAGGCTGAGATGGAAACTATTAATTAAGTTTTGACAGCGTTTTGGGAGTAAATTCAGGAGCTATGTTACACAGAGCCTTGACATCATATCCGGGGGATAATGTCAGTCAATTTGAGTAAAATACAGACACAGCTTATCCTGTCGAATGCGCCGCATGAAACCCAGACGTGGGGGTAGTCATTACTAAATCATATGAGGTCCCCAGATGATACTAGTCCTGTGCGAATAGGGCTTATGTGTGTGGGTGTGTGTCTGTGTCTGTGTCTGTGTCTGTGTCTGTGTATGTGTGTGTGTGTGTCTGTGCCTGTGTCTGTATCTGTGTGTGTGGGTGTGTGTCTGTGTCTGTGTCTGTGTCTGTGTCTGTGTCTGTGCCCATGCCTGTACCTGTACCTGTACCTGTGCCTGTGTCTGTGTCTGTGTCGTCTGTGCCTGTGTCTGTATCTGTGTGTGTCTGTGTCGTCTGTGTCTGTGTCTGTATCTCTGTCTGTGTCTGTGTCTGTGCCCGTGCCTGTACCTGTACCTGTGTCTGTGTCTGCAAGTGTGTCTGTGTGTACAAGTGTGTCTGTGTGTACAAGTGTGTCTGTGTGTACAAGTGTGTATCTTTCCCTCTTGATAGACCGGGTAGAATTGGTGACCCTGTAGAGAAGAGAGCTAGGGCAATGGTAGACACACGTATACAAATGCATTCGTGATGGGCTTTGATGGAACGAGCTTCCCACTGTTGTCAGGACTGCAGAGTCATTCCCTAACTTCCGCCGTAGACTGAAGAGCTGACTTCTTCTTTTTTCGTTCTTCGGCACTTTGTTTGCCCTGTCGCACATGGCTGCCTCTTACAGGTCAGTCAGGGTACTACGTTAGATCACGTTTGATCATGCGAGATTTCTGGCTTGGGGAACGAGACTCTAGACTGTCGTAACGACAGATCTTTATATATGCGGGGTGCTGTATTGGGAATATCGGCGCACACCACACAATATGATCAAGGCTGTTCAATCCATGATTTTTTATCTTCATGTGTGGGGTCTCTCTCAGATAAAAAATTGAAAATCCTTATGTGTGTACCAGGCTTTAGTGATGACTGATGACTGAGAGATGTGGGTTCAGGTGCAGGGAGAGAGAGGAGTGAGTTTAGGGTTGATTGACAATGAGGATGCCATGAGGATGATTTTCATGAGGGGGACGATGTACAGTGTGTCAGAAATGGAGGACAGCGCAGCTGCTTAATAGTAAACATGTTCTAGTGGTCAGGTGGTGTTAGGACAGAGAGGGTGCAGCTTTGGGGGTCGGGTTCGATGTTTGTGATTTGTGGGTGTCATCACAGGGACAGTAGTGTTTGTGTGGTGAGCTGATAGTGGTAGTGCCAGAGTGTGTGTGTGTGTGTGTGTCTGTGTGTCTGTCCCCCCTCAGACATGGGTCTGCTTTCCACCCCCCGGCACCAACCTACGGACCTTCGGGGACAGAACCTGGACACCTTAAAATCAGCCCTCAAAACCCGTCTGTTCACCAAGGCCTTTGGCCCCTAGTTTA
>NC_137677.1:3016995-3021995 GCF_963989245.1 Nansenia antarctica
TGTGTTCTCCTCTCCTCTCAGAGTGTTCTGTGTTCTCCTCCCTCTCAGAGTGTTCTGTGTTCTCCTCTCAGAGTGTTCTGTGTTCTCCTCTCAGAGTGTTCTGTGTTCTCCTCTCCTCTCAGAGTGTTCTGTGTTCGCCTCCCTCTCAGAGTGTTCTGTGTTCTAGTTCCCTCTCAGAACGTTGTGTGTTCTCGTCCCTCTCAGAGTGAACGACTGCATCCTGCGGGTGAACGAGGTGGACGTGAGGGACGTGACCCACAGTAAGGCCGTGGAGGCGCTGAAGGAGGCCGGCTGCATCGTCAGGCTCTACGTCAGGAGAAGGAAATCGCTCACCGAGAAAATCCTGGAGCTCAAACTAGTCAAAGGTCCTAAAGGTGAGATGGCCTGAATCACCACCTATGGAGGTGTGTCTGTGTATTGTAACATGATATATTAGTATCAGACTTATATTTATTACCTGTCTGTTATGACCTTACACCTTTGATAACTCACATTTCTTGAGCTTAGAATTATAAGGTTCTATCTCCGTTTAGGGCAGTTCAGACATATTGAGCGTCAAAGTTTTTACATTCCATTATGTTTTGGAACCTTTGTATTTGATTAATTACTAGCTCAAAGATTTCAACATTTTAAAAATAACACCACGCAGGCATTAATAAACACCTAATTGATCAGATTATGTAAAAAACTCAATTCTGACAAAAATTGAGATAGAACCTTATAATTCTAACGTCACAATTTGTACAACTCTTCTTATCTCCTGCACTCCCTCATCCCCCCTCCATCATCCATCCTTTTTTCCCCTGTGCTTCCCCCTCCCCTTCTCTCTCTCTCTCCCCCCACCCCCCCCCCCTCGCAGGGCTTGGTTTCAGTATCGCAGGGGGCGTAGGGAACCAGCACATACCAGGAGACAACAGCATCTACGTCACCAAGGTCATCGAGGGGGGGGCCGCGCACAAAGATGGGAGGCTGCAGATCGGAGACAAACTCATGGCTGTAAGTCCACGTCCCCTACATCCCATGGCCCAGCATCATAACCCATGTTCAAGTATTTTCACTTCAAACATGCATGTGTCTCTCAATGTCTGCCTGTGTGTCATGAAGTATTGGTGAGGTGGTAAAGGGGTGTGTGAGGGGGAGGAGGCTGTTAAAGGGATATGTGAGGGGGAGGAGGCTGTTAAAGGGATATGTGAGGGGGAGGAGGCTGTTAAAGGGATATGTGAGGGGGAGGAGGCTGTTAAAGGGATGTGTGATGGAGAGTAGGGCTGTTAAAGGGATGTGTGATGGAGAGTAGAGCTGTTAAAGGGATGTGTGATGGAGAGTAGAGCTGTTAAAGGGATGTGTGATGGAGAGTAGAGCTGTTAAAGGGATGTGTGATGGAGAGTAGACTGTTAAAGGGATATGTGAGGGGGAGGAGGCTGTTAAAGGGATGTGTGATGGAGAGTAGGCTGTTAAAGGGATGTGTGATGGGGAGTAGACTGTTAAAGGGATGTGTGAGGAGAGGTAGGCTGTTAAAGGGATGTGTGATGGAGAGTAGGCTCTTAAAGGGATGTGTGATGGAGAGTAGGTTGTTAAAGGGATGTGTGATGGAGAGTAGACTGTTAAAGGGATGTGTGATGGAGAGTAGACTGTTAAAGGGATGTGTGATGGAGAGTAGGCTGTTAAAGGGATGTGTGATGGAGAGTAGGCTGTTAAAGGGATGTGTGATGGAGAGTAGACTGTTAAAGGGATGTGTGATGGAGAGTAGACTGTTAAAGGGATGTGTGATGGAGAGTAGGGCTGTTAAAGGGATGTGTGATGGGGAGTAGGCTGTTAAAGGGATGTGTGATGGAGAGTAGGCTGTTAAAGGGATGTGTGATGGAGAGTAGACTGTTAAAGGGATGTGTGATGGAGAGTAGACTGTTAAAGGGATGTGTGATGGAGTGTAGACTGTTAAAGGGATGTGTGATGGAGTGTAGACTGTTAAAGGGATGTGTGATGGGGAGTAGACTGTTAAAGGGATGTGTGATGGAGAGTAGGCTGTTAAAGGGATGTGTGATGGGGAGTAGACTGTTAAAGGGATGTGTGAGGGGAGTAGACTGTTAAAGGGATGTGTGATGGGGGAGTAGTCTGTTAAAGGGATGTGTGATGGAGAGTAGACTGTTAAAGGGATGTGTGATGGAGAGTAGACTGTTAAAGGGATGTGTGATGGAGAGTAGGCTGTTAAAGGGATGTGTGATGGAGAGTAGACTGTTAAAGGGATGTGTGATGGAGAGTAGCCTGTTAAAGGGATGTGTGATGGGAGAGTAGACTGTTAAAGGGATGTGTGATGGAGAGTAGACTGTTAAAGGGATGTGTGATGGAGAGTAGACTGTTAAAGGGATGTGTGATGGAGAGTAGACTGTTAAAGGGATGTGTGATGGAGAGTAGACTGTTAAAGGGATGTGTGATGGAGAGTAGGCTGTTAAAGGGATGTGTGATGGAGAGTAGACTGTTAAAGGGATGTGTGATGGAGAGTAGCCTGTTAAAGGGGTGTGTGATGGGAGAGTAGGCTGTTAAAGGGATGTGTGATGGGGAGTAGACTGTTAAAGGGATGTGTGATGGAGAGTAGGCTGTTAAAGGGATGTGTGATGGGGAGTAGGCTGTTAAAGGGATGTGTGATGGAGAGTAGCCTGTTAAAGGGATGTGTGATGGGAGAGTAGACTGTTAAAGGGATGTGTGATGGGGGAGTAGACTGTTAAAGGGATGTGTGATGGAGAGTAGACTGTTAAAGGGATGTGTAATGGGGAGTAGTAGGCTGTTGATGGCCTGTGATGACAGGAGGTCTCCCACAGTTCCTTTAATCATCTTGAAGGCCATTAGGGTTAGGGTTAGGCACTAATGCTGAGCCAGACATTTATTCAGACGGATCCGCTTGATCCAAATATAAGCTAATGAGACCCTCTCTTTTATTCTGTCTATATATAGACCATCCCTGCCAGTTGACCTCTCAAATAGTATACAGGGTTCGACAGTAACGCTTTTTTTACTTGCCCGGAGCAAGTAAAAAACTTGCCAGGTTTGTTTGCGCGAGCACGACGACGCTGCTGGATCCTGGATATGTTTACCTGTGTGCAGGAAGAACAACAGACAGCGCAGGCGCCAGACTAGACTAGATGATCGTGGAGTGAAGATATTATCAAAGCGGATGGGTGATCGACAGGCGCGTACGCTTTGATAATATCTTCACTCCACGATCATCTAGTCTAGTCTGGCGCCTGCGCTGTCTGTTGTTCTTCCTGCACACAGGTAAACATATCCAGGATCTAGCAGCGTCGTCGGGCTCACGCAAACAAACACGGCGAATGTTTTACTTGCTCCGGACAAGTAAAAAAGCGTTACTGTCGAACCCTGGTATACTAGTGTAGATTGGTGTTCTTGACCTGTTCCGATTCCCCTCAGAGGTTGATGTCTAGTTGGTTGTTGTGTTGTGTTCGCCTCCAGGTGAACAGCGCTTGCCTGGAGGAGGTGAGTCACGAGGAGGCCGTGGCGGCCTTGAAAAACACCCCCGACGTGGTTTACCTGAAAGTGGCGAAACCCAACAGTGTCTTCATGAACGACAGCTACGCCCCCCCTGACATCACCAACTGTAAGTGATTGCACACACACACACGCAGACACACACACGCAGACACACACGCAGACACACACGCAGACACACACGCAGACACACACGCAGACACATGCAGACACACACGTAGATACACACGCAGACACACACACACACGCACACACACACGCAGACACACGCGTAGACACACACGCGGACGCACACGCAGGCACACACGCAGGCACACACGCAGGCACATACAGGCACACACAGACACACGCGCAGACACACACGCAGACACACACACACACACGCAGACACACACGCAGACACACACGCACAGACACGCATAGACACACGCAGACACACACGCACAGACACACGCAAACACACACGCAGACAAACGCACACACACACACACACACCCCCACACACACACATTGTTCTCACCCCCTGCCACCCCCCTGGTCTTGCTGACCGTTGACCATCTGCTATTGTGTTATTGTGCTATTGTGTTATTGTGGTGTCACTCAGAGAAACACATGATGAACTACTTTCACACACACAGTTAGAGACATGTTAGAGAAGTGTGTTGAGCTGGGACAGCAGAGAAAGATGCTCCATTGATCCACACCTTCCCAGAAGTGCTGAGCTATTCTGATCTATAATGTCCACTACATTCATCCACTACATTATACCCCAAAGGTTTGGCTGCATACCCAATGTGATTAGACAACCTGTGTGTGTGTGTGTGTGTGTGTGTGTGTGTGTGTGTGTGTGTGTGTGTGTGTGTGTGTGTGTGTAGGTGCGTGCGTGCGTGCGTGCGTGCGTGTGTGTGTGTGTGTGTGTGTGTGTGTGTGTGTGTGTGTGTGTAGGTGCGTGCGTGAGTGCGTGCGTGCGCGTCAGTTGGTCTGAGAGGCATGGGGGACATGATAGCTTTCATTGTTATAGATATCATGTTTATTTACTGAACAATGAGAAGGATTTACTTTGTGACCATATGGCCTCATTAAGCAGTATTGTATGTTATTTAAGCAATATCACACCAGAGGGAGTGCTGTTATACTGAATATCAGCACGGCTGTGATTCGGTCGTAGGTACGAGGCCGCAGGCCTTCACTTCGAGTGTGATATTGCTTTTATACAACAGTTCTACAGCGCAATTTATTACTTAACAGTAATAAGTGACAACAGATTATGATTTGTTTGTTTATTTAATCATTTATTTTGGCTCCGTCAACAAAAGATAGTTCCGCAACTGGACTGTTGTTGCCTAGTAACCTGAACACAAACATCTGCAGGCGAGCTACTTTGTATTAACGGTCATTTCGGAGTGATACATATAGTTAAAGGTCCCAGTGCTGTTATACTGTATATCAGCACTCATGGAATGCCTCTTGTCCAATCAAATTACTTGGTCGGAACTAACTGT
>NC_137677.1:3036744-3041744 GCF_963989245.1 Nansenia antarctica
CGGCGGATCCTATGCAATAGGCAGGGGATAATTGGATGCTAAGTTGGGTTAAATTGGCTACCAAATTGGGTGAAAAAGGGATAAAAATCTGAAAAAACAAATAAAAAAACAAAAAAACATTCCATTTTGAAGTTTGAATGGAAGTCTATGAGAACATCGCATTTCAACACACACGGCCCCGATTTTAATCGCACGGCGAACATTCGATTCCATTCATTTTGAATGGGACAAAGCACACGGCGTGCGAGTTTTGTCGCACTGTCAAATTTGTGCTTTTTCCCATTCAAAATGAATGGAATCGAATGTTCGCCGTGCGATTAAAATCGGGGCCGTGTGTGTTGAAATGCGATGTTCTCATAGACTTCCATTCAAACTTCAAAATGGAATGTTGACGCGCAACAGAAATCGCACGCTGTGTGCAGAGCCCTTAAGGTTCTATCTCCGTTTAGGGCAGTTCAGAGATATTGAGCGTCAACGTTTTTACATTTCATTATGTTTTGTGAGATGAAACCTTTGTATTTTATTAACTACTAACTAAAAAATGTCAACATTTTAAAAATAACACCACACAGGCATTAATAAACACCTAATGGATCAGATTATGTAAAAAACTCAATTTTGACAAAATTGAGAACCTTATAATTCTAACGTCACGAACTGTAGACAGAACCAACAGCATAGAGAGTGTAGAACAGAGTGTTGGTTGTAGAACAGAGTGTTGGGTGTACAGTAGGTCTGCTGAGCGGTAAGTGGCTCTTGGAGGAACAGCCCACCAGACAGCCGGTAAGTCAAACAGACAGACAGACTCAGTCAGCATAAGAGGATGTTCCACACCTCCCCTCACCTCCTGCACAGCACGCTTGTGCTCATCACTACTTATCTTAGCCAACGGATCTGTGCTTAATGGGCAGAGCTCTGTGTGTGTGTGTGCGTGTGCGTGTGTGTGTGTGTGTGTGTGTGTGTGTGTGTGTGTGCGCGTGTGTGTGCGTGTGTGTGTGTGTCCATGTGTGTGTGCGTGTGTGTGCACATGCGTGTGCATGCATGTGTGATGACTCCAGGGACATGCGTCCCCAGATGCTAGCGTGTTAACACCCTAAGGCAGGGGTCGGCAATTAGGTTTGGCCTCGGGCCCAAATTTTTTTGAGCCACTAGATGGCGGGCCCGAACGTTTTTTTTTTTTTTTTTCCTAACACCAGGGGAGCCACCCCTCCTAAATTTCGTTGTTTGGTACTGTACTGTAGCAATGACAATAAAGACCATTCATTCATTCCATTCATTCATTCATTCATAAGTAATTGATTGTTAAAAAATGTGACACGTTCTAATGCTTTGACTTTTCTTTCGAAAAATGTACACATCGCTAGTCAACTAACACAGCTTGTTTTGTGAGCCTGCTAACAATGTAAAGTAGTGTTGTAGTTAACTAGGTAACAATGTAAAGTAGTGTTCTAGTTAACTAGATAACAATGTAAAGTAGTGTTGTAGTTAACTAGGTAACAATGTAAAGTAGTGTTGTAGTTAACTAGGTAACAATGTAAAGTAGTGTTCTAGTTAACTAGGTAACAATGTAAAGTAGTGTTCTAGTTAACTAGGTAACAATGTAAAGTAGTGTTGTAGTTAACTAGGTAACAATGTAAAGTAGTGTTGTAGTTAACTAGGTAACAATGTAAAGTAGTGTTGTAGTTAACTAGGTAACAATGTAAAGTAGTGTTGTAGTTAACTAGGTAACAATGTAAAGTAGTGTTGTAGTTAACTAGGTAACAATGTAAAGTAGTGTTGTAGCTAACTAGGTAGCAGTCCAATCCATTACGTTGCAGTATGTTGGCTTGACTAGCAAGTTTGTGTTGTGATTCTCAACAACGTTGAAACGTAGTTTCACCCTTTTCCATAGTTTTGAATAATAAATGTGTGGACTGACGATGTAGCGCAGCCTAGCTTATTCTAATAATTATTTAACATACTTTCATTCTGAATGATTCCCCCCTCCTCCCAGACAAGGTCACATTATTATTGGATTGGTTGTTTGCCTGCCGGGTGAAGTTAGCTAAACATTTAACCTGCTAACTAGCAAGAGAAACATCATGTCACTCTCCAAAGGTGTAAAGAGGAAAGTTGACGGTGAAAACAGGGCATTTAAAGAGGAATGGACAGCGAACTATAATGTTCATCCTACCTGGTTTCATCAACGCAAAGCCGTTGTGAGACTCACATCTTCCGTGCTCACAATGTTCCCTTTCTATACATGCGAGTCGTCCTTTTCCTCAATGAATGTGATAAAGACGCACGAGAGGAATCGATTGATGCAAAAAAAAACTTGAGAACTGCCTGCGGATTAAAGTGACGTCCATATAACCAGATATCAAGCAAATACTGACCGATGGGAGATGCCACTTTTCACATTAAGTGAGTACCAAGCCTGTCGTTATTGTATTTAATAACCTAATTGTATTTTTTATATTTTGAATGAATGGCTCATTGTAATTATTATCCCTAATAGCGTGTTTGCTCTGTCGTTTCAGGAGCATAGGCCTATGCACCACCACCCCTCGCATAAGCGGATTACTTTTCTTTCTTTTCTTTTTTTCACCGATTTTGTTGTCAATGTTTTTCAGAATATTAAACTGAATTTGCTTTGTTACTGTTCATATGTGTGTTGCAGTCACATATACGTAAACATTACGTTTGAATTATTTACTGAGCTGGTGTTATTTTTTTCAAACCACACACGGCTATTTCAGCACTACACGTTGTCCACCTACTTATGATTCACTATGAGGGGTTCAGCGTCAGTGCGCTTCGGTGCACCCCGCTGCCTGATTGTCTGTCCCTGTGTCATTCACTCTCAACATGGATAAAAGTACAATAAGCATTATTCAGGTGGAGGTAGATTCTCTATTCGGACATTATAGGCGCTATATGTGGGACTGTCGGTCCGATATTGTAAAAAAAAAAAAAAAAAAAAAAAAAAAGTGGATTCTCAAAATATTCTGCTGGGCCAAATATTATTGGTGATGGGCCAGCAATGGCCCGCGGGCCGCCTATTGCCGACCCCTGCCCTAAGGGGATGACAGGCGTATTAATCCGTATTACTGGATACAGTGGCTGAGTTTAGAGACACACACACACAGTGTATTAGTCTATCAGGAGGCAGGCGGAGGTGTTGCAGTGGCAGATTGACGACATCCTCCGGTTGGGAAGGTTAATGTGTCGTCAAGTTGCTAATGGAGGCAGTGGTCTCCCTGACACTGGAGCTACAGGGTGGACTGACTGTTGTTCCTCCCCAGAGCTAACACATCTTTAGCCGATCAAACATTGGTAAATGGACTGCACTTCTATAGCGCCTTTTTTGCTGCTCCAAAGCGCTTTACAACGGCCTCTCATTCACCCATTCACACACACACATTCACACACCAATGGCGGCCAAGCTACCATGCAAGGCGCCGGCCGGCCCGCTCACTGGGAGCAATTTTGGGGTTCAGTGTCTTGCCCAAGGACACTTCGACATGTGGCCAACCGGGGGCCTCGAACCGCCGATCTGCCAACCTTGCGTTCATTAGACGGCGACTCCTCTACCTCCTGCGCCACAGCCACCCCATTGGTGGACTGTGCAGACTGTTGTTCCCGCAGTCCAGAGCTAACACATCTTTAGCCGATCAAACATTCATCAATAATACCCTGAAGGCCCCGCGGTGGTGTAGCGGTCTACACACTGGCCGCTAGTGCATGCTGCCCACCGGGGCCGGGGTTCGTATCCCGGCTCGCCAGATCCAGATAATGGCCGAGGCACACGGGAAGCGGCATATTGGCCGGCCGCTTCCGAGGGGGGGTATAGGAGTATTTCTGGACTAGGATCCGTCGCGCAACACCGCCCCCTGGGGTGCCGGAATAACGGTACTGGGCTCGAGGAGCCAGTCAGCCTAGTCTGCCTGGCGCCCTCCTCTGGGACTGCCGGCCACGGGGTCGGGCGGCGGATCCAATGCAATAGGCAGGGGATAATTGGATGCTAAGTTGGGTTAAATTGGCTACCAAATTGGGTGAAAAAGGGATAAAATCTGAAAAAACAAATTTATAATAATACCCTGAAGAATGATAGTATGGGTTGGGGGTTTAGGTTTTAGCGCCCACACACACTGTAACTCCAAATGTCAGACATTGATATTCCGTCAGCCGACCGCTGTTCAGGAGGAGAGACACAGAGAAGAAGACATTTGCGTCCTTTTTCCTCAGAGCTTTCTCACACTCCCCGCGAACGCCGGGTCGACGGTGTCAGCGATTAAACCGCCCCCCACCTCCCCCCCGGTTCCCTTCGGAGGAGACCCCAGGAGGAGACCCCAGGCGTGGGGCTGTCCCTGTTCAAACCAGCCAGCAGCCCCCCTCTGACATCCCAGGAAGAGCCGCGTTAAGACGCCCAGACAACTGTTGTTTCTCTCTCTGATTACAATCGATTTCATCATCGTGCCACGCTCCATTAGACACCGCTTGACGTCTCGATCGAGTCAAATGTGAGTTTATGAGGCGTCGGTAATGATGGAACTGCGAGGGGGGAGGCGGGGGGGGCCTCCAGTATGTTCTACTCCTTCAGACCTTGTGTGAAGGCGTTGGCCCTTCTCTGTGTACTTGGTCGGTCAAGAGAGAGAAATGTGACGTTAGAATTATAAGGTTCTATCTCCATTTTTGTCAAAATTTAGTTTTTTACATAATCTGATCCATTAGGTGTTTATTAATGCCTGTGTGGTGTTATTTTTTTAAATGTTGACTTTTTTTTAGTTAGTAATTAATAAAATACAAAGGTTCCATCTCACAAAACATAATGGAATGTAAAAACTTTGACGCTCAATATCTCTGAACTACCCTAAACGGAGATAGAACCTTATCATTCTAAGCTCACGAAATGCTGTCACTGGCCTGTGTTATACCATGTGGTCATAACTCCTCCTATATGATACTGATACACAGTGTACTGTATGAGGACATACCTCTTTCCCTGGCTTGTATTACCG
>NC_137677.1:3046744-3049244 GCF_963989245.1 Nansenia antarctica
ATTCTCTCTCACTCTCTTCCTCTCTAGGAGCGGTGTCTCTTTGGCTTTCGGCTTTCGGCTCTCTCTCTCTCTCTCTTTTTCTCACTTGTCATTTCTTACGTGTCATTCTCAGAATAGAGCTACCTTTCTGTCTCTCCCAGTAGTTGAATCTCTCAGTCTCATCATATATTCATCTCCAGAAAAACTGTCCAAACTGACAAAACCAGTCATATCTTTCTCCTCCAGCACGGAGTAGCACAGTATCTGCTCTGTCTATCTTTTATCTTCTCTTCTCTCTCTCTCTCTCTCTCTCTCTCTCTCTCTCTCTCTCTCTCTCTCTCTCTCTCTCTCTCTCTCCTCTCTCTCTCTCTCTCTCTCTCTCTCTGTCTCTCTCTCTCTCTCTCTCCCCCCTCTCTCTCTCCCCCCCTCTCTCTCTCTCCCTTTCCCTTTCCCCTATAATTGACGTCGTTTCTTCTTCTCTCTGTTCCAGAGTACAGTCGTTTCGAAGCTAAGATCCATGACCTACGAGAGCAGATGATGAACAGCAGCATCAGCTCCGGTTCTGGGTCCCTACGGACCAGCCAGAAGAAAACCCTCTACGTCAGGTAAGGACCCTTCATAACGCCTCCGCCTCCTTCATTCACACTAGAGCAGCCATGGGTATTTCGTAGCCAATCAAAGTATTGTTGCTAGGTAGAATACCACATAAAATAAAAACAGTTGGTTTAGTGAGGGTTTCCAGAACTCTTCGGCAGTTCCGTGAGCAACTTCCCATTGTAAAGTCTATGGTCATTTGACCCCTGAGGCAGCTCTTATAGTAGGTAAAAAAGGCACGGCTGTTCTAGTGTTAACCCTCTACGTCAGGTAAGGACCCTTCATAACGCCTCTGCCTCCTTCATTAAGCCTCACCGCACTTCAACAAAACCCTACTTTACCTGCATCGACATCAGTGCACTTTACCGCCTCCGTGGCTTCCTGTCTGTCGGAGCAGAATAGATATGGAACGGAATTAAAATAGATCAGCGATGGAATCGAAGGGACAAGGGCACAGGGGACATCGGTTCTCACGAGTGTGGATTGAATAGAGAGTGAATACATGTCACATATCCTGTACACACACACACACACACACACACACCAATAAACAGACAACAACGCATGCCCTTTCCATCACCGTGTGACTCCAGCCAGCCCTCAGCTCTGATAACAGAGGCTGTGGTTTTAAAAAGTGATCGATTGTGGACGGCCTGGCCGGCGTCCCTTTGGTGTGACAGGAGCATTCAGGCCTTATCTCTGTCTCCTCAGCCTCTTTCTGCACACACACACACACACGTAGTATACACACACACACACACACACACACACACACACACACACACAGACACACAGAGACACACACACACACACCCTGGGGAGGCTGTCACCCTAGCAGGCTCCACACAGGGACGTCGGCCTGGGTGAATAGGGTCTTACAGAACGACAGCCAGGTCTGAGGCTCTCTTCACTCTGAGATGTTAACTCAGCCTGACAGAAGACCTTTATCTAACACACACACACACACACACACGCACACACACACACACACACACACACACACACATGCACGCACGCACACACACACACACACACACACACACACACACACACACACACATACACACACACACACACACACGCACACACACATACACGCACGCACGCACTCAACCACTGAGGTCACAGTAGTAAATAAACAGTAGGTTCAGACAAGCGCTCTAGAGAACAGAGAAATAAGCAAAGTCAAATCTTCTCTCAAGAATTGTTTGTGGTTTTTCTTGTATCAAAAGTATTATATTAAAAGGACCCATAACAACATAGTAAAAATAATGGTTCCAATTCGAAGGTGTACATTCAATACAATAATGACGCTGGTACTGATCAAATTAAGTTGTTTTTACACTAAAACCAGTAAAGAAGTATCATACATAAAGCTCTTGTTGGAAATACTGATGCAAATACGTGAGTTTAGAATGATAAGGTTCTATCTCCGTTTAGGGTAGTTCAGAGATATCGAGCGTCAACGTTTTTACATTCCATTATGTTTTGTGAGATGGAACCTTTGTATTTTATGAATTACTAACTAAAAAATGTCAACATTTAAAAAATAACACCACACAGGCATTAGTAAACACCTAATGGATCAGATTATGTAAAAAACTCAATCTTGACCAAAAATGGAGATAGAACCTTATAATTCTAACGTCACGAATAGTTGCCTCGCTTAAGTAGAGAGTAGAGCCAGGACAATGTGTGTTACAGTGTGCTCTAATGCTCTAAATGCACTTGTGACCTCTCTATTGGAACGTGTTTAACAGCCCTACTGGAACAGATTTGTCCTCCCTGGGGTAACACCGTAGTCAGCACACAGATGCACTTGACCCCTCAGAGACTGACGCAATTGGATTAATTTGTGCATTTCTATTACTCAAAGACCACTCAACCCAGCCCAGTAAACATGTTTATAGAAGGAACATATATCTGT
>NC_137677.1:3059244-3066744 GCF_963989245.1 Nansenia antarctica
CCGGGTTTGTTTGCGCGAGCCCGACGACGCTGCTAGATCCTGGATATTTTTACCTGATCATCTAGTCTGGTCTGGCGCCTGCGCCGTCTGTTGTTCTTCCTGCACACAGGTAAAAATATCCAGGATCCAGCAGCGTCGTCGCGCTCGCGCAAACAAACCCGGCGAAAGTTTTACTTGCTCCGGACAAGTAAAACGGCGTTAATGTCGAGCCCTGCTAGTGTGCCAGAGGCTAGTTAACAGCATGTCTGAGGACCCTCCACTTCTTGTAGGGACCCTCCTCTTATCTAGCATCAATTCCCACCTGGCCCTAACTCCCAGAGAACACCAGTGCTGCCAATACACTATTGGCACTGTGTTTTTGACACTATCCCATCGCTGAGCTGACCTGTAAAGTTATTGCATGAGTGTGAACAGGCCAACTCGGCTCCACAGTGGATAAGAACACTATAGGGGTGGTTTCTCAGTCCCTAGAGTAAGGGTCTAGTCCCTAGACCAGTGGTTCTCAAACCTCTCCTCTGGGACCACCAGCCGTTCCACATATTTGAACCATAATTGAACCATAATTGCTTTGCACTTGATTAGTTGAATCAGGTGTGCTGGTGGTGGAACAGATCAAATATGTGGAATGGCTGGTGGTCCCCGAGGAGAGGGTTGAGAATCACAGCCCTAGACCAAAGACAACGTTCCATGGAGATTCTCCACATGGATAGAAAGTCTTAAAGAGCAGGCTCCCACCTGTGTCTGCTGGGAAACTATTTACTATAGTGTTCAGAAGTTAACACGGCACCCAAACACGCGCATGACCTTCGGATGACCTCTAGCCAGTGTGCCAAACGCTGAGGTGTCACATACGCTTGGCATTGATGTCAAACTGCCTCCACCACTGATTCCCCATCACTTCTCTCTCCTCCTTTTCTCACGCTCTTCCGTTTCCTCCCTCCTGCAACCTTCTATGCTGTCTCTTATCCTCCCTAACGTTCTCCCTTCTCTTCGGCTTGTGTTCACTGGGCTCTCGGTCATGAAAGAACTAACTGTGTTGCGTAACATGCATGGGAGATAGATGCTCTGTTTATTTCTTAACGGGTCTCTAGAAAGAGTGGTGGACTTCTAACTCTGTTCCACTTGTCTATGGAACTTCTTTTTTGTTTTTTCCTCACTTCACCTTTGACCTTTAAACTTTGACCCAGTCTCACCACTACCCTTCCTGCTTTGCAACTGCACTGCTTTGGTTTTGTCCTTTCTGGTCATTTGTGATTTAGTTGGTCTGTTAATGTCTGATAATGATCATTCCATTTCATTGCCTGTACCGACTCTGTCGCCATCTTTGAATCGTGACGTTAGAATTATATGGTTCTATCTCCATTTTTGGTCAAAATTTTTTTTTTTTTACATAATCTGATCCATTAGGTGTTTATTAATGCCTGTGTGGTGTTATTTTTAAAATGTAGAAATGTTTTAGTTAGTAATTAATCAAATACAAAGGTTCCATCTCACAAAATATAATGGAACGTAAAAACTTTGACGCTCAATATCTCTGAACTACCCTAAACGGAGATTAGAACCTTATAATTCTAAAGCTCACGGAATGTTGAAACACAGCTATACGCAACAGAATCTAACAGACAAAGTTCCAAATTCTAAAAGCCTTGTTAAAGTTCCAGACACATTCCGTCAAAGAAGCTCAGCTATGAGTGATACGTTCTCTGATGGCTACAGAGTCCAGCTCAGAGAGTTCGGGGGCCACTGCGGGTTTATGGGGGGTTTTCTTTTGTTCACACCGATATTAGACAACATCCTTCCTTTCCCGCCCCTTTTTGGTTCTCCCCCCTCCACCCCCCTCCCCTCCCCTCCTCCCTCTCTTCCCCCAGCAGTCATTCAATGACAAGCGTAAAAAGAACCTATTTTCCCGAAAGTTCCCTTTCTACAAGAACAAGGAGCACAGCGAGCAGGAAACCAGCGATGTGGACCGTAAGTAGACGGAGAGAGAGAGAGAGAGAGTACCCCGCGTTCGGGCGCTAAAACCAGCCAGGGCCAGCCTCTCACACCGGATAGGGAACCAGCCGCCAAAACTCGGCCTCAAACTCTGCCGCTAACCCAGTAGGACAGAGGACAGAACCATAGCGTTAGAATTCTAGAATAGAATTCTGTTGTTTCAAAAACAAACAACTTCCAGTGTCTTATTTGACACGGGTGTTAAGTGACAGTTGGCTGTCGTTCAGCATAATGGGTTGAAAGCA
The DNA here is from genome assembly GCF_963989245.1 of Nansenia antarctica. Classification (NCBI taxonomy): domain Eukaryota; kingdom Metazoa; phylum Chordata; class Actinopteri; order Argentiniformes; family Microstomatidae; genus Nansenia; species Nansenia antarctica. Next base: position 3,061,482 of record NC_137677.1, read on the forward strand.
GCGTTTGCGGTCGTGTTTGAACGGTTCGAAGCGCATGTCGTGTTCCATGTAATGAGTGTTTCTCTTTTGGTTGTTTCTCCTGTTTTTGCTCTCTGATGTCCTACTATCACAGGATCCCGATGATAAAGGTAAGTCACAAGTTCTACAGCATTCACCTGTCGTCGAAAGGCATTCACAATGATACTGTGTAGCCATACTGTACGTAAACATTCACAGTAACAAGGCATTCACAGTCATCATCGACTTTCACCGTCATACACATATAAGCAATATCACACAAGAGGGAGCGCTGTTATACTGAATATCAGAACGGCTGTGAGTCGTAGGTACGAGGCCGCAGGCAGAGTGATATTCAGTATAACAGCACGACCTCGAGTGTGATATTGCTTTTATACAACAGTTCTACAGCGCCATTTATTAGTTAACAGTAATAAGTGACCAACAGATTATGATTTGTTCGTTTATTTAATCATTTATTTTGGCTCCGTCAACAAAAAATAGTTCCGCAACTGGACTGTTGCCTAGTAACCTGAACACAAACATCTGCAGGCTAGCTACTTTGTATTAACGGTCATTTCGGAGTGATACATATAGTTAAAAGTCCCAGTGCTGTTATACTGGATATCAGCACTCATGGAATGCCTCTTGTCCAATCAAATTACTCGGTCGGAACTAACTGTTGTATAACATGCAGTATTCACAGCCATCGGCGTCCTGTTATAGTCACAGCTGTAGCTGTCTAATGCATTCACAGTTCAATAGTTATTCAATACATCCCTCCCAAGTCATACATTCTATAATGCATTCACAGCCATGCAGCCATCTAATATATCCAGTCATCCGGCTATAGAGACTCATATTACTGATGGGTGAAATGCATTGTGGTCCGACAGTGGTGCACTCTCACTCTGATCGTTATGTGCGGCGTGCTCAAACAACGCTCCACCGTAGAACTAGAAACGACAGGATCTTTACCTGCCGACAGCAGGACAATGCTAACGTCAATGCTAACGTCACCACCGTCCACTGGCCTTTGTTGCCACGGTGCCCACGACATCAATGGTGATTCATTGGTAATTGTCTAGGCTGTGTATCTGCATTGTTCCAAGCTCGAGAGAGTGTGCTGTTGATGTGGCTGGTCTCCCGGTTCCCTGTATTGATTGAACTATTTGTGGAACGTAGAGAAGACATCCATCCACTGGGACTCCTCCCCCCTCCCTCAGAGATGTAGCAGTCGACAGCCCTGTTATGTGTCTGTGTACGGGTGGTGTGTGATTCTCTCGTGTAGGGTTGAAGAGGTTCTGCTCTGACTGTCATCTTGGTGTGGGAGACTTTTCTGTTTAATATGTACGACCTCATTCGGCTGTGTTAAGACCCTTTAGGAATCAGGAGATTATGCTCTTTATGCCGTAACGTCATCTTTCTGTATACCATTTTCGAGGCTTACTTGCCATCGCCGCCATTTGGTAGCATTTCATTTCTGAGAGAAATTAAGATATAGCCTCACCATACAGGAGTATTTTCACCTTCAGTTTCAAAAGGTCCTTAACACTGCCATCTGCTGGTGATCCTGTGTATGTGTGTATCTGTATCCTTGTTTGGTGACCTTTATTTTCCCTCCCTAGATGTGGATCAGTGGGAGGTGTGTGTGTGTGTGTGTGTGTGTGTGTGTGTGTGTGTGTGTGTGTGTGTGTGTGTGTGTGTGCGTGTGTGTGTGTGTGTGTTTATGTGGTGTTGACATTCCCTTTGTTCATTTCAGAGCATGTAACCTCTAATGCCAGCGATAGTGAAAGTAGTTACCGTAAGTCTAGTGCCCCCTCCTCCCTCCCTCTCTCTTTCTATCCCTCCCTCCCTCTCTCTTTCTCTCCCTCCCTCCCTCCCTCTCTATTTCTCTCCCTCCCTCCCTCTCTCCCTCCCTCCCTCCCTCTTTCCCTCCCTCCCTCTCTCTTTCTCTCCCTCCCTCCCTCTCTCTTTCTCTCTCTCCCTCTCTCTCTCTTTCTCTCCCTCCCTCTCTCTTTCTCTCCCTCCCTCCCTCCCTCTCTCTTTCTCTCCCTCCCTCTCTCTCTCCCTCCCTCCCTCTCTCCCTCCCTCCCTCCCTCCGTCGCCCACTGCCTATCTCCTCTACTCTTCGTCTCCTAGTCTCCCTCCGTCATTTCCTACTAGTGTTCTGTATCAGACTGTGTGTGTTTGTGCTGTGTGTGCTCTTAGAATCAGATTTTTTTTTATTTTAGTCCCATAGCTGCCTCTCAGACTACGGTGGCCCCCAAGGACATTTCTCAAAGGCTGTTTCTGTACTTGTGCTTCAATCAAGGGCTACACATATTCTATCTAAAGAACAATCATTACTTCTTGTCTATATGTTACGGTACATGTGGGAATACGGTACATGTGGGAAAACTAGGGTTAGGTGCTAGGGTGCTAGGGTTAGGGGTAGGGGTAGGGTTAGGGTTAGACATGCCAGCATGTACCAAGTCGACGTGGCACCTAACCCTTACCCTAGTTTTCCCACATGTACCGTAACATATATATATTATTCTCTGAGACACAAGGCTCAGTTTATATCATATATGAAAGTTCTAGAATCACCCTTATGATGCATGTGTGTTGGCTTCTTCTGGGTTGATATCATAACTACATAGTGGAGCTTTACTGGTGTGTGTGTGCATGAGCACAGAGGACGCACCGCCGCTATCGTCTGCTAGCCTGCGTGCTTCCTCTCACAGCTTTGTCGTTGTCATGTGCAAAAGTCTTGAATGAAAAGCGAGTCGCCTCATAACCTGGCTGCCTCTAGTCGTGTCAGCTTATCTATGATATGTATGCAGTGCAAATGGAGAGACAAGAGCTACACACACACACACGCACACACACACATAGAGAGACACACACACACACACACACACACACAGACACACACACACACACATAGAGAGACACACACACACACACACACACATAGAGAGACACACACACACACACACATAGAGAGAGACACACACACACACACACACACATAGAGAGACACACACACACACATAGAGACACACACACACAGACACACACACATAGAGACACACACACACACACACACATAGACACACACACACACACATAGAGAGAGAGAGACACACACACACACACACACACACACATAGAGACACACACACACACACACACACAGAGAGAGAGAGAGAGACACACACACACACACACACACATAGAGAGAGAGAGACACACACACACACACACATAGAGACACACACACACACATAGAGACACACACACACACACACACACACACACATAGAGACACACACACACACACACACACACACATAGAGACACACACACACACATAGAGAGAGACACACACACACACACACACACACACATAGAGACACACACACACACATAGAGAGAGAGACACACACACACACACACACACACACACACACACACACAGCATGCTGGCAGCTGGTCCGTGCCATAGGCATTGCTCTACTACTGTGACCACCGCAGCCTCACTGTTGTCTAAATATGGCCGCTTGCTCTCTCCAACCAATCAGGTGGCCAGGAGGAGTACGTCCTGTCCTACGAGCCAGTCACACAGCAGGAAGGTAAGGAAGTACATGACATCATCACTCTGCCCCGTTCTGTAGCTTTGGGATAGGTTCCAACACTAGTGAAATGCATCCTTCCTTGTTTCCCTCCCTCCCCATACTCCCTTCTGTCAGGTAAGCACTGAGTCAACATAACTGGATAGGTGGAAGTGAGGCGTCGTTGCCTAGGCTACGGTAGTTCTCCACCATCTTGTCATGTCAGATCAGTGGTTACGTCCAGGACGAAGGGTGAGAGGGAAATGAAGGATGCATTTTAAAAGTATTCAACCAGAGCCTCTGACAAGTAGACACTTGACCCAGAGCTGTCCTACTCATGTTAACGCCACGTGACGTTAGAGTTATAAGGTTCTATCTGATCCATTAGGTGTTTATTAATGCCTGTGTGGTGTTGTTTTTAAAAATGTTGACATTTTTGAGTTAGTAATTAATAAAAGACAAAGGTTCCATCTCACAAAACATAATGGAATGTAAAAACTTTGACGCTCAATATCTCTGAACTGCCCTAAACGGAGATAGAACCTTATCATTCTAAGCTCACGACCAGTAGAAGGAAGGACTCTAGTCTGAAACATGAGCTGGCTCTTATTTTTTCATTTCACCTTTATTTAATCAGGTACGTCATTGAGTAGGTACTCTTTTAAATTAATGACCTGACCAAAGTTTGACAGAATGAACAGCACTTAAAAATTCATATAAACAAGACATACATATTCACAGCAGACACATAGCTAGTGGGTAACATCATTAAAAACACCAGGGACATAACTGGTAAAATAATTAGGCCCTAACGCCAGCCACGGGGCTGATAACCAGGTCGTTTGCATATCTGATGAAACTGGGGAGGCAGATTTAATTGGTTTGAGTTTGAAGTCCTGTTGAAGTTTGAAGTTCCAGTCAGTAGCAGTAGAGTGTTGGAATGTTCCAGAATGTTCAGAATGGCTCCAGAATGTTCCGGAGCCTGAGATGGAGGGGGGAGTGGGGACAGACAGAGAGAGAGATTATTACCACTGGTAAAGGGTATCCGCGGTGTCTTGAAAAGTATTAAAAGTTGATGAATCAATTTTGGGAAAATCAAGATCCTTAATAAGTATTATCACAAAGTCTTATCACGATTTTATGAGGTCTTGAATTTTGTAGGTATTTTTCTGAATTAGACTCTGTCCAAAGAGTTTGAGTCCTAAAAACTTTTAGTAAAAGTTTGTGAATTTATTAGTTTTATTAAAAAAACTAAGATGAACCGGAAATTCTGTTGTATGATAGTGGTCTAGTAGTCTATTGCAAACTAAAACTGTTAAGTTAAATGTGTCACTGATACAGCTCGAAGTGGTGGTGGTGGGGGTCTGGAAAAATATTGACAAGGTCTTTAAAAAGTCTTAGAAAGGTCTTGAAAATACACCCTGTGGTAGAAGGTGATGCGTTGAGATGTTGTGGCTGCACATTAGACCTACTCCCTCTGCTGGTCACCAGGGGTATTACTTTTAACACCTCCTCTTGTGTCTTTTCATTCAGTGAACTATGCGCGACCTGTCATCATCCTTGGGCCAATGAAAGACCGGATCAACGACGACCTCATCTCAGAGTTTCCTGACAAATTTGGCTCCTGTGTCCCACGTGAGTTAGGAGGACATGTTGAATATTCAATTAAA
>NC_137677.1:3071744-3109244 GCF_963989245.1 Nansenia antarctica
AGCCACAGTCCTGTCCTGGTACAGGCCCTGCTACAAGGACTTGAGGATGGGGTTGGGACAGGGCACAATGTTACCCCACCTCTGGACCCTGGTCTCCCACATGGAAGACATGAACGAACCTCCCAAGCTAACGACTTGGCTAACGCTTTTGGCGTGAGCGCTTCGTAGCTTGTGGAGCTAAGACACGTCTTTAGGTCTCAGGCAAGGTAGCTCATTAAGGGAGCCATGGTCTCTGAGCTAACCCTCCGCTACCGTAAGCGTGGAGTAGTGTGGTGTCTGGTTCAGGCTAGTGGTCTAGCGAAATAAGGAAGAAAAACAGTGGAAATGTAACTAAACCGTGGCAGCTAGTTCTCCTCTCCCCACCTCCATGTCCCAAAAGTCCCTGTGAGTTTTCTTTTTCATGTGATGATGTGCATGGGTTTATAAAATAAAAAAAAGCAATAGTCTTTATTATATAAAAACGAAAGAAAGAAAGGAAAGAAAGCAAATAAGTCTGTGTGTGTGTGTGCTCACCCAAGGATTGTGAAAATGTCATATCTTCTTCAAGCCTCCATATGAGTTTCGTCCAGACAGACAGACAGACAGACCGCTTGTTGACGCACCTGTGGCTCGTATCTGAAGGGAAAGGGTCTAGCAACGATGCGCTCCGAAGAGCAACGCCTTTAATTCTCCACTCGGGGGCGCCACACTCCCCCCCACTTTCATGTCTTCTACCACAGAGATGATTGTTTTCTATAAGACTGCTTCTCCTCCTCCTCCTTCTGATTCCTCCTCTTCTTACCCACCTACCCCTCTGCTTTCTATCTCACTTTTGGACTAGAGTCTGTAAAAACCTCCCTCTTTGCTTTCTGTTTCATTCCATTTGTCCTACAGAGGAGAACTGCCAATAAAACCAACCTTTTCTCATACACGGCGGCACTGTGCGAGTCTTCAATCAGCGACCCTCCCGTCCTCCCCTTTTCATGTTGAACAATGACTTAATGGGTCAAACCAAATACCTGTGTACAGTACTTTACACTGTGATGTTTTGTTTTGTATTAGGGTTACATTGACATGACATGTTTGACATTTAGCATGTCTGACACCTTTATCCAAAGCAACTTACAACCAAATAGATTTGAATAAGTAAGTGAATCATCTATATGATCTAATAAGGTTGGCAAATACAGAGAAAGGAACCTGAGTAGTGTATAAGGGGCACTATTCTTTCGCCAGATGGATATTAAATCTTGTGGTAGCCCTTATCTTCCAGTGATGCAAAATAGACACAAAACTTGGCACAGCAGTAGGTTAATGATCAACTATTATGAGGGGGTTCTTATTTATTTATAGGGTTCGGATTCCTACAGGTGGACGAATGAAGGTAAGGTTTCTCTATGAGGCTCTATTGCAGCACAGCATGTCTAATCAAGGGTTACGGTATTACTCCCCCACAATGGGTCTGCCTTAGTATTCTTTGAATTATGGTTCTTGAAAATAAGAAAATAAGCACACATTCCTGTTAACTCTTCTCATTTCACTATCAGAAACATGTGTATTGTTGTCTGCTTTAAAGTATCTTTGCCCCTTTGTGCTCATAAAGTTATGGCTTGGTTAAACACTAAATGGTGGTCTCTAATAGGGATTCAAGAAATGTTAAATGGTAAATGAGCTATATAGCGCCTTTTTTGCTGCTCCAAAGCGCTTTACAACAGCCTCTCATTCACACATTCACACACACATTCACACACCAATGGCGGCAAGCTGCCATGCAAGGCGCTGGCCTGCTCACTGGGAGCAATTTGGGGTTCAGTGTCTTGCCCAAGGACACTTCGACATGTGGCCAGCCGGGGCTCGAACCGCCGATCTGCCAACCTTGTGATCATTAGACAGCGACTCTACCTCCTGAGACACAGCCGCACAGCCACAAGAAAACACGGTGGGCTGTGGTGGTCTACTAGGGTTAGGGTTAGAGTTAACTTTCACCAAGTAGAAAGTTGCAGTGGCACGGCCACAGATATGAAGTGAATACTGTCTGCTGCGTGGGCATTCTTAATCAGTCCCAGCTTCAACATTGTTGCTTCTGAGACAATGTTCTGTTTGTTTCTGCGGTAACCCACACAGGTAAAAAAAAAAAACACTCAAGAAAAAGAAAAGCAGGAATCCTCTTCAGCTCAGCCCACAGGTGTTCACTGGGGTTTAGGTCAGGGGACTGAGAGGGCCATGGCAGAAGCTTGATGTTGTGTTCAGTGAACAATGTTTGTGTTGATTTGGACGTATGTACGACGACCCAGTTTTAGTTTCCTGGCAGAGGCAGACAGATTCAGATTTAACATTTCCTGGTATTTTTTTTTTTATTTATTGCCTCTCTTACCATCCTCCTCTCTGTGCGTGGGTCAAAATAAACGTGGGTCCTCTTCCACGCAAGTTTGTAACAGTTCCAGTTGTTTTGAACTTAACGGTAGATATGGGCATTTTCAGGTGAGGTAGCTATGTTTTTTATAGCCATGAAGCTCAACACATTTTTCCCTCATTTGTATTTGTGTGTTCTCTTATCTTTCCCATCTTGATGTTGGGAATATCGCCTCTGTGTCACCTCATATTTATACCCCAATTATCGTCTGTTATCAGCTGTTTTGGTTTCCGCTCGGCCCCTTAGTTCCAGTAAAGGGAAGTCGTAACGCTACAGCATACAATGAGATTCTAGAGAAGTGTACGCTTCCAACTTTGTGGCAACAGTTTGGGGGAAGGTCCTTTCCAGTTTCAGCATGACAATGCCCCCATACACAAAGTGAGGTCGATAATGACATGGTTTGCCGAGTTTGGTCTGGGAGAACTTGACTGGCCTGCACACAGAGCTCTGACCTCAACCCCATCCAACACCTTTGGGATGAATTGGAACGCCGACTGCGAGCCAGTCCTTCTCACCCCAACATCACTAACTGACCTCATTAATGCTCTTGTGGCTGAATGGGAGCAAATCCCCGCAACCATTATTCTAAAATCTAGTAGAAAGTTTTCCCAGAAGAGTGGAAGCTGTTATAGCAGCAAAGGTGGGACCAACTCCATATTAATGCCCGTGGTTTTGGAATGAGAAGTTCAACAAGCACATATGGGTGTGATGTTCGGGTGTCCCAATACTTTTGTCCATCTAGTTTATCTGAGGTGTCAGGGGTGCTTTACAGTTTACACTCATGAGACTATTCCATTGGTCTCATTGTATTAGAGAGATAAAGTGCAGAATAAATATTTGATTGTACAGTATTTGTCTTTTGACAAATTTGACTGCATTTCTTATGATACTCATGAAATACATTTAGAAATCTGTATTTTAATATTCCTATTTTCATATAACCACTACATTCTGCAGTCACTTCTGTTTATGGATTAAGAACATGTTTAGTTATGGAATAGATAGAGAGTATCTGATGTGTCTAGAACTTTCCCTGAGGGTGAACCTAATCAGCAAGAACTTTGCACACACACACAATCTCAGTGTGTCCTAATGATGTAAGCAGAATATGTTTCCAGTTATAAAAAGCTGTCAAGTTTCATAGTGTTATAAAGTACAGCTATCTCCCAGTATAATCAGGACAGCAATGCCAGGTAAGGATGTTTTTCTGATGGATCAGCGTCCTGAAGGTCATGGGGTACTGTAGGCCTGTAGTTATGCTGATTCTGATGACGTCATGTCACAATGGTCACACTAAGGAGTAAAGAATGGTAAATGGACTGCACTTACAGTATATAGCGCCTTTTTTGCTGCTCCAAAGCTGCTCCAAAGCTGCTCCAAAGAGCTTTACAACGGCCTCTCATTCACCCATTCACACACCAGCTGCCATGCAAGGCGCCGGCCCGCTCACTGGGAGCAATTTTGGGGTTCAGTGTCTTGCCCAAGGACACTTTGACATGTGGCCAGCCGGGGCTCGAACCGCCGATCTGCCAACCTTGTGATCATTAGACTGCGGCTCTACCATAAGGTCATGGGGTACTGTAGGCCTGTAGTTATGCTGATTCTGATGAGTCATGTCACAATGGTCACACTAAGGAGTCATGAATGGAGTGACATGTTACAAAAGTGACACTGAACTATGTTTTGTTATGTTTCCCTCTCTCTGCTGTGAAGTTCCTTCATCGGGCCTCAGTTGGACCCCACTTTGAGAAACACATCTTCACAAACACCATATGTGCTGTCGCTTCTTATGTTCTTTACCATATGAATGCACACATGGTATAGCGTATTCATGATCAAATTGATGATATACAACATGCATATGTAATGTAGCAAACCAAAATGTGTTTATGAAAACCAATGGCCTGCAATAGCCTGATGCCAGGCTACAATATAACAGCTTGGATCACAATAGTTCACTTCTTTTCTCTCGAGCGCTACATTTTACTTTGACAGCACTTACCCGTACTCCTTATCACACTTGTAAAAAGAAAAACCTTGACTTATGTGTGGCCTTTGTTAATGTAGTTACACTACAGTGGATCCGTTTCTGAGACCATGCTGAAATGAATGAATGAATCTTTTTATTTCGAACATGATTTAAAATAATAAAAGAACAAATAACTAATATGAAGAGTACAGGCCTATCAATGTTGGAAAGGGAGTAGGATGAAGCCTAAGCTTATCATGTCCTACCCCTATCCCTCACTCAAGTGAGAACAATTATACTTCAATTATATAATCCAGTTAATTAATTCCTAAATGTCAGTTTCAACAGTACTAATAAATAACTAATAAAGAACGGAAATGCAACTGTGCAACTACTGTAGCCAATACTGATAAGCCTTGAAAATGAAGAATGTCTATTGCGCTTATAAAGTTCTTATACAGTCACATATATTTCAACAAATCACCATCTTACAGTATATCGATAAGCTTAGCCTATTTGTGGTGATGAATTACTAGTCCTAATTGCTGGAGAAAAATGCAAACCAATTCATGTGTTTTTTAATACTTTATTATTTAGACTTTTATTATCTCGGGGAAAATAGTTATTTTATAACCAAACCTCCCTGCATGTCGTGAGCTTAGAATGATAAGGTTCTATCTCCGTTTAGGGTAGTTCAGAGATATTGAGCGTCAAAGTTTTTACATTCCATTATGTTTTGTGAGATGGAACCTTTGTATTTTATTAATTACTAACAAAATAAAAATCAACATTTTAAAAATAACACCACACAGGCATTAATAAACACCTAATGGATCAGATTATGTAAAAAAAACAAAAAACTCAATTTTGACCATAAATGGAGATAGAACCTTATAATTCTAACGTCAGGAAACCTCCCTGCCTGCGTGACCCTGGGTTGTTGGGACGGTGGAAAAGCACCGGTGGAGGTGGGGTCTTACCCGTCAATGCCTCCTGTGTCCAGGGCTTGGTCCTGCGCCAGGTGTGGGGGGCACTAGAGACGTGTCATCCTGGGTCAGGACCATGGGACCACTGGGTCTGAGAAGGAACGGTACAACTGTCCTGACTATTATGCATAGATCTGTGTTGTAAAGAAAAAAAGAAAAAATTATAATACTACATTTTCAAACACTAATAGACCTAACTTTGTTCACGCTCGCCGTTATGCGGAAAAACCGACTTGGACTTTGGACTTTGCAGCTATTAACAAAAGTCAGGCTGTTATAAATGCGCAGATCGCGGAGCGTTGGGACATATTTGGTATTTACGCACCAGGCTTCCATCATGGCCATGTGGGCTGTGTTCAGTGTGCTGCTGGCGCTACAAACTGGTGAGTTTTAACCCTTTATTCTGTTTAAAGATGATCTTTATTCTGTTTAAAGAAGATAAGGACAGTCCAAGTCTCTGATTGCTTATTTAGAACAAAGCTCACCCACTGTAGGATACATTTACACTCATTAGGCCAACACAAAACACACAATCTCAATTGATTTTTCATAAGGAATCCTTTTGGATGTTGTCATTAAGGGGTGGCTACATATTTTGGTCCACTACATTGTTTTCTGTTTTGTCTGTCCGATCATTCCCTTGTAAAGCAATCCTTGGGCTTTTTGAAAGGCGCTATATAAATTAAAGTTATTATTATTATTATTAGAAAATGCTTGTCTATTATTGAAATAATCTCAGTCTGTTCAGTCCTAATAGTTTTAGAGGGACTAAAACTCTCTCTCTGTCTCTGTCTCTCTTTGTCTCTCTCTCTTTGTCTCTGTCTCTCTCTTTGTCTCTCTCTCTGTGTCTCTCTCTCTGTCTCTCTCTCTCTGTCTCTCTCTCTTTGTCTCTGTCTCTCTCTGTGTCTCTCTCTCTCTGTCTCTCTCTCTCTCTCTCTCCTTGTCTCTCTCTCTCTCCTTGTCTCTCTCTCTCTCTCTCTCTCTCTGTCTCTCTCTCTCTCTCTCTCTCTCTCTCTCTCTCTCTCTCTCTCTCTCTCTCTCTCTCTCTCTCTCTCTCTCTCCTCTCTCTCTCTCTCTCTCTCTCTCTCTCTCTCTCTCTCTCTCTCTCTCTCTCTGGTCCAGTACATTTTCATGCGCTCCAGTTTCGTAATGAGCAACCATTAGACCTGCAATAACAAGTCAGTAATGTAAGTATGTGTTTCTCCATGTAGTTTCTGCCCAGAGCACTATAAGGTGGTGCGCCATCTCACCCGAGGAACTGACCAAATGTACCAGCATGGCCGCGGCCTTCAGCGCTGTCTCCGTGCGCCCGACGATCAAGTGCGTCAGCAGCGCAACTGTGGAGGGATGCGCCGAGATGATCACGGTGGGTTGGGTTGGATTATGGATCATTGAATCAAACTGTACCTGTTACCTGACTGTACAAACTGCTACCTGTTACCTGTACTGTACAAACTGCTACCTGTTACCTGACTGTACAAACTGCTACCTGTTACCTGTACTGTACAAACTGCTACCTGTTACCTGTACTGTACAAACTGCTACCTGTTACCTGTACTGTACAAACTGCTACCTGTTACCTGACTGTACAAACTGCTACCTGTTACCTGACTGTACAAACTGCTACCTGTTACCTGTACTGTACAAACTGCTACCTGCATTCTCATTTTTGCGTAAAACACTTAACTTAATGTTAGAATCAACATCAACATACCTTTGTGAGGTGACCCAATGTTTTGCAATGTGGTCTGCCACAAGAACAGTCATGATGACCATACAACATGACCATAACGTTCCTTTATTTTGCAGAAAAATCAAGCAGATGCCTTTTCAATGAGTGCTAAGAACATCCACCTGCTTGGAAAACAACATTCCTTCAAAGTGGCAGCAGGAGAAACTAACTCAGAAAGTAATGTCCACACGTGGGACACAGGGACTGGGGGGGTCTCTCTCTACACACACACACACACACACACACGCACACGCACACGCACGCACGCACACACGCACGCGCACACGCACACACACACACACACACACACACACACACACAACTCCATTTCCATACTGGTCACCTAAACGTAGCTCTTACGGCTGGCTAACATCTTTACTCTGTATTTATGGCACTCTTGTGCAAACCTTACCTTTGAACCTGGAGAGAGGGAAGCTTAGTAATAATTGTTAAATTATACTATATAACTACTAATAATCACAAATCTTAATCAAGATTATTCATGTTGACGATCACCAATGAAGCAACGTATCTGTATATGATCGTTCTTATTTAACATTTCAAGAATACTAATAATCTACATGTGTGCAGTTATCTCGAAGGAGATTGCTCAGTGTCATTGATTTACTTAAATGACAAAGTCACGTCCCTGACTCGGCTGTATGTGGACAGCAACATAAAGGGGGGAAGTTAGCCGATCGTAGGTCACCAGTGACACAACTATATGGCCAAGCCAGGAAGGACAGCAGAGCACTTTAACCACAAATCGTGACGTTAGAATTATAAGGTTCTATCTCCATGTTTGTCAAAATGTAGTTTTTTTTACATAATCTGATCCATTAGGTGTTTATTAATGCCTGTGTGGTGTTATTTTTAAAATGTTGAAATCTTTGAGTTAGTAATTCATAAAATACAAAGGTTCCATCTCACAAAACATAATGGAATGTAAAAACTTTGACGCTCAATATCTCTGAACTACCCTAAACGGAGATAGAACCTTATCATTCTAAACGGAGATAGAACCTTATCATTCTAAGCTCACGAAATGCTACCTAAACCCCAAACCATACTGTGGTATTCCTGACTGGAAGTATCACCACATGTGTCTGTTCTAAGTTCTAACCTGTCTAGTGTCTACTGACCCCTGACCCCTGACCTGTGACCTCTGACCCCCCACAGGAGAGGGCACCACCTACTACGCCGTTGCCGTGGTGAAGAGGTCCAATCCTGGCATCAACATCAACACGTTGAAGGGCAGGAAGACGTGCCACACGGGCAAGGGTCGCACGGCCGGCTGGCACATGCCCCTGGGCTACCTGATCGACAACGGCAAGATGTCCGTCATGGGATGCAACATCCCACAGGGTAGGACATGATATACTGTCTGTCTGTCTGTCTCTGTCTGCCTGTCTGTCTGTCTGTCTGTCTGTCTCTGTCTGTCTCTCTAATTTAATTTTAATTTTGCCATTTAGCAGACGCTTTTATCCAAAGCGACTTACAATTACGAATTACTCTCTCTCTCTCTCTCTCTCTCTCTCTCTCTCTCTCTCTCTCTCTCTCTCTCTCTCTCTCTCTCTCTCTCTCTGACCCCTGACTCCTGCCCAAAGCATTAAATGTGTGTGTGTGTGTGTGTGTGTGTGTGTGTGTGTGTGTGTGTGTGAGAGTGTGAGTGTGAGTGTGAGTGTGTCGGTGTCGATGTCTGTGTGTTCACAAAAGGAAACGTTTGAATTGAGGATCAAACCTAGATGTGTGAGATATATTCGGTTCCTCTTGATGTAGGAAGTGCTTGTCTATTATTGACATAATCTCAGTCTGTTCATAGTCCTCATAGTGTGTTGTTCCCCAGGAGTGGCAGACTTCTTCAACGCCAGCTGTATTCCCGGGGCTCAGGCGGACCCCCCCTCCCTGTGTCAGCTGTGTGTGGGGAACGGGGCAGGGCAGTATGTGTGTGACTGGAACGACAACGAGAGATACTACGCTTACAACGGAGCCTTCAGGTAACACATGAACACAACCCTCATGTCTGCTATGTGTTCAGTACTACGGTTATTGTTGTTATATGTTATAATAATAATAATAATAATGGGTCGTATTTATAAATCACATTTCTTGAACCCAACATGGCTGTAATCATAATAATAATAATAATAATAATAATAATAATAATAATAGCAGCAAAAAAAGTTGTCTTTTGTTGTTTTTATTGTCCGCATTGCGCGCATTGAGTGAGCTCAACATTTTTTGTTTTGCTCTCTCTCTGTCTCTCTCTGTCTGTCTCTCTCTCTCTCTCTGTCTCCCTGTCTGTCTGTCTCTCTCTCTCTGTCTCTCTCTCTCTCTGTCTGTCTTTCTCTCTGTCTGTCTGTCTGTCTCTCTCTCTCTCTCTCTCTCTCTCTCTCTCTCTCTCTCTCAGGTGTTTGGCTGAAGATGCAGGAGAGGTCTCTTTCATCAAGCACACCACTGTTGGGGAGAACACTGACGGTAGGAGAATAACCTGATCTAGGATCAGCATAACCTCCCCAGATCCTCACCTAAGACACTAGAGGGAAAACTGCACCCCCCATAAATAACTGACCCAAGATCAGTGGTACACCTTATAATTAAGCAACATCACATGAGAGGGAGTGCTGTTATACTGAATATCAGCTGATATTCAGTATAACAGCACGACCTCGAGTGTGATATTGCTTTTATACAACAGTTCTGCAGCGCAATTTATTAGTTAACAGTAATAAGTGACAATCATTTATTTTGGCTCCGTCAACAAAAGATAGTTCCGCAACTGGACTGTTGCCTAGCAACCTGAACACAAACATCTGCAGGCTAGCTACTTTGTATTAACGGTCATTTCGGAGTGATGCATATAGTTAAAAGTCCCAGTGCTGTTATACTGTATATCGGCACTCATGGAATGCCTCTTGTCCAATCAAATTACTCGGTCGGAACTAACTGTTGTATAGAACAGTCTAACCCCTAGTCTGGCCTACTGTGTTGTAGGTAAAGGAGAGGCGTGGGCCAATGGGCTGCTGTCTGCAGACTATGAGCTGGTGTGCAGAGACGGCACGCGGGCGCCGGTGTCAGAGTACCGCAGGTGCCATCTGGTCAGAGTGCCGGCGCGCGGCATCGTGGTGCATCCTAACATCGACACTGATACGGTCTACAACATGCTACAACAAGGACTGGTGGGTATAGTAGATTGATTTTGTTTTATAGTTTATTTCAGCATCATTGCACATAATGCATTATGTTACGGAACATGTGGGAATACGGTACATGTGGGAAAACTAGGGTTAGGGTTAGGTGCTACGTCGACTTGGTACATGCTGGCATGTCTAACCCTAACCCTAATACTAACCCTAACCCTAAGTCTAACCCTAACCCTAACTGTAGCACCCTAGCACCTAACCCTAACCCTAGTTTTCCCACATGTACCGTAACATATACATATACAAATGCTGTTTATTTATTTTTTTAATTTTATTTTTTTTAATTGAAAGAATACATTTTCTAAAGCATGGAAAACACAGAGAATATGGACAGTACGGTAAAAGATAGTAGATAATAGTACTATAGATTACAGTAATTTTTTACTGACTAATAAAAATGACATCACAGCTATCTGTTGTATTGGTCTATTGCGGGTAGAACACTAACTTGATATTGTCTCTCTGAGTTCTGCTCCAACATTCTGAGCCCTGCTCTTGTGTTCGTTCTCCTCTAGGTGAAATCCAGCTTCCCTGTGTTCCAATCAAACCCATCGGGCTCCAGCTATCTGTTCAGTGATTCGTCAGTAGACTTCCTGAAGGCGGAGTATGAGGACCCCAACCTGTGGCTGGGAGAAGCGTACCAGGGCGCCCTCAACGCCATGGACTGTACTCCGGAGGGTGAGCTCTGCTCTCTCTACATCTCTCTCTCCTTTCTCTAATCCTTTCTGACTTCACTTAACTCTCTCAGTTCTTCTAACTCTCTACCAATTTAACTATATAATATCTCTGTTTATACAACAGTTAGTTCCAACCAAGTAATTTGAGTTACCATGAGTGCTGATATACAGTATAACAGCACTGGGACTTTTAACTATATGTATCACTCCGCCTCACAGATGTTCTACTAAATGACCGTTAATTAGACTACATGTTTGTGTTCAGGTTACTAGGCAACAGTCCATTTGAAGTTCAGTTGCAGAACAATTTTTTGTTTATTTTTATGATTAAAAACAAACAAATCATAATCTGTTGTCGCTTATTACTGTTAACTAATAAATGGCGCTGTAGAACTGTTGTATAAAAGCAATATTACACTCGAGGTCGTGCTGTTATACTGAATATCACTCGGCCTGCGGCCTCGTACCTACGACCCAATCACAGCTGTGCTGATATTCAGTATAACAGCACGACCTCTCGTGTGATATTGCTTAAATAATCCTACCTGTGGTTGCTTAGAAATCCCCAAGGACCTGCGTTGGTGTGTGGTGTCCGACGGTGAGCAGAAGAAGTGTGCAGACATGGCTGTCGCCTTCAATAGTAAATCACTGACCCCCACCATCAAGTGTGTGTTTGGATCCTCGCTAGAAGACTGCATGAAGAAGATCAAGGTGAGGAGACCTAACAACCGTATCTAACCCCAACCCTGACCCTTTACTGAGCAGGTTAACAACCGTATCTAACCTTTACTGAGCCAGCTAGTTATCTAACCTTTACTGAGCCAGGCTAGTTATGGAAAACAACCTTATTTATCCAGGTTAGTCTCGTTGAGAATAAAGATCTAATGCACTGTCCTGTCTGTCCTGTCTGTCCTGTCTGTCCTGTCTGTCCTGTCTGTCCTGTGTGTAGAACAAAGAGGCTGATGCCATCACCCTGGACGGAGGCGACATCTACACAGCAGGGAAGGACTATGGCTTGGTGCCTGCAGCTGGAGAGAGCTACACAGGTACACTTCCATTTCATTCAACACTTATTCCAGGAAGTCCCATCAAGGCCTTTTGCAAGAGACCTGGTCACAGAGACCTGGTCACCTGGTCACACATACAGGTTTGATCTGCCACATACAAATGGATCTGCCACTGGCCCTCTCACCTGGGTCATGTTTGCATACTCACGGCCACACACACTCACTCATTCTAATGGACTGCACTTACTGTATATAGCGCCTTTATCCAAAGCGCTTTACAACGGCCTCTCATTCACCCATTCACACACACATTCACACACCAATGGCGAGGTAGGCAAGCTACCATGCAAGGCGCCGGCCGGCCCGCTCACTGGGAGCAATTTGGGGTTCAGTGTCTTGCCCAAGGACACTTCGACATGTGGCCAACCGGGGCTCGGACCGCTGATCTGCCGAACTTGCGATCATTAGACGCCGGCTATACCTCCTGTGCCACAGCCGCCCCAACTCTCTCTCTCTCTCTCCCCCCCCCCCCCCCCCCCTCTCAGGGGACCATGATGGCAGTAACTACTATGCCGTGGCGGTGGTGAAGAAGACCAACACGGCCATCCAGAGCCTGGAGGACCTGAGAGGGAAGAAGTCGTGTCACACGGGGTACGGACGCACGGCCGGCTGGAACGTCCCCATGGGGGTCCTCATCGACAAGGCCCTGATCACACCCCAGGAGTGCGAGATACCACAGGGTAATACTGTGTGTGTGTGTGGGGGTGGGGGGGGAGGGGTGTGTGTCTTGGTGTGTCTTGGTGTGTGTGTGTTTGTGTGTGTGTGTGTGTGTGTGTGAGTGAGTGTGTCTTGGTGTGTGTCTTGGTGTGTGTGTGTATGTCTGTCTTGGTGTTTGTGTGCTTGCCTGTGTGCCTGTGTCTCTGTGTGTGTGTGTGTTGATCCTCCCTGTGTCTGACTCTTCCTCTCCCCTCCTCCTCCTCTTCATCAGCGGCGGCAGAGTTCTTCCCCAGCAGCTGTGTTCCCGGGGCCAACCAGGCCGGGTTCCCTGCCAGCCTGTGTGCCCTGTGCGTCGGGGACGTCACTGGCAGCAACAAGTGTGACAAGGGCAAGGACCTCTATGACGGATACAACGGAGCCTTCAGGTACAGGAGACTACAACTCCCAGAAAAGCCTCCTCTTACAGGGGTTTGTTTCTAGGGGTGCGTTGGTAAAATACACCCGTTAGGGGGTGCTCTCTGGCGCTCTCGGGACGTATTTACGAACGCACCCCCCCCCTGCGCCACAGGAAGAAAGAGGTCCGTTGGATGCGACACATTTGAATTGATGTTTTAACAGGGGTGCAAACTTGTCACCTTTTAGCCGTTTTAGCAGTTTTTTTTACCTCAAAATAGGTCAACAATTTTCACAAATGTTCTTTGTTTTCAGGCACAGAAAAAAAATGTGTCACCTTTTTGGGCCATCACCAGTTTACATCCCTGGTTTAGTCAGTCAGAGGGGAACAAAAGCAAAGCAATCAAAGGTAGAGGGAGATGTGGCCTGGGGTGGTCCAGTGGTCTAGCACCGCGGTCTACAGTGCACACATATGCCCATGTCGGCATGAGTTCGAATCCGGCCCATGCCCTGCTGACATGCCCTCCCTCCCTTCTTTTCCTTACTTTCCTGTCTGTCTTCACTGTATCTGTCCAATAAAATGAAAAATATGAGTGGGACTGCCCCACTCAGAAAAATAACATAAAAAAAAAAGAGGTAGAGGAAGAAACGCCACGTCATGATGGACTCTGGTACTTTATCTGTCCCTGTCTGACAGGTGTCTGGCTGCCGGAGCAGGAGAGGTGGCGTTCGTCAAACACACCACCGTCCCCGATAACACTGACGGTAAGACAGGGCCTACGTGGTGTGGTGGTGTGTACGTGCCTGTGCACTGTCTGTCCTTCACAGTGAACCCATTAACCCAGCCATAAACCCTGGGCTATAGATGATTGTAAATGTTTCCCAGTCATTATCGCTTGCTGACACAAGACTCTCTCTGGCTGAGCCTACGTGGATAACCATGACCTTACAGGATCTCTTTCTTTCTTTTTTTCCCCCTCTATCTCTTTCTATCGTCTCTTGTCTCGGCGTCTTAGGTAACTTCTATTCAGTGTAAACTCTTTCTAACTGCAGTGGTGTAGTCTAGTTTTTTCTAGTGGGTATATTGTGATTTTTCCCTCCCAGCCTCATAGCGTTCATTTCGGAACGCCATAACAATAAATCTGCGCTCCCTGTCTAACGTTATATATATAACATTACGTTATATATACTAACATTATGTTATAAGGCTGATCTGTGCATGATAGTGCTGCATTTTGACATATTTCATGTCGCATTTCCCCCCGTTGATGGTATATGACGCTATAGTCAGTCACAATGGTCCACAATGGCGTGCGTGCATGGGTGTTTGAGTGCTAGCCAGGTAACTCCATGTACTGTATCTTCTTTTTCCCTCCAGTTTTACAGGTAACTGTTTAATGGATGAAGCTCACCTGGCAACTCTCTCTCTCTCTCTCTGTGTGTCAGGTAACTCAATGGAGCAGTGGGCGATCAACCTGCTGTCTAAGGACTACCAGCTGCTCTGCCCTCAGGGGTCAAAGGTGAACGTGGACCAGTACGCCCACTGTAACCTCGCCCGCGTCCCCTCCCACGCTGTAATGGTACGACCCGACACCAACGTCCACGCTGTCTACGGCCTGCTGGACCATGCTCAGGTAAGACCGTACCATTCAGTATTAACACCTACGTAGGAGGCACACAGCGTACTGGTGTCTAACTCTTCCTCAATTCATTCTCAATTCAATAGTCATTTGAGTGTACATGTACAGTGCTATACAGTTGATTGAGTGATCATTTCAGTATCTCAAAGCAGTGGTATACTCCAACCCCCTAACCCAATTGTTAACATTGTTAATCAGGGTTCCCGTGCTGGTCTTAAAAAAGCCTTAAAGTCTAAAATCCAGCAATCCAATTCATAAGGCCTAAAAAGGTCCCAAATTTCAGGTATTCGGTGTAAAAGTGAGGTGCTAGGTCTTAAAAATGAGATCCTGCAAGGAAATCAGTCCGACCACGTCTATTTACCCGAAATTAATCAAGCTGGAACCCCAAAAATGCCAATTCGCTTTCTTTTGTCTGTATGGCAGTGAAATCCCTAATTTCATCACCTTGAGGATGACAAAAAGCTATCATATGGTGTCGCGAATAGGTAAAAAATGATATCCAAAGAGGTCTAAAAAAGGTCTAAAAAGGTCTTAAATTGGACTTGTTGAAACTTGTAGGAACCCTGTTAATGTATGTTTTATTTTGTGAATAGAATAAACCTCTAAAACTACCTCAGTTCAAGCTAGTCAGACAGTGTTTATACAGTCGATTATTCCTTTGTGTTTCCCTCCAGGCCTACTTCAAAGGAGACACTGGTACCAATTTCAAGATGTTTGACTCGGCCAGTTACTCGGGGTCAGACCTGATCTTCAAAGACTCCACCGTCAGCCTGATCGCCGTGGCGGAGAAGAAGGATTACCAAGAGTGGCTGGGCCAGGAGTACATGCACTCTCTCACCAGCATGGAGTGCAAATCCTCCTCTAGCACAGGTAAGGCGCACACACGCACACACACACACACACGCACACACACACACACACACACACACACACGCACACATTCAGACCAAATTGAGTATTTAATATTCGTGAGCTTAGAATGATAAGGTTCTATCTCCGTTTAGAATGATAAGGTTCTATCTCCGTTTAGAATGAGAAGGTTCTATCTCTGTTTAGGGTAGTTCAGAGATATTGAGCGTCAAAGTTTTTACATTCCATTATGTTTTGTGAGATGGAACCTTTGTATTTTATTAATTACTAACTCAAAAATGTCAACATTTAAAAAAATAACACCACACAGGCATTAATAAACATTGAGGTTTTTTTACAGATTATGTAAAAAACTCAATTTTGACAAAAATGGAGATAGAACCTTATAATTCTAACGTCACGTATTGTTACAGAAATTATGTGCAGACAGGTTGACTGATACTGTGTGTGTTTGTCTGTTTCCTGCAGTGGTGTCCTCTGCCTTCCTGCTGCTAGTGGCCCTGCTCAGCTCTGTGTTCCCCTCCATCTGGGGGTAGACCAGGTCTTGTCCCAGTACCCCCTGTCCCAACCCCAGCCCCAACTGAAGACCTACCTCCTATCCCAGCCTTAGCCCCAAAACCCAGCCCAAACCTTCAATTGAGTCCTACCCACAACTCCAGTCCCAGCCCTGTACCACAGCCCCAACCTTTAGTCCTCAACCCTCATCTAGCTGGAACCCCTTCCCCAACCCTATTTCCAGTTCTAGTCCTCAGTCCCAATACTTACAATACCTCAACACTAACGTCAACTTCCAACCACAGAACTAGTTCCTAGACCCACTCCTTGAGGAGAGTTTTCCCTCTCCATCTCTCCTCTCTTCTCCTACCAAAGCCCCAGTAATAACCCAGGTATAAACTGTAGATTACAGTAGCGCTAACGCTCTTTCTTTTTTTCTTTCTTCGCTTTTCTAAATCAGGTCTGAAGGCTTCTGACTAGATTTGCTTTGCACTAATGATGTCGATGTTGCACTAATGATGTTTGAATTACAGTAGCTAACCTGAGGAGAATAATAACATGTTGAAAATAGCTTTTGAATTGGGTTTTAATCGACGGTCAAGGTTGAGTCACGAAACCCAGGACAAGTGCTTATTGGACCAGTCTCTTATTAAGAACCAGAGGATGATTTTCCATTGGTTGAACCAAAGAAGATGAACTCATTGAGAAGCAGAGGGGATGACGACTTCACTGCTACTATATTCTGTTTATTGAGGGTATCTGCCATATCAGTGCGTATGCTTTTGCCTGTTACATACTTTTACAAATCAGTGTTTCTTTTGTCTCTCTGGAGGTTTTGATATGCTCATGCTGCCTTGTGAGTACTTACTTATAGTCACATGTCTGTCTGGGAACATGCTGGGCCTTGCACATTATTGACCTACTGTATAAGCAGGGGTGCACATAACTGGTGCGCCAGTGCGCATGCGTCGCCAAAATGCATGCTGCGCGGCAGATCAGCCGCATGAGGGCGCTTTTGCGCACCCCCCC
The DNA here is from genome assembly GCF_963989245.1 of Nansenia antarctica. Lineage (NCBI taxonomy): Eukaryota > Metazoa > Chordata > Actinopteri > Argentiniformes > Microstomatidae > Nansenia > Nansenia antarctica. The sequence continues at coordinate 3,088,855 of NC_137677.1, forward strand.
CAAAAAAAAAAAAATTTGATCACAAAAAATATATCCTCTACCACGGTTGAAATTGAGGACAGTGATAATTTACAGCAGTCAAGAGAGCAGTGACGATGACGATTAAGCTTGTAGCATAAATAAATGCTTAGGCTGTAACTTTTTGTTGAAAAGTTGATTTCAGTGTTTACAGAACAGAGCAGTGCTTAAAGAGATGTCAGTTGATTTCATTGTGTTTAAAGGAGTCTGACAGACTTTCATGCTTAAAGAGCAGTCGTTTGATTTTGCATTTGTTTATTTTGTTTTGCACACAATCATTTGTTCGTTCATCTTTATTTATGAATAAATGTCGTTTTGCTAATATAAGTTATCCATGTATCCCTTTTTCATCCATCCTGTGGGACGGGTCGTGACTCGCGAGCTCGGGGAGCACCAAACATCATCCCTAGGTGCTCCTCTGAGCACTGGCCCCAAAAAGTTATGTGCACCCCTGTGTATAAGCTAATGCCATATCAGTGAATATGCATGTTTATGTTTGTGTTGTGAAATGTGTCGATGCGTGTCCAAGGGCTGTTTTCTTCTTGTGTTCTCCCCAAATACTAGAAAGAAATACTAGAAAAATACCTCCTTAATCTCTGCACTTACAAAGTCTCTCTCAAACTCTTCCAGGCTCTTAATCAAATTGTGGATTGGAAATGTGGCTAATTATAGCCTAATGATAAACACGCTGGATGTTGGAACCTGCTTGCAGCGGATATGCACTTGTATTGGTGAGAAATTCCACTCGTTTTGGGGAGAAAACATTGAACAAGCCATCCGTTTCCATTTGAAGCTGAATGTACTTTAATTTAATTGTTGTTAATGACATGAGGTCAGAATTGTATTACGTTGATATAGTCATATCAATTCAATCAATCCCATCATAACACACTATTTCATTTCAATGTTGAAATAATGAAAAGAATACGATCTGGTATTTTACACCATTAGACCATCCCATGTCTGATCAAGTGCCTCTGATGACTCCTGTATTGCCACACTGTAATAATGCATGCGATTTTGTGTTCCTACTTAATTTGATATACTGTATATTTCAATGAGATTTATTTTTATATGAAGTTCAGGTGCCATATCAGTGTATATGTACTGACTCATTTCTGTCAGAAACCTTAATGCGTGCCTTCAGTCCGAGCTATTTCTTTAATGAAATGATAAAGCATGTGACAGTGACTACATTTGAGTTGCCAGGCCAGTGCGTCTGCAGAGGTATAGTTACATGGTTCTTGAAGAACTCTCTGCTATTCTTAATAAAAAAATGAGCATATGAAAGCTTGAAGTCTGGTTGTGGAATATGACAGTAATTAGGTTGTGAATGAGACTGCGGGGCGGCTGTGGCGCAGGAGGTAGAGTCGCCGTCTAATGATCGCAAGGTCGGCAGATCGGCGGTTCGAGCCCCGACTGGCCACATGTCGAAGTGTCTTTGGGCAAGACACTGAACCCCAAATTGCTCCCAGTGAGCGGGCCGGCGCCTTGCATGGCAGCTTGCCACCATTGTTGGTGTGTGAATGGGTGAATGAGAGGCCGTTGTAAAGCGCTTTGGAATAAGGCGCTATATGTCTGTCCATTAGATAGCTGTCAGTCTGCTGAACTCAAAACCCTGGCGGTAGCCTTGCTTGCCCCTCTCCACCCCTTTAATTCGCATGAGAGTGTCAAGCTTGTATGTACTACTACTTGTACGTCGACATACATCATAAATACATAAACCATTAATTAGTTAATCTTCCATGGTTAACCTACATGGTCTTGCGGTGTCAGAAGAAAATGGCGGTACATTCTTGGAAGAATTGGCGAGTATCTCTACCCACGAATATGCGTATTTTAGTCTAAAGTCTAGCAGTACTACTGCAGTTTGAAGGTAGGCCTACATTCTTGTATTTTAAAATGTAATACGTCTCGGGTCACTCAAGGTTCAGAACTAAAAGAGAGATATCTTTATACTTAAGAAAAAGTCGAAATGTGAAGTTTAAAGTTCAGTTTGAATATGTATTGCCTTGATCCATTTCTCGTCTAATAACACCAACCCTCATACGCTCATCCGCTGAGTGACAGGTGATGAGTGACACAGCTTTTACACAATTCACGAGGCCTAGACAGATTGCCATTTATATTTATTTACTTATTGAGATTCATTTAAGAGAGTATATGTGAATTAATGTCTCCGCAAACACAAGTCTACAGGATAGGTGAACACACACACCAAGGTTTGGCCAACAGTTCTACAGGACTAATCTCCAGAGAACTCCACTCATGTGCCATTAGACGGGCTGTATGACAGCCAACAAGGATCATCAATGCAGTCCGCTCTGCATCTCAAGTCGGGTAGAGATGGGTGCAACATTTCATCACAGAAACATTCCTGAAGAGAGACTTCTGTGTTGACAGTGACAGTGTCCAACATGCAGTCATTTCTTAATGATCACATCCCTGTATTAATCCATATTTCAAGTCACAGTGAGACTTCAGATACGAGTCACTGTCTTCTTTAGATATATCTCACGGTGATGTGCTTCTTCTTCATTTCTTGATCTGTCTCGCACCGTCTTTGAAGCCTTCCTTCACCTCCTTGACTAGAGTCTCTCTCACTCTCCTGAACCGTGAGCCGATGTCGCCCATGTTTCTGGGTATCCTGCCGTTCGCCTCCTCCCTGACTTGGCGCACCGTGTCAGACTTCAGCATGTTGGCCTGGGCGTCCCTCCCGGCGATCTGCGCTTTGGTGATGAAGAACGCTGTGATCTGCGCGGCGCGTCTGATCGGACGCGACTCAGCCAATTTCTCTATTACCCGAGGGTTGTTCAGTAGAGCAAACAGCATCCGAATGATGGCCATGTTTGTACAGTATAGCAATTACTCACTGAGGGATAAATGTGGCCCTTTTCCACCTGTAACGACACATAAGTCAAGGTTAGTTCAAAGATCAATTTCCCGACGTATCAACAACACTGCGTGATCTTAGAATGATAAGGTTCTATCTCCGTTTCGGGTAGTTCAGAGATATTGAGCGTCAAAGTTTTTACATTCCATTATTACATTTACATTTACATTTTTGGCATTTAGCAGACGCCTTATTCCAAAGCGACTTCAATACATTTGAATACTAAGCATGTGAATCAGCAATCCACCATTCGTTGCAGGAAGAGTAATCTAGCTCGGGCCCGGGGCCATTGATAGAAGGAAAACCCTTCTCCCTATCACCTTCTTCTAAAACTTTTATTTATTTATTTATTTTACTGGAGAAACTGAGAAACAGTACAAGGGGGGCAATAGAAGTTCTTAGGGACACAGTAGAGGGGAAAGCGGGTGTCTTTAGGAGACGTAGTGGTGAGGGGCAGAAGATGTCTCAGGAGGAGCAGTTAAGGTGTAACCTGAAGAGACGGAGGTCTTCGGTCTACGACGGAAGATGGGTAGTGACTCTGCCGTTCTGACAGCCGTGGGGAGCTCATTCCACCAGCGGGGAGCCAGTGTTGTGAAGAGACGTTATTATGTTTTGTGAGATGGAACCTTTGTATTTTATTAATCACTAACTCAAAAAATGTCAACATTTTTAAAATAACACCACACAGGCATTAATAAACACCTAATGGATCAGATTATGTAAAAAACTCAATTTTGACAAAAATGGAGATAGAACCTTATAATTCTAACGACACATACAGTACAGGCCAAAAGTTTGGACACACCTTCTCATTCAATGCGTTTCCTTTATTTTCATGACTATTTGGTACATTGTAGATTCTCACTGAAGGCATCAAAACTATGAATGAACACATAAACTCCTAAATTTCGTTGTTTGGTACCTGTACTGTAGCAATGACAAATAAAGTCCATTCATTCATTCATTCATTCATTCCATAGGAATTATGTATTTAACAATCAAGTGTGAAATAACTCTAAATATGTCTTATATTTTAGATTCCTCAAAGTAGCCACCCTTTGTTGTTAATAAAATATATAATAATAATATTAAATATAATATGTGTTTATAATATAATATTATTATTATATATTTTATTAACAACAACATTTTTTTATTTTATTAACAACAACAAAGCAAAGGGTGGCTACTTTGAGGAATCTAAAATATAAGACATATTTAGAGTTATTTCACATTTTTTTGTTAAGTACATCATTCCACATGTGTTCATTCATAGTTTTGATGCCTTCAGTGAGAATCTACAATGTACCAAATAGTCATGAAAATAAAGGAAACGCATTGAATGAGAAGGTGTGTCCAAACTTTTGGCCTGTACTGTATATTAAGGTTAGTTCAGAGATCAATTTCCGACGTATATCAACAACACTGGCCTTCTCTAGCCCGCTAGCAAGCTGCTAGCTCTATGAGCTAAACCATCTCTGTCTCTGTAGCTTAGTAACCCAACCTAACGTAACCACGTTATATTCGCTGCTCTGACTTGATATGAACATATACACATCCTTCATATATGGCAAGACAGACAGACAGACACTCTGTGACTATGATAAAGGATAAAGGTTACATTTTAACTTACTTACTTCAATGAGTTGACAGGTGACCGCTGGTCTTGAGGTGTCATAACAACACAGCGTTGTTTGGTTCCGCGCGGAGCATGTTTCCACACGGTTATATATATTTTTTCACAATATTTGTATTATCATTTTTATATACCAACATCAAAGACGAGACAACAAAAGACAAAAAAAGAGAAACATACAATAACAAAATGCACAAACATAGACACACACAACTTGCATCAATTTTGGATTGAATGAAAAAACTATACAAAAACAAAACGTTCCTCCTGTATAAAGTCACACGGTTATATTTGTCCGCCGCACCACCTGTTATGGTGCGTCTTTCCGTTTCCGGCATTTGCGATGCTTTAGTGCCTCTGTTGTTAGCATCGCAGCTAGTTAAGTGAAGGACCGGTTTACATTTCATTGTAGTACAATGTCTATTAAACTAAACGCGCTATACAGCGACTCGTACGTCGATATAAGTCAATACAGAGACCAGCATTTCAAGGTAAGAGTAACTGCATCTTAATGGGGATGAACATTAGCTAACTCAAACCAGGCGGTCTGTGTGTTGCTGTAGCTACGCCGCTTAGCTAACTCACAGACATTCACTAACTTGTCACAAGTTGTCAGCAAAAACGAGCTTAACAGTCATACATGAATCAAATGTAATTGGCAACATGTCTCTCTCTCTATTCAGTTAAAGTGCATTAAAGTGTTTGTTTCACTTAGCTAAGCTGGCTAAACCAGGTGTAGCCACGTGTTGTGTGTTTGGCCAGACAGACAGTCAGACAGGTAGACAGACAGGCAGACAGAGAGACAGACAGAGGCAGACAGACAGGTAGACAGGCAGACAGACAGGCAGGCAGACAGACAGGTAGACAGGCAGGCAGACAGACAGGTAGACAGATAGACAGACAGGCAGACAGAGAGACAGACAGACAGAGAGACAGACAGAGAGGCAGACAGACAGAGAGACAGACAGATAGGCAGACAGACAGGCAGACAGATAGACAAACATATAGGCAGGCAGACAGACAGGTAGGCAGAAAGGGAGGGAGGCAGACAGACAGGCAAGACAGACAGGCAGGTAGGCAGACAGACATACAGACAGGCAGGGAGGCAGACAGCTTTAGCGCTTAGCTCAATGTCGGGCAGGTCGTTGCTGTTGTACCAGATGTTGTTGTTGTTGTCCCCAAACCAGCGACCCTGCTGTGTGGAGGTGGCCTTAAGTTACACACTGTGACCGCACCGGTGCAAGAGACGTTCAGACTTCTTGGCAGGGGGCTGTTGTACGCTCAGGGACGCCTCACTGGTTTATGTTTCAAGTGTCATTGACACGAGTCACACCACATGACTGTAATTGGCTTCCTAATGTGCATTTAGCATTTACCGTCTCGAGTCTTCTAAAGATGTTGATCTATAATCTCCCTTCTTCTTTCTTTCCCCACCAGGGTAACAGATATGAGCAGGAGAAACTTCTGAAGCAGAGCAACAGCTTGTACGTGGGCAACCTGTCCTTCTACACGACTGAAGAACAAGTGTACGAGCTCTTCTCCAAGAGCGGAGATGTGAAGAGGATTGTCATCGGCCTGGACAAAGTGAAGAAGACAGCATGTGGCTTCTGCTTCGTAGAGTATCCTTCCAAAAATTACCCCAAAGGGTTGTGTTCTGTACTGCCTGGTCTCTGTTTCTCCCTGGCTGACTAGACCAGACTAGAGGCCACTCAGGAGGTCTAAATCAGATGCAAATTAAATGGGAAGAAAGAGAACCAGCAGCAAACACAAGTCCCCCTGAAGTTGAGTTTGATACCTCTGGTTGTGTGTTAACCTTGTTGTCTGTCATTCTGCACCTAAACCTTAGACAGGGTTCCCACGGGTCCTTGAAATCCATGAAAGTTTGTGAATTTGAGGGGAAACAATCAAGGCCTTAAACGTTTTTGAAAATAGACATGGCTCATTGAAAGTGCTTGAATTCCCCTCTCTTTATGTAATTATTGTAGATAAGTCACACTGCTTAACTTAACACAGTAACTTTACACATATTTCACAATATATTGTTTTGCTGTGCTGTGGTAGAGAAGGCAAGAGACCATCTAGTGTTCACACATTCAAGCCTCTCTTTTTATTTGTTGTCTGTGAGCGGATAGTTCCTATTATATACATTCTCATCTAGATCTGTCTCAAACTATGCCGTGTTGGGTCCTTGAATTTGAGGGAATTGAGTCTTGAAAATCCTTTAAAAGTTTCAGAAGGTGTGGGAACCCTGATTAGATTCAACTTTATTGTCATTGCAGACTACAAGTACCAGACAACAAAATGCAGTAATGGCACCTTAACCTGTGTGCCAGATATTACTCACGCGTAGACGCAGAGAACGCTATGAGGTTTATCAACGGGACGCGCCTGGACGACCGCATCATTAGGACAGACTGGGACGCCGGGTTCAAAGAGGGTAGACAGTATGGCCGGGGCAAATCTGGTGGCCAGGTAAGCTCACACAGGAGGTCAGAGGTTAACCAGGGAACGCATGCTCACTGGTTCACAGATGTGGTGGAAAGAAGAGTTGTCATCAGTTTGTATAAATAGTTTTGATTCAGACACCAATCAGTATCAGTCAAGGGGTGATACTCAAGATTCAATTAGCATGACGGGGAGTTAAAGGTAGGTAAATCTAAATATGACGTCAAAGCAAATTTGTTAGATGTGGTGTTTTCAAGATTCAATGTGTTCATTTGTTATAAGATTTCTGGTGATTAGCTTTTAGATGTGTTGTCTCATGGTTGGATATGATCATTTGTGACTCGAATGTTCGAATGCTTTGGTCCTCATATCTGGGATCTGATGATCAGACTTTTCTTTCAATGACACTAGTCAACTAACACAGCTTGTTTTGTGAGCCTGCTAACAATGTAAAGTAGTGTTCTAGTTAACTGCGGGGCGGCTGTGGCGCAGGAGGTAGAGCCGCCGTTTAATGATCACAAGGTTGGCAGATCAGCGGTTCGAGCCCTGGGTGGCCACATGTCGAGGTGTCCTTGGGCAAGACACGGAACCCCAAAATTGCTCCCAGTGAGCGGGCCGGCCGGCACCTTGCATGGCAGCTTGCCGCCATTGGTGTGTGAATGTGTGTGTGAATGGGTGAATGAGAGGCTGTTGTAAAGCGCTTTGAAGCAGCAAAAAAGGCGCTATATAAGTGCAGTCTATTTACCATTTAAGTAGCAGTGGGGATTACTCGCCGAATCCATTGCATTGCAGTATTTTGGTTTGACTAGCGAGTTTGTTTTGTGATTCTCAACAACGTTGAAACACAGTTCCGTGTTTCTAAAGAAAAGTCCAAACATTTCGATTGGTTACCAATGCCGATATGAGGACCAAAGCGTCATTTGTTAATAGATGGGTTCAATTTTCAAGATTCGTTGTGGTCATTATTTACATGAGGCACACATATGTTTCCATGAGAAAGCAGCCCTGGCCTCTGATGTACACAAGTGTCTATGATAAAAAGGCTGGGGCTTGTTTCTGGAAAGGGCTCATCTGTACTTTAGAGTCTCTAGTGTAATAAACAAGTTCTCTTTCTTTTTTCCTCCTTTTAGGTCAGAGATGAATACAGACAAGATTACGACCCAGCCAGAGGCGGCTACGGCAAAGTAGTGTCACGAGCTTGAGAGCTCTGGAATATTCTGTGCTGTTTCTTTGCCTTTCTAGGTCAGAGATTAATATAGGCAAGATTATGACCCTGCGCCAGGTGGATGTGGGACATTAGCTCAGCTGCAGAGAGGCTCCCCAGGACCGGAACAGTTTTTAGTTGGAGAGGATTTCAGTTTAAAAGCTATAGACTGTCCTGTCAAGGGTTTTATATTTATCTTATGAATGAGTTTATTTGAGAAAGTCCTGTTCTGTGAGAAGAATGTAGTCGGCTGTAGTTGTATCAGTTGTTTTGACATCTGTGTGAAGAATCTTCATCTGAAGAAGAACTCGCTCAGATTAAAAGAATAATCTTGCCATCCACTCAAGTTTCCAAAATGTATTTGTCTCCCGAAACTGTATTATCTTTGTAATAAAAATCATTTTTACTAACTTGTCTTGTTTGCATTGGATATTAATTAACCTTCCTGTGTCCTTCATGCAAAATGCAGATGTTATTGATGCCTGTGGGGTGACTTGGAGGCTGTCACAAAGCTGTATGCATAGGTAAGCCTGCATGAGTGAATATTCTAAAAAATTAATTATCCAACAGTTAGTTCCGACCAAGTAATTTGATTGGACGAGGCATTCCATGAGTGCCGATATACAGTATAACAGCACTGGGACGTTTAACTATATGTATCACTTAACAGTAATAAGTGACAACAGATTATGATTTGTTTGTTTATTTAATAATTTATTTTGTCTCTGTCAACAAAAAATTGTTCCGCAACTGGACTGTTGCCTAGTAACCTGAACACAAACATCTGCAGGCTAGCTACTTTGTATTAACGGTCATTTCGGAGTGATACATATAGTTAAAAGTCCCAGTGCTGTTATACTGTATATCAGCACTCATGGAATGCCTCTTGTCCAATCAAATTACTTGGTCGGAACTAACTGTTGTATAATTGACTACTAGACATTCCCGACCACCCATATTCAAATGTGTTCTTTCGTTACCCAGAAAGCCAAGAGCTACTGTACATAGTGAACATGCTTTGTGATGTCACAAAGCTCTGGTGCGTGTTGTCATGGATACACTGCCTGAGTAACAGGAAATAAAGTCAGAGATCAGTCACTTTTGGAGAACAATTTTAATGTTACACTTCAAGTAACTTTACAAAGTTTTTACATCTCCTCCAATAAGCTGACCAGTACGCTCCACCCTCATATGGGACATTTGCTGAAGCAGTCAATAAAAATAATAGACAAATCCACCCAGAGTTGCCAACATATATTTTCTCCATGCTAAGGTCACAGTAGTATAATCTTTACATAATAAAAATACAAAAACATAAGGCCATCATCAGTTAAGTCTGGTTCTCCCTCTCTGTGTGATCCTGTTAACGCTCTGCTCACAAACCTGCATTCTGTCATGTCACATAGAAATATTACAGCCAAAATTCTCAATTAAAAAAGTTACATGTTTGTGTATGAGTGTATTCCATGGGTTAAATTGGGATGAATTGAGTTCTTACCATCTAAGGATGGCAGATGACATGTACAGTAAGAACTGAACAAAGCTCTGTATCTAAAAAAGAAACTATGAAAAACAACGTGAACATGGAATCCAAACCAGATAGAATCTCTCAGAACACGCTGTGACAACAACCAATGAAGTGGTACCAAGTGTTAAAATGCCAGCATTGTTGGAACGCAGTCTGTTTATACAGTAACATGTCTTTCTATAAGTACATTGAATGTCAAGATAGGCTGTCAAACTAATAAGTACAATTACTTTTATAACATAAGCAAAGAGGTGTTGTGTGTTTATGAAACTAGCCAGGTTTAACAGAACAACGTGGCCCTTGGTAACTGAACCCTAACCCGCATTCACTCACTACTCTGTGGTCCTCATCTCAACAGCTGTCTCTGATGCTGAATGTACAGTAGAGCTCCTCCGGAAGAAGAGAAGCCATTTTGTTATAAAGAACTCACCTTTTTAAAAACAGTACATTCAGTTAAAAGCTAGCCTTGGATTTCATTCTCTTTGCCCCACCGCACCACACTTAAATGATATTAAACAAGAGCCTTCAAGTTTCATTTAATATCCGATCTTCTGTTTGAATTTTTCAAGAACGGAAGTTAGGGAAACATGTTTAAAAACATACAGTATATAGTCAGCTAGAGCCGTGCTAGCTTCGGTCGATCATCAGAACCTTTTGGACCCTGATCAGCAGTGGTGGCTTCATGATGAAGGACAACACACACAAAATAAAATTAAGAAAAAACAAGTCACCAGGAAGTGCCGGCTAGCCTTGCACTCCCCTGAGAGAGGAGGACCAATGGCGTCAGGCTTGGCGTCTGTGTTGTTACCCAATCACGTCAGATGTCCACGGGTCTTCGTTCCCTCAGGTGTAAGTAAGTATCAGAGGCCCTTACACAATAAAGGCCAAACAGTCAGTTTGCCCAACTGTCTGTTTAAGAAGGCGAGCTCACCCCAGGAGCCCATCTCGACCGTGCTGCGGTCAGACAGTCAGTTTGCAGTCACACAGCTCCTTGTAGATCCGCTTGCGGAACTTGGGCATGTCCTCCTGGGTGAACTGCAGAGGTTCCTTCAGTGCCAGGCACTTGCAGTACTGAGAGACGGAGGCAGAGAGATATATACAGTATGTTACGGTACATGTGGGAAGACGGTACATGTGGGAAAACTAGGGTTAGGGTTAGGTGCTAGGGTTAGACATGCCAGCATGTACTAAGTCAACGTAGCACCTAACCCTATTTTTCCCACATGTACCGTAACATATATATAATAATCGACACTAGACGCTTGTTTGGTGGAATTAATTGCTGTGTGACTGCCAATAGTTACCCAATCCCTTTGGTTTTACACACGTCTATGGTGGAGGATGGCTAGGGGTTAAATGGACTGCACTTATATAGTGCCTTTATCCAAAGCGCTTTACAACGGCCTCTCGTTCACCCATTCACACACCAATGGCGGCAAGCTGCTATGCAAGCAATTTTGGGGTTCAGTGTCTTGCCCAAGGACACTTCGACATGTGGCCAGCCGGGGCTCGAACCGCCGGTCTGCCAACCTTGCGATCATTAGACGGCGGCTCTACCTCCTGAGACACAGCCGCCCCTCCTGCGCCACAGGCTGTTTCTGGTGTTCACACAGCAACATGCTACAGGCCCACTAACCTCCAAGACGAAGACTCCACAATCACTGTCGTTCTTCTGCTGGGGAATACCCTGAGAAAAGAGACAATCAGAGAGAGAGAGAGACAATGAGACAGAGGACCCATCTTCCGTCGGAGACTGAAGACCTCCATCTCATCAGGTTACACCTTAACTGCTCCTCCTGAGACTTCTACTGCCCCCCAGCACTGCGTCTCCTGAAGACACCCGCTTTCCCCTCGACTGTGTCCCTAAAAACTTCTATTGACCCCCTTGTACTGTTTCCCTGTTTCTCCAGTGTCTATATATATATATATATATATATATATATATATATATATATATATATATATATATATATATATATATATATATATAATTTAAAAACCTAGGTTTAGAAGAAGGTTTCTTTCCTTCTATCAATGGCCCCGGGCCTGAGCTGGATTACTCTTCCTACGTTACGACTGGTGGATTGATGATTCACTTGCTTAGTCAAATGTATGGATTGTAGTATGAAGAACAGCATAGTCATTTGTTTCTGGAGCTATTTGAGATGTAATGATATTTACTTTGAAAATATCCAAGACAACATCGAGAAGCTGGGTGGCTACAAGTCTGCTTTAGTTAACAAGTTTAGTTTAACAAGTCTGCTGTCACTTCTCATCTCAGCTCTGCAGAACTTTTTACCTTGTTTACAATCATCTTCCAGCCCTTCTGGTAGCCCGCCTGCTGCTTCTCCTTGGCCTCAGCCAGGATGTACCTCATGATGTTCTGTGGGTAGATGGGATAGGGTCAGAGGTGGTGGGTAGATGGGATAGGGTTAGAGGTGGTGGGTAGATGGGATAGGGTCAGAGGTGGTGGGTAGATGGGATAGGGTTACAGGTGGTGGGTAGATGGGATAGGGTTACAGGTGGTGGGTAGATGGGATAGGGTTACAGGTGGTGGGTAGATGGGATAGGGTTAGAGGTTATAGGGTTACAGGTGGTGGGTAGATGGGATAGGGTTAGAGGTGGTGGCACACATCGTGAGCTTAGAATTCTAAGGTTCTATCTCCGTTTAGAATGATAAGGTTCTATCTCCGTTTAGGGCAGTTCAGAGATATTGAGCGTCAAAGTTTTTACATTCCATTATGTTTTGTGAGATGGAACCTTTGTGTTTTATGAATTACTAACTCAAAAATGTCAACATTTTAAAAATAACACCACACAGGCATTAATAAACACCTAATGGATCAGATTATGGGAAAAAAATAATTTTGACAAAAATGGAGATAGAACCTTATAATGCTAACGTCACGATTTGTCACAGGCACAGACACACAGGGACGCAAGACACGGGAAAGGGAACAAATACCAAAATAAAGGTTAAAGATCACTGTCTTACATCAACAGTGTACTTGAAGACGACACCCTGTGAGTCGTAGTAGTTGATGTGATGGCTGGCGATGTCGACGGTGATCAGGGACCAGTGGATCTCCAGGTGGATGGGGATCATCAGCAGCCTCTTAGAGAACAGATCTACCTGTAGAACAGACAGGCACGCCAGGTTACCCAAGGACAGACACAGAGGCACGCCAGGTTACCCAAGCACAGACACAGAGGCACGCCAGGTCACCCAAGGACAGACACAGAGGCACGCCAGGTTACCCAAGGACAGACACAGAGGCACATCAGGTTACCCAAGCACAGACACAGAGGCACATCAGGTTACCCAAGCACAGACACAGAGGCACATCAGGTTACCCAAGCACAGACACAGAGGCACATCAGGTTACCCAAGCACAGACACAGAGGCACGCCAGGTTACCCAAGGACAGACACAGAGGCACATCAGGTTACCCAAGGCTAGACACAGAGGCACTTAAATAACCAAGACCAGAGAGACGATAGAGATGGGGATCTTATAGTTAACAGTCACAACTTGGGATACTGTCGAAATGTCAAATTTGACACTCTTATTCTGATCAAAGAAAATGTTAATACTCCAAACACATTGTGTGGCTTTCTTTGTTTCCTTTCAACTAAACAAGCGTACCTTTTTGGTCCACCGTTTAACTCCTTCATAGCCTTTGGCCACCAGCTGTCTATGGAAGAAGCTATTGAAGAAATGAACCTGCAGTAGGAGAGAGAGGGACAGAGAGAGACAGAGGGAGAGAGAGAGAGAGAGAGAGAGAGAGAGAGGGAGGGAGAGAGAGAGGGAGAGAGAGAGGGAGGGAGAGAGGGAGGGAGAGAGAGAGAGAGACAGAGAGAGAGAGAGGGACAGAGGGAGAGAGAGAGAGGGACAGAGGGAGAGAGAGAGGGACAGAGAGAGAGGGAGAGAGAGAGAGAGGGACAGAGAGAGAGAGAGAGGGACAGAGAGAGAGAGGGAGAGAGAGATGGAGAGGGAGAGAGGGAGAGGGAGAGAGACAGACCACCATTCAATGCCTAAGTGTACCAATGTGGATAATGAAGATGATTGGTTGAGGTAAATGATATGCTAATGATATGCGAGTGCTACTGAACTCTCCTCTTACCTTGTGCTGTGTGGCCTCCATGATCAGTTCACCATACATGTTGATCACCTGGAGACACGAGACGCATGCTTTAAAGTATGTTCACAACATGCACCTCCGTTTCTAGATACATTCATTCTATATAATAATAATAATAATAATATTGCGCTTTTCCGGCAAATATATTGCGCTTTTCCTGCAAACGTTGCAGCTCAAAGTGCTTTAATCATTATATCATCTTAATTTAATTATTTAGTCATTTAAAGGCAATATTAAAAAGATGGGTTTTTAGTCTTGACTTGAACATAATATGTGCTGAGGTTGCATCCCTAATGTAAACTGGCAGTGCATTCCACAATCTGGGGGCATAAAATGAGAACGCAGCCTCACCAAATCTCTTCTTTTGTACATATACACGTATATGCGGTCATATAACAGGTGATTCAGGGCCTGTGCGACATGCTGTACTTCCTACCTGGTCGTTGACCCAGTTCTGGTCGTCTAGTGTGGACAGGTCCTCCAGGGTGAGGGTGTGCTTGTTGTAGGTCACTTGGAAGCAGTGCATGGGGGCCGAGGCCAGGCTCGCCTTGTACTTCAGCACTTCAGAGTGGATGTTCAACTTCCTGATGGAGAGAAGAAGAGGAGAAGGGTCAGGACCACACACACACACACACAGACTCTGCTTTGCCAATGTACATCCATAAAGACGTATAAACGAATGAATCTTACAGTTAATTAATCAATCGTTAATACAGTTTCTGTCTTGATAATTGTCTCTATTGTTGTTACTGTTTGACTAATCGTGACGTTAGAATTATACGGTTCTATCTCAATTTTTGGTCAATTTTTTTTTCTTTTTTTACATAATCTGATCCATTAGGTGTTTATTAATGCCTGTGTGGTGTTATTTTTAAAAATGTAGCATTTTTTGAGTTAGTAATTCATAAAATACAAAGGTTCCACCTCACAAAACATAATGGAATGTAAAAACGTTGACGCTCAATATCTCTGAACTAGCCTAAACGGAGATAGAACCTTATCATTCTAAGATAGAACCATATCATTCTAAGATAGAACCTTATCATTCTAAGATAGAACCTTATCATTCTAAGCTCACGGAATGTGATTGTCTGAATGACCGATTCCCTTGGGGGAAAATAAACAATGATATGATCTAATCTCTTTAATCTGATGGTGTTGGTAAAGGTGATGGTGTTGGTAAAGGTGATGGTGTTGGTAAAGGTGATGGTAGTGGTAAAGGTGATGGTAGTGATAAAGGTGTTGGTAAAGGTCGTCTTGCCTGTTGTTGAGGTCCGTTTTACACTTCGTTTTCAGGTGCTCCAGAACATCGCCCTCGCTGAGAGGAATGAAGCTCCCGTACGTCACATAGAAGTGCTCCAGGAACTCTGGGGAAGAGAGAGAGAGAGGACAGGTATCAGTCACAAACCTATACACACCTCTGTGGCACTTCCCTCTGTGTAGGTTTATGGGCATCACTATGAACTGTTGTGGGCGTGGTGATCTTTGTAACAATGAATGAATTAATGAATCTTTTATTTCAAACATGATTTAAAATAATAAAAGAACAAATCATTGAAATGTCCTGTCCTATACCTGTATGTCATGTGTACCGCCTGTCTGTGTACCGCCTAACATGTCTTACCTGTACAGTCTGTGTGCTTGTTTTTAGTCTGCTTATCGTGCGTATATGTTGCTTGCTTTTAGTCTGCTTACCGAATATGTACCCTCCTTTTAACCGCCTATGATTAATGTATGCTCTTTTAACCCCCTATGCCTATGTTATGCCCTTAAGCTAAATGCTTGTCCTGTCTACTTTTTTGTGCCTAGGTCTACCTATATTTTATCTTTTAAATGTACTTTTTTCCTCCAGGGAGCCGTATACAACATCATGGCATAGGGACTGCGGATGAAAACTAGCTTTCGGGCTAACTCTGGCGTATTTACAATTTATTTTTGTTTTATTAATATGCACTGTCTCTTGAATAAATAAATTAATCTGAATCTGAAATAACTAATATGAAGAGTACATGCCTATCAATGTTGGAAAGGGAGCAGGATGAAGCCTAAGCTTATCCTGTCCTACCCCTATCCCTCACTCTCAAGTGAGAACAATTATACTTAAATTATATAATCCAATGAAGAAAGGACGATGTTGTGATGGGCTGGTCTTTATTTTATTTATTTATTTTATTTATTTATTTTATTGGTGATATGACAAAAATGCATTGTGACTACAACCGTGTATCCTGAATTGATCATACATCCATCATTATCCTGGAAAAAGAAACCATGTGAAATCAAAAGTGTTTTCACAACGAAGCCCCTCCTACCGTGGATGAGGTCTCTGGGTCCTTCATAGGTCCCGTCAGCAGGCGGGAGGTCCTGCTGGTCTGTGTGTGCCTCCCCCTCCTCCTCCCCCGGAGCCCACACCCCGGGTCTGCAGTAGTGGACGTGGTCCCGGAGGGCGAAGGGGTTGTGGGCGGTGTGGCGGGTGATGCAGGGGAGGGGAAGACAGAATACTGCGCACGGCTCCACCTCCATAGGAGCGCTAGTGGGCCCTGCCCCTGTTTTCGACGACTCGTCCGGGGGTGGTGGTGGTGGTGGTGGTGGTGGTGGTGGTGGTGGGGGTGGTGGCGGTGACGTACCGTTGGAAAGAGCTGGTTCCCCTCCGCTAGTCTGAGGCGCCACCTCCATGTTTGAGTCCGTCCCTGGGCTGGGCTCTTTGTCCAAGCACGCCTCCTCCTGCTGCGGCTCCCTCTCTGAACCCGCCACCCGCTCACCCCTCTCCCCCTCAGAGCCCCCTTCCCCTTCCCCCTGCTCCTCCCCCTCCTCCTGCTCCATCTCCGACTCCGTGACCTGCTCGTCGGTAGAGTTCCTGCCAGGCTCGTCCAGAGAGATCGTGATCCGCTGATCTACAGAGTTCGTCACTTCCTCCTCCTTGACCACCACAGTGTTGTTCACCTCCCCCAGTCTGCAGGTGAGGAGGTCGACGACCCGCTGCTCGGTCTGAAGCGGCTTCTTAAAGGGGGGCCGACCTCCCCCCGACCTCTTAGGGGTGTCTCCCCCCCCTCCCCCCAAGTTCTGGCTTCCTTTGCCCCTGCCCGCTGCTCCGGCTGGAGGCCTCCCCCGCCTGGCCTTCCCCGTTTTGGGGTTAGGGGTTTTCTCATCGTGGTGCCGACTGTTGGGCCCGCAGCAATCGCAGGCCTTGGGAGTGCGCTTCCTCCCAGAGGAGCGTCCGTTGGTGCCCAGACCGCTGAGCTGTTCTGTGGCTGCTGGGGCAGGTGGGTGTGGGTGTGGGTGTGGTGGTGTTGGTGGTGGCGTGTGGGGGGCTGAGCCGTTGTGTACCATGGCTCTGTCCTCGGACACTACCCCATCCCTCCGCTGATCCAGTGTCAGTCCTGAGCCACACTTGGAGTTTAATGGAGGTTCCCTCTCTGCCAAAGCCTTAATCTATTCTCATGTAATAAGAATAAGCCACGTGGGAAACTGCATTCAGGTACGTAAGGAAAGAGAGAGGGGGGGGTTTATTAATACACAGATCGAATGAAGGTTAGATTAGTACAGTTTAATGACAACTAGCAAAAAGGACTTTGCAACAACTGGTGCTGCCTGTCACATGAATAACGCAAATTAGTGACGTATCATAGCAGTTTTCAACATACATAATGTGTGCTTTCCTGGGTGCAACTTTTAGCTGTTTAGTGTTGATAAGGTGTAAGTTTTGCAAACAAAGCATGCTGCATTTTTACTCTTCAGAGTTGCTTTGTTCACAAATATTGACTTCCATTTCCACAACAACACAGCCGTAGATTCAATCATTGGATAGTAAAATGTAAGGTTTTTACATTCCATTATGTTTTGTGAGATGGAACCTTTGTATTTTATGAATTACTAACTAAAAAATGTCAACATTTTAAAAATAACACCACACAGGCATTAATAAACACCTAATGGATCAGATGATATAAAAAAACTAAATTCGGACAAAAATGGAGATAGAACCTTATAATTCTAACGTCACGAGATGTTGATGACATCATTTTTGCATTCTAGCTGAATGAATCAACACACAGGAACATCAACAATCAGAAATGGCGAAAAAGCCAAAAGCCCAAACTGGTTTGTTTTCTTGCTCTAATGTGAGCAGGTTTGAGCCAGTGACATTGTTCCTGCTGGCCCTTTCAATAGCCCAGATTCTGCCTGTCGTAAATCTGGAGGTAAAAAAGATAAATACGTTACCGAATTCCTGCAATTAAGCGAACAAGTTTCACTGATCTGAGCACAATCCCAAACAACTTGTGGTCAAACAATCCATTTCGTTAGATGATTTCGTCGCTGATTGATTACGTCACGTTTCTGGTTTCAACCAACGGTGATTTTTTTTGCAGGTCGTTTACGACCTCTGGTGGACAGGCGGTGATTTATTAAGTCAATGAATTATTATCTTGGTTATGATCCCAAAACATCTGTTAAAATGTACAGGTGCAACTCAAAAAATTAGAATATCGTGAAAAAGTTCATTTATTTCAGTAATTCAACTTAAAGGGTTAAACTTAGATATTATATAGACTCATTGCATTGTACATATGCATGATTATACTTTTCAGAGGGCTGACATTTCTGTATTTAAAATCCTTTACATGCATCCATTACATGCAAAGCGAGATATTTAAAGCCTTTATTTGTTATAAATTTGATGATTATGGCTTACAGCTTATGAAAACCCCAAATTAAATATCTCAGAATTGTTTTATATTACATGAAATCAATAAGAAAAGGATTTTAAATACAGAAATGTCAGCCCTCTGAAAAGTATAATCATGCATATGTACAATGCAACGAGTCTATATCATATTTAAGTTCAACTCTTTAAGTTGAATTACTGAAATGAATGGACTTTTGCACGATATTCAATTTTTTTAGTTGCACCTACATCATAGGCTATTATGTTGATATCAGACCCAAAAAATAAATACATAATTTGTTTGGATTTCTTTTTTATTTCATAGTATGGCAATAATGATGTACACTAGTTTACACAACACCAAGTACAATATTTACAAAAACAATAAATGCTATGATACAAGATAGGCGCATGGCCCCTAAGCACTGTCATGTCAATGGAGGCTGTTGGTGGTAGTAGGCAGCTTAACATCAACAGTGTCTCCGTCTATGGCACTTTACATATAACAACATGATACCCACTGACATTCTAACCTATACCATCTTTTTGATGCTGAATTTGAATGGTAAATGGTAAGCACTTATATAGCGCCTTTTTTGCTGCTCCAAAGCTGCTCCAAAGCGCTTTACAACGGCCTCTCATTCACCCATTCACACACACATTCACACACCAATGGCGAGGTAGGCAAGCTGCCATGCAAGGCGCCGGCCGGCCCGCTCACTGGGAGCGATTTTGGGGTTCAGTGTCTTGCCCAAGGACACTTCGACATGTGGCCAGCCGGGGCTCGACTCGAACCGCCGATCTGCCAACCTTGTGATCATTAGACGGCGACTCTACCTCCTGCGCCACAGCCGAATGGAGAGGCTTAGTACAGAATTCAATACAGTAAAGTTCAACCACGCTTCTATGTCACCCTACTGAAACTGAATGTGTCCTCTTTGGTAATTTCAGAACCCCAACATCTATTGAGACTACCTTTAGGCACCACCATTCCCTTTCCCCTTGTGTGGTCATACATACAGTATAGCCTACTGGGGTCATGAAGACATCACATATAATACTCTTTAATTACAACACAATAAATACAACTGGAACGAGTCTTAAGATATGACAGAGCCTAAGGTTACATCAAAGTCAACGGGGGTTATCATAAGCTTGAAATAACTTATGGCATAATATTATTACACATTCTAACTAACTACAACAGGGAACGAACTGTCAGGGACATTGGGAGGACGTTTTGCTTGGGTCAGAAGACTGATTGAAGTACATGTACATCGTGAGCTTAGAATGATAAGGTTCTATCTCCGTTTAGGGCAGTTCAGAGATATTGAGCGTCAAAGTTTTTACATTCCATTATGTTTTGTGAGATGGAACCTTTGTATTTTATTAATTACTAACTAAAACATTTCAACATTTTAAAAATAACACCTGGCATTAATAAACACCTAATGGTTCAGATTATGTAGAAAACTCAATTTTGACCAAAAATGGAGATAGAACCTTATAATTCTAACGTCACGACATGCCGTGGAACACTTAATGGAAGGCAGACAGTTGTGGTACCACTACATACGTCAGTGCTATATTTTCTTTACCATGTGTAAAAAAAAAAAAAGGGTATGATTACAATATACACGATTGAAAACAAAAAATCTCTACACATTGAACATACATGTACTGAGGGTGTAATGGCCATGTTGGCAAAGATGGGCTTTTGTGTGTGTGTGTGTGTGTGTGTGTGTGTGTGTGTGTGTGTGTGTGTGTGTGTGTGTGTGTGTGTGTGTGTGTGCGTGTGTGTGTGTGTGTGTGTGTGTTAGGCTGTGGCGGCACAACAACGATGAGGAGCAGCAGATGA
>NC_137677.1:3114244-3116087 GCF_963989245.1 Nansenia antarctica
CACACGCATGCACACACACACACACGCACGCACACAGACAGTTGAGTTCTAACTCCGCACACTCTGCCAGGCGTTGACAGATGCAGCTGGAGATAGCTGCAGATCTCTCTTCTTGGCTTGCCGAGCCGTGGGCCTGTCACACACACACACACACACACACACACACACACACACACACACACACACACACGCTCACATCTGCTTCGGTTTGGCCCCGTTTTTATGAAGATAAAGATGATACGATACGCTCCATAAGACCGTACTCAGGATGAAGCAATCCCTGGCTGCGAGGGTCGGAGAGACAGGCTGGAGATATGGTTACTAAAGCTGTGAGCTGTTGGGCCGTCTAAGGTTCTAAGGTTAGGGCTGTGCTGTGAGATACAGTTACAACTGACTCTGGACCTGAGCCTGGAGAAGAATGAGACTGAGACATTGAGATTTCAGACTGTTTGTTCTGTTTGTTCTGTGTGCCTCGTATGGCAGGTTGGCACGACGGTATAGGGTTAGGTTAGCCAACGATAGGCCTCAGTTAAAGGCCGGTTTAGGCTTCTGCGTCGAATTTACGTGCGTAGCTTACGTAAATTCTTACGTAGGTCTCGCAATTTACACTTCTGCGTAGGCCGCGCTGCAATTACACCGTCACATCGCTAGGTGGCAGTGTGTTTTCAGCCCCTGTGCTGTGCCTCTTCCGGTTAGGAAACTCAACGGAGCTCAAAGCTCTAAGCGGCATAATAGCGATCTTTTTGTTGTTATGTTGTTGTAAATAAAAGTTATATGATGCATTGAAATGACATTAAACTAAGATAATACGATGGTTATCATAATTTTTCAAATCTTTATTAATAAGTAATTACAGAAAAGGTGAATGACATTTCTGTCATGACTTCCGCATTTTGGGCGACGAGAGAGTCGGAATCTTGTCTGAATCATGTGCTACCAAGCGGACCAATCACAGAGCTTACGGTTAACGTGCGCTCTGACGCGTGGATAGATTTTTTGAAAGGAGCACGTCCCAGGCTACGCACGTCCACGCGGGACTACGTAAGCTTACGCGTAGCCTACGGCGTCGACTTTACGCAGAAGCCTAAACCGGCCTTTAGTCTCACCTAATCTCTAGATTAGATTGGAACGTGTTGTTTAGACGTCGCCAGACGGTTTATCTGAAACATTACGCTTTAACCAAAATGATTAAGGGAATTATTTAATCTTTCGTGTTATCTCCACTTATCTCCCAACCCGAGTTGAACCGGAGTGCAGGGTTTCTGAATGTTGTGTGTTTACGATCCGGGCCAGGGGCTGGTTGGGTTTGGTCTCGGTTGAAACCCCAGACTGTTTCTGGGGTTCGTTCGTTTTCGTTTTGATTGAATTCAAACATTGTTCAATTATTCGTTTTTATTTTTCCAGGAAGTCCAGTCTGAGGTGATGAAAGGGTTTTTTAACTGGTTGGGTTTGGGTCTGGGAGGAGGTTCTGTTGGATATGACATTACCAGAGGTCTCTCTCTCTCTCTCTCTCTCTCTCTCTCTCTCTCTCTCTCTCTCTCTCTCTCTCTCTCTCTCTCTCTCTCTCTCTCTCTCTCTCTCTCTCTCTCTCTCTCTCTCTCTCTCTCTCTCTCCTATCACATCAGAACACCTCACTTACCAGACTGTGTCGTAAACCGTGTGGTCTGGACATGAGAGTGTTGTATAGATTCAAACGTGTTTGTGGTCATTGGTTGCAATAACCAGACCCTGAACTCTACACTCTACACACTACACACACACACACACACACACACACACACACACACACACACACACCACACACACACACACACACACACACAAACGTCTCTTCTTGAGTGAG
>NC_137677.1:3121287-3133787 GCF_963989245.1 Nansenia antarctica
GAGTTAGTAATTCATAAAATACAAAGGTTCCATCTCACAGAACATAATGGAATGTAAAAACTTTGACGCTCAATATCTCTGAACTGCCCGAAACGGAGATAGAACCTTATCATTCTAAGCTCACGATGTGTACAGTACAGGGGTGACATGAGAGAGATAGCTGTTGCAATACACTACATTATTGTAGTTACACTACATTATTAAGCCTTGTATTCCACTATAGATACTAAGCCATTATCATCATCGTTATCATCATCTCCAGATCAACACATATACATTTTGTGGGGGAAAAGGCGTGACGTTAACAGAGAGGGCATCTCACAACTACATCTATTAAAGCAAGTGGCAATTCAACATCCAGAGACACTGAATGAATGTTGTCTTAATAATAATAATAATAATAATAATAACTTTATTTGTATAGCGCTTTTCCTGCAATCGTTGCAGATCAAAGTGCTTCAATCATTATATAATCTTAATTTAATAATTTTGTCATTCTAAGGCAATATTAAAAAGACGGGTTTTTAGTCTTGACTTGAACATAATTTGCTGAGGTTGCATCCCTAATGTAAACTGTTCCACAATCTGGGTGCATAAGATAAAATGAGAACGCAGCCTCACCAAATCTCTTCTTTTGGACATGTGGTACACAGAGAAAACCAGCGTCAGAAGACCTGAGAGCTCTATTGGCCTGATATGCTAGCAGAAGACCTGAGAGCTCTATTGGCCTGATATGCTAGCAGAAGACCTGAGAGCTCTATTGGCCTGATATGCTAGCAGAAGACCTGAGAGCTCTATTGGCCTGATATGCTAGCAGAAGACCTGAGAGCTCTATTGGCCTGATATGCTAGCAGAAGGTCTGAACATATTCTGGTGCTATGCCAGCGAGAGCTTTAGTTAAGTTCTACTTAATCACACACGGTAGAACAAGCCAGAATCACATTTGGTCCCGTAGTAGAATAGCTACATGAGAAACATTCAGGCCAATGTGTGTGCAGTTTAAAACATGGCGTTACTATGACCTTGAATGACAGCTTACGTTCTACAAACAACTCATGAACACATCACCCTCCAAGTGTCAATAATGGAAAAACACACTTAGCCTTGGGCGTTACTGTGCTTTAACTGGACGCATGTTTCTCCTGTCTGCTATTGTTGAAGTAGAGGACCGTTTCCCTGTGAGTAGGCCAAGGTCAACCCGTTCCTCTATAAATATTTCAGCTGCCTGCGCCACCATTCACAAAGTCAGTTTTTTTTCCAGGCAAGCACATTCATGTTAAGGCAAAAGCATATCCATAAAGAAGGCTTTTACAATCCTGGAGTTATGTTTTAAAAGGCCACACGAGAGGAACACCAGGTGGTGATCAAAAAAAGGGAACAAGAAAAATCAGCCAAGACACAGAATACAAAATAAGCTGACTCGCTAGGAAAACATCGAATTAATTGGGGCCATAGGAAAATAACCTGCATGCTTTAGCTGCTTTATTGAAATATGGAATAGGTTCGTGGTATTAGTGAGTGGGCTATTAAGGGTCCGTGTAGGACTGGACTAAGCCGGGCGGGAGTTTCACCAGAGCCCTCATAGGGTGGGTGTCTGGAAATGGTTTTGGCAGAATTTCTTTGCGGGGGGAATTGGGATTTATGCTAATTAAGACCAGAAACAACAACAGGAGAGGCACCCTAAGGATCAGAGGGGGCCAGACACACACACACACAGGCAACCACAAGCACACACACACACACACACACACACACACACACACACACACACACACACACACACACAGGCAACCACAAGCACACACACACACACACACACACACAGGCAACCACAAGCACACACAAACACACACACACACACACACACACACACACACACACACAGGCAACCACAAGCACACACACACACACACACACACACACGCACGCACACAGACTCGAGGGTCAGACCGAGAGGTTAAGTGTTGCTAGCTGGGATGTGTCCCCTGGGTTGTCCCCTCCTGATGACCTCACAGCCAGAGGGACCGTGATAAGGCCCGGGTTCACACAGCTGAGACAAGCCAGGCTCCTGCTTCTGAGGGAGAGGTTAATGTCTGTCAGCTTGGGCCTCGTTGCACAGGGAGGGAAGGTCGGCCTAGTAGGTGTCAACACCCAAAGCCTCTACAGGAGACCCTGTTCCTCTGACCTTTGACCCCCTGACATGGAACCTGCACCGTGAACCAGAGAGCTAAGAGTCAGAAGTGAAAGCCCAGTGTCACTTTCACACTGATTATGTTGACACTGTTTGTTTTAAGTGTGTGTGTCGAGGGTCGGCTAGACTTTGTGTTAGGTGACTCTAGTTACTGCTGGGGAACGTGAGGAGCTGGATCTAGCGGTTACCATGGTGACAGTTAGTTGGTCATCCATTGTAAAAACACTGTGGTATTCAAGGTGGTAGTGAAGGTGAGCTTACCTGTATTTAAGGTGGTAGTAAAGGTGAGTTTACCTGTATTTAAGGTGGTAGTGAAGAGTTTACCTGTATTTAAGGTGGTAGTGAAGAGTTTACCTGTATTTAAGGTGGTAGTGAAGGTGTGTTTACCTGTATTTAAGGTGGTAGTGAAGAGTTTACCTGTATTTAAGGTGGTAGTGAAGGTGTGTTTACCTGTATTTAAGGTGGTAGTGAAGAGTTTACCTGTATTTAAGGTGGTAGTGAAGGTGTGTTTACCTGTATTTAAGGTGGTAGTGAAGGTGTGTTTACCTGTATTTAAGGTGGTAGTGAAGAGTTTACCTGTATTTAAGGTGGTAGTGAAGAGTTTACCTGTATTTAAGGCGGTAGTGAAGGTGAGCTTACCTGTATTTAAGGTGGTAGTGAAGGTAGTTAACCTGTATTTAAGGCGGTAGTGAAGGTGAGCTTACCTGTATTTAAGGTGGTAGTGAAGGTGAGCTGGGTGCGGCTGCTCTTCAGGCGTTTCTGTCCCCAGTAGGAGATAGCCTGTACCTGGATCAGGTAGGCGGTGCTGGGCAGGAGACCCTGCAGCGCCATCTCTCCCACAGCCTGACAAACACAACACACAGAGAAAACAGGGTTCATACATTTAACAGATGCTGGGGAGTTCAGGGGAGGCTGGTGGAGGTAGACATCGGAGGACGGGGGTCATTGTGATGCACGGAACGGAATGAGGAACCGTGAGCTTAGAATGATAAGGTTCTATCTCCGTTTAGAATGATAAGGTTCTATCTCCGTTTAGAATGATAAGGTTCTATCTCCGTTTAGAATGATAAGGTTCTATCTCCGTTTAGAATGATACGGTTCTATCTCCGTTAGAATGATAAGGTTCTATCTCCGTTTAGAATGATAAGGTTCTATCTCCGTTTAGAATGATAAGGTTCTATCTCCGTTTAGAATGAGAAGGTTCTATCTCCGTTTAGAATGATAAGGTTCTATCTCCGTTTAGAATGAGAAGGTTCTATCTCCGTTTAGAATGAGAAGGTTCTATCTCCGTTTAGAATGAGAAGGTTCTATCTCCGTTTAGGGCAGTTCAGAGATATTGAGCGTCAACGTTTTTACATTCCATTATGTTTTATGAGATGGAACCTTTGTATTTTATTAATTACTAACTAAAAAAATGTCAACATTTTAAAAATAACACCACACAGGCGTTAATAAACACCTAATGGATCAGATTATGTAAAAAAACTCAATTTTGACCAAAAACCGTATAATTCTAACGTCGCGGAACGGTATGAAACGCACATGTTTGATACCGTTCCTCATTCCGTTTCTTCTTTTGTTTCCAGTCATGTTGTCTCCTGTTAGCCAGGAAACATTTCCTTTCCTTCACAACCGCTAAGCTGAGCTGAAGAGGCCTTCATCCCCGCTGACAACCTCCTCTTGGTATAACTTCCTTCCTCTTCAGCCAATCTGCAGCCAAGACTTGGTCAATTGATTCACAGCAGTACACAGTTTTATGACTAACCTTGATTTGAACAGACATATGGTCGAATCCTTTTTCAGTTTGCCCAAGGTAAGACAGGCCGTGAAGGATATTATATGTTGAATGTTTTCTGTCTGCCCTAACTAAGCTGTTTGACAACAAAATTTCCCCATTGGGGACAATAAAGGTTTTCAATCAATCAATTATATGAGGAGAGTGAGCTGTGCGAGATTATAGAGACACAGTCATTTAGAACAAAACAAATGGTCTTAAATGCTGTGAATATGATCATTATGAGTGTGTAAGGTACTGTTGGGGTTTTATATTATTTATACTTAGAAATGTAAGTCTCTCTACAGTTTGGTGAATCTAGCAGCACAGCACTCAAGGAGGGCCCATTTCCTTCCTGTAAGGGATGGGCCAAGATCTGTGGCGCAGTAAATAATTCTGACTATGGACAGGACCCATAACTTGTGTAACCACAGATTTGTATAATATGATTGGTTCCCAAGAATAGTGACCTCATGACCAAGGACAGTTCTATAAATATGAGTCGCACCCATCGTTGGGGGCTGCTTTTTGCTTCTTGCTTAATGGTCTGCTCATTTCTCTCTTGTAACTTGGCTTAATAAAAGGCCTCTTTGGAGACAATTGATCTAAGTTCTTTGTGCTTTATAAGTTCTACTAAATCTATTAAGAACCATTATATCCCACAACAGTAGGAAAGTGGAAGATCACAAAACACATACATTAGTAGCCGGCCAGGCGAGGCAGTCCACTAGGAGCTGATATGACTGATGACGAGACGCCAAAGGCTACGGAAGCACGGCTGTCGCACGTTAAATGGGAATAACCTCAAGAGGTCGCGGGGTCGTCAAAGCTCTGTCTGGTTCGGATAACCGACATCTTTTAACAAGTCCGAGGGATCCGTCGGCTCGGGCCTGGCAGTGTTTTGGACCAATCGGAGTGATTCAGACGTATTAGCTCTCTCTGACTGAGTGATGCAAATGCAAAAAAATGCAAAAAAACACACAAAAAACTGTGTCATTATGATTGATAACGCTAAGCTGTTTTCCATTAGAGGGTTTGAGTGACAGCACATCAAAACAACTCCGCTAATGGCCCCGACTGCTCATTTTCTCTCTGGTTCATAGGTAGACAAAACATGATCGACGGGCAGATAATGACAGATCATAATAGGGAGGGTTAGAGTTAAAAGCCGGTTCCCCCAAAGGTTTTTGCTTTTAGTAGGCGACCAGTATGGAAATGGGGTTGAGTATTTTCCATGGCCATCTTGATAGCCAAAACATTTACTCTATGGGACTGTATGGGACTGTGTGTGTGTGTGTGTGTGTGTGTGTGTGTGTGTGTGTGTGCATGTAAACTCAGTGTATGACCGTGTGTGTGTGTGTGTGTGTGTGTGTGTGTGTGTGTGCATGTAAACTCGGTGTATGACCGTGTGTGTGTGTGTGTGTGTGTGTGTGTGTGTGTGTGTGTGTGTGCGTGTGTGTGTGTGTGTGCGTGTGCGTGTGTGTGTGTGGTGTTGCGTGGCCCAGCTGCCAGTGTGCAGGGTGGGAACACACACACACACTTGTAAAAATTCCAGTGTTCCCGTGTCCCAGTGGAGGAGTGACTGCCATGTCCATTTGAAATGTTTAAACGGATCCAGTCAGAGTTTTTATTACCCAGCCAGACCCAACAAGGCCAGGGCACACACACACACACACAGGTGCACACACACACACACACACACACACAGTCAGACCCAGCAAGGCCACGGCATTGGCTCTCATACAGGCTTCCATACCTGGCTTACTTACTGTAGAACACAGAGTTCTTAACTGCATCAAAACAAAAAAGACTCAATACTTCACTCACACAACCCACTGACTAGCCTAGCTATAGACTACCCTAGCTATAGACATCCCTAGCTATAGCCATTAACTCTGCAATCTGCCAGTGTTCATTAAATCATCCTCAACATTATGGATTTTTCCACCGTTCCTCAATAACTGCTTCATTGCTATTTGATTTCCCTGATAGTCAGACAGCCAGACAGCCAGACAGACAGACAGATGGGTGCCGGGGTAGCCATGACAAACATCATTTTCACGGTGCCTGACTTTACGTGCTAGAGGTAGTCCTTATATTTATGTCTAAAGGACAAACTTGACGTCAAAGACATCATTCATATCGTGTTTCTCATAGCACTTGATATATTTTCCAATATGTCGCCAGGTGTTTTGATTCGAAAGAGTTATCTAAGTGGAGGTATTCGAACGTGACGCAAAATTCCAATCCGGAGGACGATGGCATATTTTCGGTTCACCTGACATCTGAAAACAGTAGCTCTTTATTGGGGAATGTTCCTGTGAAACGGAGCGCATTATAAACCAGAGAGGACTGTGTCACAGTGAAAACAAATCTCCTAATCAGAACCATTCGCCTGCTTGTTGATTTACTGGGGAACGAAACGGTTAAGTCACAGTAAAAACCCACAGCTGCCTCTTGCGTTTGTTCTCACAACTTTTGTAGAGAAGTAAAATCCAGAGGCGAGCACTTTATTAAAACCCAGGTGCTGCTGCTGTGTGTGTGTGTGTGTGTGTGTGTGTTTGCATGCAGGGCACCTGCAGAGCGACTGCAGAACAGCAGACACACATGCCCAGGAGCCATTCAGTGGTTCCAGAGTGGTTCCACATACATTATGTATTTGCAGAAAGGGGAAATGTGCAAAAATATGACGAGCCCATCATATTGTTTGTGCCTGATGATCAGCATTAGAATTGTATATAGTGTAACGATACAGTTATTTCACTTATTATATTTGGTTTCTTTGAAAGTCACTTGGTTAGGTGAGCGACAGGGGTAAATCCATATACAAAATAACCCTCATCATTCCTCAGTTTATAGCCCAGTCAATACTAGGAAACACAGAGCTCAGTCACTACCCATTTTCCGTCGGAGACTCAAGACCTCCATCTCATCAGGTTACACCTTAACTGCTCCTCCTGAGACATCTACTACCCCCCAGCACTGTGTCTCCTGAAGACACCCGCTTTTTCTCCTTTACTGTGTCCCCTAAAACTTCTATTGACCCCCTTGAACTGTTTCTCTGTTTCTCCAGATGGTGATAGAAGTAGATTTTTCCTTCTATCACTGCCAATGGCCCCGGGCCTGAGCTAGATTACATATTCCTGTCACATATGAGTGTGTGGAGAGTAGAGCATGGCTCTCTTACCCCCTGTGTGACCCTGGCGTGGTCCTTCCTGTCCTGTCCCGTGAGGCGGGAGCGCGGGGTGTGGCGGGGGCTCCAGGTGACCTTGTAGTGGTGCAGGGGCAGGTCTCCCTCCCGGGGGGGGTCCCAGAGGAGCAGCACCCCGACCCTCCCGTCCCTCGCCAGGGTCTCGTTACCGATGCGGACGGCCTGGGGGGCCTCCGGGGGGAACGGGTCTGGAGGGCGGGAGAGAGAGAGAGACAGATGAGGGGAGGGTGGGAGAGAGAGACAGATGAGGGGAGGGTGGGAGAGAGAGACAGATGAGGGGAGGGTGGGAGAGAGAGGGAGACAGATGAGGGGAGGGTGGGCGGGCGGGCACAGGAAGGTACAGTGCAGCAGCAGCAGCAACTTGTGACGTTAGAATTATAAGGTTCTATCTCCATTTTTGGTCAAAATTTAGTTTTCTTTACATAATCTGATCCATTAGGTGTTTATTAATGCCTGTGTGGTGTTATTTTTAAAATGTTGACATTTTTTAGTTACTAATTAATAAAATACAAAAGGTTCCATCTCACAAAACATAATGGAATGTAAAAACTTTGACGCTCAATATCTCTGAACTGCCCTAAACGGAGATAGAACCTTAGAATTCTAAGCTCACGTGTAACTGGCCAAAGAAATAGCAATTAAAGAAAAAGAGAGTTAACGTATCATGCTGTTCCAGAATGTGAATGTGCCCAATTATGCTCTCATAACATTTCTACCGGTGTCGTCATATTGAAGGTCAGCTTTACTGTAGCTCCTTCATCATCGTCATCATTATCCTCTAACACTCACTTATTAGACTCATCTCAAGTGACCCTGAGTGCAGCGATGCGTGTGTGTGTGTGTGTGTGTGTGTGTGTGTGTGTATGTGTGTGTGTGTGTGTGTGTGTGTGTGTGTGTGTGTGTGCGTGTGTGTGTGTGGCTCAGCAAAAACCTAGCAAGGTCACACACCACCCAGTAATAAAGTCCAGTCCCTTCCCAGTGTGACAGGTAGAGAGAGAGAGTGAGAGAGTACAGTGCATAGGAGCTGATGTTATTATTATTATTATTATTATCATCATCATCATCATCATCATCATCATTATCATTATTATTATTATTATTATTATTATTGTGTGACAGACAGAAAGTCGTGAGCTTAGAACTATAAGGTTCTATCTCCGTTTAGAATGATAAGGTTC
The DNA here is from genome assembly GCF_963989245.1 of Nansenia antarctica. NCBI lineage: Eukaryota > Metazoa > Chordata > Actinopteri > Argentiniformes > Microstomatidae > Nansenia > Nansenia antarctica. The sequence continues at coordinate 3,129,642 of NC_137677.1, forward strand.
TATCTCCGTTTAGAATGATAAGGTTCTATCTCCGTTTAGAATGATAAGGTTCTATCTCCGTTTAGAATGATAAGGTTCTATCTCCGTTTAGAATGATAAGGTTCTATCTCCGTTTCGGGTAGTTCAGAGATATTGAGCGTCAAAGTTTTTACATTCCATTATGTTCTGTGAGATGGAACCTTTGTATTTTATGAATTACTAACTCAAAAATGTCAACATTTAAAAAAAATAACACCACACAGGCATTAATAAACACCTAATGGATCAGATTATGTAAAAAACTCAATTTTGACCAAGAACCTTATAATTCTAACGTCACGAAGTTGTGGAGGACAGAAAGTTGTGGAGGACAGAGGGCAGCGGTGGCTGTGTGTAGTGCTGAGGTAGCAGGCTGCTCAGCTAACGACCCAGACAGACACACAGACAGGAAGGTGAACTCACAGACAGACACACAGACAGGAAGGTGAACTCACAGACAGACACACAGACAGGAAGGTGAACTCACACACAGACACACAGACAGGAAGGTGAACTCACAGACACACAGACAGGAAGGTGAACTCACACACAGACACACAGACAGGAAGGTGAACTCACAGACAGACACACAGACAGGAAGGTGAACTCACACACAGACACACAGACAGGAAGGTGAACTCACAGACACACACACAGACAGGAAGGTGAACTCACAGACAGACACACAGACAGGAAGGTGAACTCACACACAGACACACAGACAGGAAGGTGAACTCACAGACACACACACAGACAGGAAGGTGAACTCACACACAGACACACAGACAGGAAGGTGAACTCACACACAGACACACAGACAGGAAGGTGAACTCACAGACACACACACAGACAGGAAGGTGAACTCACAGACAGACACACAGACAGACAGGAAGGTGAACTCACAGACAGACACACAGACAGGAAGGTGAACTCACAGACAGACACACAGACAGGAAGGTGAACTCACAGACAGACAGACAGACACACAGACAGGAAGGTGAACTCACAGACAGACAGACAGACACACAGACAGGAAGGTGAACTCACAGACAGACACACAGACAGGAAGGTGAACTCACAGACAGACAGACACACAGACAGACAGGAAGGTGAACTCACAGACAGACACACAGACAGGAAGGTGAACTCACAGACAGACACACAGACAGGAAGGTGAACTCACAGACAGACACACAGACAGGAAGGTGAACTCACACAACAACATAATCAGGCAATAAACCTCCCCACACGTCGGAGATTAAACAAAAATGCTTTGCTGTGTGAAATTGTGAAAGGTACTACCTCGGGAGGGATGATACATTATGCAGGAGACAGACAGAGGCGTACTGTCGTACCTGAGGAGACGTGTGTGTCAGGGAGGAAGTGTGTGTGTGTGTTCAAGGCGTGTGTGTGTGTGTGTGTCGGAGGGTAACACCCCAGCTAATGACACTGGGATTATAGGAGGAGGGTAGTTAGATGATGAGTCAATGTTACATCGTCTTGGGTGCTAACGGTGTCGCAACTGTGTCGACTTACTCTGTCTAGGATGGTTTGGGGGTGATATGGGTGTGGGGAGGGAGGGGATGGTTAACAGACATGGCTGAAATATGGGCATAAGGGTGTCACTTTCAAATGGGTCCATTTCCTGGTAACCATTTCATCCTTGAGTTCCCCTCCCTGTGGTGTGAGTGTGTGTGTGTGTGTGTGTGTGTGTGTGTGTGTGCTTGTGTGTGTGTGTGTGTGTGTGTGTGTGTGTGTGTCTGTGTGTGTGTGTGCATGTGCATGTGCGTGTGCGTGTGTGAGCGTGTGTGTGCGTGTGTGTGTGTGCGTGTGTGTGCGTGAGTGTGTGTGTGTGTGTAGATTATATTCGGGGGGAGGAGAGGAGAGGAAAAAAGTAGAGTGGATGAACATAAAAGAAAAGAAAGATAAAGGGAATAAACAAAACAAAGCATTGAACCAGAGCGACTATCAGTGTGTCTCAATGAGCAACATCTCAAAGGAAACCTTCTATGACAATATAATGAGCCGGGAGTGACAATTTCACGAGCCTTTGTAAAGTAAATCATGAAAGCATGAAAATGACATTGGAACTGGCTGGTAAAGCTCCTGTTTGAATTACAGAGCGGCCTCACCAAAGCCTCTTGGATAGTCCCGCTAGGCCCTATAACCTTTCAACACCGCCTCTGTCTCTGATTAAAAACTACAACTCCCAGACTAACTCTCTCTCTCTCTGAAGAGAACAGTCCTATCACCCCAGGCGTGTTGTGCTTATTCTAATCCAGGGGTCTCCGAAACATGTTAGGACCGGATGACTTTGATATGGAGTAGCTGGCGGTGAGTGTGAGTGTGTGTGTGTGTGTGTGTACGTGTGTGTGTGTGTGTGTGTGTGTGCCTGCGTGCCTGCGTGTGTGCGTGTGTGTGTGTGTGCGTGCCTGCGTGTGTGTGTGTACGTGTGTGTGTGTGTGTGTGTGCGTGCCTGCGTGCGGTGCGTCTATGTGTGTGTGTGTGTGTGTGCCTGCGTGCCTGCGTGTGTGCGTGCGGGCGTGTGCGTGCGGCCGTGTGTGTGTGTGTGTGTGTGTGTGTGTGCTGGCTACTGCTCCTGTGGGCTCCTGGGAGGGCTGCAGTGTAACCTGGAGCAGCAGTTTGGCCTCGGGGCTGCGCTCCTGAACCTGGTGTTTGGTCTGATGTCTGGTCTCCGGCCCTATTGAAGTCAGCCCTGCTCGTGGACACAATCATAACAAAGAGGCCAGTTCATCAAGGGAGGCCAGTCGCTCTCTCTCTCTCTCCATTCTCTCGCTCTCTCTCTCTCCATTCTCTCTCTCTCTTTGTCTCTCTCTCTCTCCCTCCCTCTACTCTCTCTATTTTGGCGCTCTCCCTCTCCAATCTATCTCCACTCTCTCTCCACTCTCTCTCTCTCTCTCTCTCGCTCTCTCTCTTTCCAATCTATCTTCACTCTCTCTCTCTCTCTCTTTCTCGTTCTCTCTTTCCAATCTATCTTCACTCTCTCTCTCTCTCTCTCTTTCTCGTTCTCTCTTTCCAATCTATCTTCACTCTCTCTCTCTCTCTCTCTCTTTCTTTCTCTCTCTCTCTCTCCCTCCCTCCACTCTCTTTGATATATCTCTGATCTCTCTCTCTCTTCCTCTTTCTCCCTCCCTCTCTCTCTTTCTTTCTCTCTCTCTTTCTGGTCAGCAGCACAGAGCGTCTGAGACACGGGTGACTCAACCTCCCAGGGAACCTTTCATCTCTGCTGTCGTTTCCTGAGCGACGACCTTTGACCTTCGGCTCGTCGGCATTTCATCCCGCTGCCGCGTAATCAACATTTGATGGACATGGCTAACCGGGAGATATGTGGGTTACACACAATACAGACAGGAGGAATAAGTTCCCGCTGCGATGGTGTGTGTGTGTGTGTGTGTGTGTGTGTGTGTGTGTGTGTGTGTGTGTGTCTTACAGAAAATCCCCCTGCGTCTAACACTTTTGACCTGTCTCTCCAGTTACAAAAGCCGGGGTTCTATAGTGACAGTTGGTAAATAAATCCGCACACATACCTGAAGTTCACAGTCATCTAAATGTGCAGTCCGATCTCAAACACACACACTCGGTTTCACCAACAGTTAATGAGCCCAGAGAAAGAGAAAGCAGCTGTCTTCAAAAAAGTCGCTACTCGAGTGTAACACTCCAGTCACAACACGCATAGTGCGGCTCTGTCCCCCTTGACAGCACAGAGGCAGCTAAGAGAGAGGGGAGAAACAAGCCAAGGAAAGCGTGTTGGACCCCCTCCCTTCTACACTACTTATCCCAGTGTGTCAGCAGCAGTGCTTGACTTGAGCAGCGGACACGTCCGATTGGTCCGCTGGCCAAGGACACTGTCAACCCGGGCGCGATACTGTATTTGTCTTTCTCCTCTGATGAACTCACTCCCCAACACGGGTAATTACTCAGCTGAAGACTCCTGCAGTTCCCTGGCGTTGGACGTCCATTACCTCAGTCTGCTAACAGTTAGATTTCTGGCCATTCTTACTTTCTCCACTATTATCCATTTTAAGTTATGGAGTCCTTTCATTGGTCGAGCGGGGCGTGCCGGTAACTGATCCCAACAACCCCCCCCCTGTTGTCCAGCAGAGAGAG